>NW_026125648.1:0-600000 GCF_943737965.1 Phodopus roborovskii | reverse complement strand
AGACCACATTTAGGGATGCACATGTGAACATACACTATTTATGGGATAAAGAGTCCTGCCCCAGGTTTGGTCTCTAAAGATCAGGCATGCTGAGGATACCCTTTACCTTGTCCGTGTTTGTGCTTGTTATTGATGACAATCTGCACAATTGTTCCTGATGCTTGCTGGGAATCCATAAGAGCTCCCCGGTGACTTCTCCCCCCAGGAAATCGAGGAGGACCTCCAGCTTGTCTGCTTGGTGGAGGATCATAGGGTGAACGGAGGTAAGAATGTCTCTATAAATGACAGGGAAAAAATGAGTCCAAAACAAATATCAACAAGGAGATGTCAGGAATTGAGTTCTATATGTCAGCAGTAATTCAATGAATTTGATTTTTAATGACAAACTCTGGTCTTAACTATATCTTCCTATATCAACAAAGGTAAGGATGTGATTGTGAGAAAGCAGTACTGGCAATTCGCTGAGGTTTTCCTCTCTCCTTAAAGATTGGACAAGATTCACAGAGAAACATGTGAGGAAGAAAGCAGCCCCAAAGGATAAAGCACCTTCCTGCTATGAGACTCCTATTTCCCAGTTTAAGAGCTAGTCTGCAACAAAAGGCAGAAGGTAACAGGTCACAGGAAAAGTCCAAAGTGATGTTTAAATTATGAGGAGATATGCTTGTCGGGGAGGGTTTGTGGCCTGGGTCATGAACAGTGGGTAGACTTTTTTTTTTTTTTTTTTAAATAGGCAGTTTTCGGGGAATATTCCACAGAAGTTTCCAAATTGAGAAGGTGTAGCAGAGAACATAGAGTCCTTAAAAGGGAACAGTTGAAGGATAACATTCCAACAGGGGATTGGAGCCAGATCATGGAGGACTTTAAATGACAAGCTAACGGGTAAGTACTTTATTTGGTAAAGGATAGAGGTGATAGAGGTGGAAATATGGAAGCCTCTGAGGGATTTTTTTTTTAAAGTCAAGAAGTGACTTAATCAAGAGTTTGTTCCAAAGCGCTAAACCCTGTTATGTGTCAGTGAACCGAACAAGAGCAAAAGATGGGGGTCAAACAGGGTCTTGAGAATGTATAATGAGAGTGTAAGCACAGACAATGATAGAAGATGACACAGCAGAGCACTTCACTGATACACAACAGTGAAAGGTCTGTGGAATCAAGGACTTTGTTTTGTTCACTGCTGTATCTGCAGTGCCTAGAACCATGTCTAATACTAGAATGTACTCATCCATAACTGTTAAGTGAATAAAAGCACTTTCCCACTCTCTTGTGGTACTAATAAAGCAACAACTATTCTTTCATCAAGAGTTAAGGAAATGATAAGCTCAATGCTTCTTCTCCGTCCTGTTCCCTGGAGCTGAGCACAGGTAGAAAGGGATGGCTTGAATAAGGATGAAACCTTAAGGGTTAGAGAGTTAATATGCACCGTTTTAGGGGAGCTTGCCATGGGTAAAGAAGGCAAAGCCAATGAAAAGATTTCACAGGCAGTTAAAGAGGAAGATCCTTAAACTCACTGATGGAGAGAGCTGACAAACTGAGATACTTAGGGTATTCTGGACTCAACTTATGGCAACACGAATTTACATTGCTATGTGTCATAAGAAAATCTTTAGAAATTGCTTTGGGAGAAGGAAAAAGTGAACAGAAATTGGAATAAAAGGATTCTTTTTGACCCCTGACATAAGACGTCATTCTCCATATCTAAGAGTCCACTCGGGCACACGGCCATAACAATTCACACAAACAAGAATTTGCTCCAATTTGTTATCATGCACATGGATGGGATTCTCAGGGCAAATACTTCTCATTCCCACAATGGTTTATATGCCTCTTTCTGCTATAATCTGTTGCATTCCACGAAGGCCATTACAGAGTGTTCTTTCCTTCCTGTTGTTTGACAATATTTTGCCAAAATAACAACGAGAAGAAAGTTCGCATGGTGGGTGTCCCATTGCTGCTGAAAGAAAGGTGTTCAATAGCAATACAACTAAAGGGGAGGCCAGTAACCTTGGAATAGTTGCAAGCACATTAAGTTCTCTAATTCACTATGGTGAGCACATAATGCAAAACTGGTCTTAGCACTGAGGTATAGTGTGGGCAATGGTTTGAAACAAAGAACTAAAGCAGAAGCTTCAGAGATTGTCAGCTGAGGCCCTTTTGTAGACTGCTTGGTCCCACACATTTATTCAAGCTTGAAATGGCTCCACAGTCTTGTCTATTTGAACATTTGGCCCTTGGCTGGTGCTACGGGTTATGGAACCTTTGAGATGTGAAATCCATCTGACTGGGGCCCTGGACAAGGACCTTTGACACTTACACTTTCCCCCTGTTCCAGTCTGGGTCTCTCCATCTTGGTCCAGCAACACCATGTGAGGAGGTGCAATGATTGCTCCTGCCACTACAAATTGATCCACTCCTGCCACCACACCTCCTCTGCCGTGATGGCCTGACATCTCCTGAAACTGTGTGTCAAGTAGTCTTTCTTATCAAGTAGCTTTTGTCAGCCATTTGTTACAGCAGAAAGAGAAGTGACTACTATATCATGTCAGTCTTTGGTTTGCAGGAAGAGAAGCTGAGAACATAGAGGAGGGTGAATTTATTCAGAATAACAGGGTTGATATTTGAGGATGGAGTGGTATTTAGAACAGAACTAGGAAAAGAAAGGAGAAAACAAGCAAACGAGGAGGAAGAATGGTCAGCAAACTTTTGGCCAAAAGCTATTCTAAGCAGAAGGCCTTTTAGCTATAGTTTTTACAACAGCATACACAAACAGAACTCTACCATGATTGCATATGAGGGTTACCCAGTATTAAAAATGCCAAGAACAGGTTGTCACTCCCAGAGATTCTGATGTAACTTGCCTGAGGTGAGGCCTGAGATTCAGGAGTTTTATATACTATGTGGAGGTAGGGAATCACAGACATACAGGAATTGTGGGGCAAGAGATTGTGAGGTGACGGCTATGTACATGTTTTTAACTTTTTATACCTTTTGAGATTATAATTGTAGCTTTTCTCCCATTTCCTCCCCTCAAACCCTCCCATATGCTCTTCCTTCCTCCTTTTCTAATTTATGGCATGTTTTCATTAATTGTCACTGCATGCAAAAATCTATATGTATACACATTTATTCCTACATATAACCCACTTAGACTGTATAGTGGCTTTTTTTTTGAGTTTTATTTCTGATCAAAGAAAAAAAACTTCAGGGGCCAATATACCTCATACATTTGAGTATAGAAGAAAAGGCTTTAAGACATTAGAACTGTAAGTGAATTGAGAGCTTATCTTAAAAACTAGGTGTACAAAGGCTGTCTGGATTAACGACAAAGAAAAAAGGCTTGTTTGAAATATAATTTTGGTTGTTTCTGACTTACTAACTTGAAGGTCTGAAAACTTTTTTTCAGCTTATGAGGTGAATTTAAACCAATTCTTTTTCTATTGAGAGAAAACCCCTCCACTGCAGAAGCTCCCCATAAACTTCTCTTTCCTTACTCTCATGTTTAAAAGATAAGGGGTTTGCATGGTCTCACTCATATAAGAATCTAAACAGTTGCTCAAATGTAGAATGTGGTACCAGGCAAAAGTAGTGAGGGAGAAGGGATGGGGCAAAGGTGAGCACTAAGTCTTGTTTAGAGAGCAGAAAGAAGATCTGTCATGCTACTGATTGTATATAACAATAATTAAGTACATATTGAACCCATCTAGAAGAAAGAATAATGAAAGTTTTCACCACACACAAATTATAAATGAGGAGATATATATATGTGCAACATGATTTTAACATCACGCAGTATATGCATTATTGAAATACTACATGGCAACTGATAAAATTTTACATATTAGTGAATTTTTAAAGAAAGGATAATGGGGTGGGGGTGTCCAGTGGCTAACAACATATATTGCTCTTGTAGAGGATCTGATTTAGGTTCCAAGTATCCATGTCTGGTGGCTTACAAACATCTGTAACCCCAGGTCTAAATCTAATAACCTTTTCTGCCCTCTATGGATACTGCATTCATATGCACACCCCTTCCCACATACAATTAGACAGATAATTAGAAATGTAAATAAAATCTCTAAAGGGGATAATGATTTATTGATAGAAATGGAAAATATTAGGGTTCTAATGCTTTACCGTAGATTTGAGGGATACTGCCATTGGAGAAAACTGGGCAGAGGACATATAGGATCTCTCTGTATTATATCTTATAATTGTAAGTACACGATAGTTATCTGAAGTGAAAAAGAAATTTTGGTTCGAAAGATGACTTCAGAGTGTATTATAATCCACCCAGACACAAAATGATTATATCTTAGTTATTACTAGCCTATAATCCCTAGCTAGGAGAACTGTAAGGAGAACTCCTTATCAAACAATTTTTAACTCGCTTTATTATAAAAATTCAAAAGTAGGAATATTTTATACTGGAATTAAAGAGCCCCAAAGTCTATATCTTTCATTAAAATTTTATACAGCTAGATTAGGCATTCTGACATTGTTTTTCTGACAATCTGACTGACAAGTAGATTTTGATCTGTTTCATGTTATATCTATACTGTCCTGACTAGTTTTATGTCAACTTTACACAAATTAGTGTCATCTGAGAGGAGGAAGTCTCAACCAAGAAAATGCCTCAGAAAGAAAGATCGGGCTGTAGGCTAGCATTTAGGGTATTTTCTTAATTAATGATTGATGGGGGTGCCCATCCCATTGTGGGTGGTGCCATCCCTGGGCTGGTGGTCCTGGGATATAAGAAAGCAAGCTGATCAAGCCATGGAGAGCAAGTCAGTGAGATGCATTCTTCCACAGCCTCTGCATCAGCTCCTGCTTCCAGGTTCCTGCCCAGTTAGAGTTCCTGTCCTGACTTCATTTGATGGTGAGCAATGGTATTGAAGTATAATCTAAATAAACCCTTTCCTTCTCAAGTTTCTTTGGCCATGATGTTTCATCGCACCAATAGTAATCCCAATTAAGGCATATACCAAACTTTCCCACCATCCCAATGGTAAATCTAATGTCATTTAAAGGGGTGAGGAATGAAACTCAGAGTCCATCCTCATATATATTTCATTATCCATTATATACCCCCAATCAATATATGTTTATTTATTGGGAACCCACCATGTGCCAGGTATATACTTTTCCATTACTATAAATGCTGTGTATTATTCAAATCATATTCTACAATATCAATCCATCTTAGAACAAAGGAAAATATTTACTTATAATAAAGTGGAACCATCTGGCCACTGTCTACCAGTCCCAAATGTTTGTTCTTCTTGCTACAATCCTAGATTAAGTCATCCCTTGTGAAAGTTTGGGGGATTAATGAGGCTGATATGGGGCTTCTGAAGAACACAAAAGGAAGAAAAGAAGGAAAACTAATGAATGACATTTACCAGCAAGCTCACTGGAGTAGTCTCAGTGCTTACTGTGGAAGCTAAGTAGCATAAGTAGTGACTGGGGCTGAAGTTCTGAGTGACATCTAGCTACAGCCACTAATGCAGTTGCTCTCAACTTCTTACCAAAACAAAAAAGCTGGGTCGAGGAAAAGAGGAAATTCACAGCATGGAAAACCTATCGCTATCATGTCTTGTTAGGATCTGTACAGAATCTCACTCTAAACCAGACAGAGTGGAATGAGAAATTTTTTCCCTCATTGTGGCAATTAAATCTCTGTTGTGAAACAAATATTGCTTTTGTGAGGTGCCTAAAGTGTTGCTTTCCAGCTTGTCCATAATTCTACACTAAATTCTGGAGTAGCAATGTTCAGAAAGCAAAACTGCTAAGTTGTAAGGCAAACTGAAACATGTATTACCACTGCTGAAGCTTTTGGTATGGTGTTGGCAAGATGGGTTGTGCAAGTCAGAACTGGCCTCTGTGACAGTGAAGCCTAGCCTACCTAAGTGACAGGGTGATGTTTTTGCATCTGTCATTCAAGAGCAAAGTCTGTGAACTCTGTCATCATGCCCTCTCTGTTTATGAAAATAGCCTGCTCTATAATTATCTAGTCTTCTGACTTATTTCTAGATTCTAAGGTTTGACAAAAATCATGTAATTGTATTTATTATTAAATTAACTCATACCATGGAAAAACACGAAGTCACAGAATATTAAGAAGTCAAAGTCTGCTTTTCCTCATGTCTACTTCTGTCCTTCTATTACTATTCTTATCATGCGGATGCAGGACCTTTCAGATAGTTCTCATTTATACATTTATAAAAGCACAAACACATTTTACATTTGTCTTATTATGTTTTGAGTTTTTCTTTCTGTATTGATACATATAGATGTGATTTTGCTTTTAAAATTATTTACGTATTTTCTTATTGTATGTGCGTGTGTGTGTGTGTGTGTGTGTGTGTGTGTGTGTGTGTGTGTGTGTATGATCATACTTGTACAATGGTATGGCTGTGTGTGGAGGGCAGAGGAAAACTTGAGTTGATTCTCTCCTTTCAACATGTTGGTCCTCGAGATAAGACTCATGCTTGGCAGCCACGTGCCCGATGAGCCATCTGTCAACTCACATTATATATTCATTAATAACTTCAAGTATCCCAGTGATTGGTCATATAGAGCCAAGCCTATATTGATAAATACTTATGCTAATTTGTTAAACTTATGAAAACAATGCTGCAATGACATTTTAAAAATGGTTCTTATTCGGCAGGTGCATTTTGTCATTGCTCCTGTCTGTGTGAAATGACAAACACCCTTGTACTTGGAAACACTTTTGTAAGCCCCTTAATGTGATTTATTCTTTGAGCTTGAACATTTCCTTTTCAAATTTCAAGATGTTTGAAGATTAACTCTTAGAATTCATACTTAGAGATGTTCTATTTTGTTAATTGATTAAATAAAAAAATATATATATACACATACATATATTAGAGAGAGAGAGAGAGAGAGAGAAGAGTTCTACTTGTTAGACTTATTCTAAGATTTGTGCTAGCAACAGAAATAAGGGTAAAGGAAGGAGAATCTGGCCCACATTTTTTTCTTTGAACTGCATGACCAAGAGCTTTTAGGTTTATAAGGAATCTAACGAAAAGGATGAAGTAGACTATGTTAAAACCACATAGAAAGCATTCACTGTTGAGAAGAGGGATGGTGACTGTCTTCCTTAGACAGAACATACAGATTTGTCTGGTCATGCGAAAAGAGTACCAACTTCTGATCTAGACAAAAGGCTATGGTAGTTCTTCATTCATGTTCTTGCACTAATTAGAGATGATAAATATTTAGAGCTTGGTGATGACATCATTCAGTTTCTCTGAGGAAGGAGAAGAAAGTGATGTTAGAAATGGGTCCACTTTTGGATTTGATGGAGACTTTTTTTCCATGGGGGAAAAAAGCTTGGCTTGTTGCTGTAGAGTGTGGAAATCTTGGAGCTCTTCACACTTACTGCTTCTCTGTTGGCAGGCTGCCGGAAGATATCGCCATCAGAATGTTCCCATGACAATTCTCCATCCCCTGTTTATTAAAAAGAAATAAAAAAAGAATCAAACATACATAGAAGGGAAAAATAACACCCTTTTGACCCAGCCACATTTTTGGAACTATGTTTCTAAAGTTCTCAAGGCATTTTAGTTCTTAAAAAAAACAGTACTGAACAATTTCTCTGGGTGGGTCTCATGATTCAAAACAACTCAGAAGAAAGTTACCAGTTTCTAAATAGATCAACTGGTAACATTAACCAGAATTTGGAATATAAAAGGGAAAATAATCACTTTTACCTTAATATAGCCATCACTACTTTTGCTTATTTTATTCTAGTGATAGTTAAGTATTTTACAGATCATATTTAATGTGTGTTTATACTATCCTTAAACAATGATTTTTGAAGTTTTCGTTAGTAAAGATTTAAGTTCACCATTATGTCTCTGAGTAGCTATGAATTGATTTAAAAGTAAAAGTTAAACTTTCTATGGTTAGAGTATTTACGCAAGAAGTATCCAAGATGCTGTCTTTCTTAGTTTTTCTTTAATGGTTTTATAAATTCATATATGAATGCACTATTTACTATGGTTAGTTCCACTCCTCCATACCCTCCCAATTTATCCCATGTCCCTCATCATTCACTCTCAAATTCATGATCTCTTCTTTAGTTACTATTGTTACACACACACACACACAAACACACACAAACACATATACATAGGTATATAGATCAGAAAAAAATCTAAAATTCATATAGAGGTCAAAGCAATCCCAAGTAAAAAGAATAATGCTTAAGGGGGTTCCCATGCCACATTTCAAGCTATATTACAGAGCTATAGTAATAAAACAGCACAACACTGTCTTTAAGTTTGATCTGACACACCTTTCTCTAGGTTAGTATTTCTGAACCTGTGTGTCATTACTCCTTTGGGGGATTGAACGACCCCTTCACTGGTGTTGCCTAAGGCCTTCAGAAAACACTATTCATGTTATGATCATAACAGTTGCAAAATTACAGTTCTGAAGTGGCAACAAGAATAATTTTATGGCTGGGGGTTTCACCACAACAGGAAGAACTGTTTTAAAGAGTGGCAGAATTAGGAAGGGCGAGAACCACTGCTCTAGGTCTGTATGATCCACTCTTTGAGTAAATCCACTGAAGTCTTCCAGAATAGCTACCGTTTTGTTTTAAGCTAGGGTCTTGCTATGTAGTTGGAGCTAAACTCATTATATAGCCCAGGTTGTTCTGGAGCTCACTGTCCTTCCTTCTGCCTCAAGTTGACATTACAGGGGTGCAACACTACACACAACTCGGAATAACTGCTTCTAAGAGAAAGACTTTATGTTAAATGTTTTGGGAAATATAAGCATACATAAGATATGGGTATTCATCAATTGATCAAAAATAAAAATAAATTGGCTAATTTTCAAGAAGCTTTGGTTACCTATGACAAGCATATATATATATATATATATATGTGTGTGTGTGTGTGTGTGTGTGTGTGTGTGTGTGTGTGTGTGTGTGCACATAATATGTACATATATATATACATATTGTATTATGCTAAACACCTGCTAGCTATTAAACAGGATAACATAGAACATGGACAAATAGGATCTTTCTGCTATAATTAATCCCTCAAGCTTTCAAAACCTTGGAACTAAATAGTAACCTTTTAACTGGTTCAGGTACATGATAACACTATTGGGGAAGTTTATGTAATTTTTCAGGACTCGAAAAAGCTTGAAAATTAACTTGATAGCCTCCTGCCTTAGCTTCGCACATTCCAGGATTATAGGCTTGAACTACAGTGTCTAGATCATTTATTTGATTTATATTGCCTGAAGGACTTAGTATCCTACACTGTTTAAAAAGTAGAGAACTTCAGACATAATTTTGTGCAAGTATTACATGGAAGAGATGGAGAAACCAAAGTCAGAAAGTAAAGTAGCTATTCATAGTTAAACAATATTCACTGAAGTTAACACCCAAATCACAGGTCCCCAAATTCCTGAAGATTCATGTTCATACTATGAAAGCATGGTTTATTCATTGTAGTTTGTGATGGCATAGCCATCAAATGATGGAACTGGGAAACCAGTGATAACCCTGGGTATTACTTTTCCTCTCTTTTTCTTCTGAGTACTTACAAGTACCTTACATTTTTAGTATTTTTGCTCATTTTGTTTTCTCTCAAATCGAAGCATTTTGTCTATCCTTGTCATTTATGTATTAATACCACAGACAATTGCAACTGACACATAGTATTCATTCAGTATCTGCTGCATGAATGGATAACAAAGAATTATATTTTCCACTGTGAAATATTTCTTGGTCCTTTGTAGACAACCTATAAATTTCTTAAAATGAGAGGTTATGCTTTATACACTATCTTTGTAGCTTCTTGGTCACTACATTCCAAAGTGTGGTCCTTGTCATCATCTGGGAATTTGTTAGACACTCAAAAGTTTGGATCCCACCCCAGACCTACTGAATTGGAAACTATGGGATAAGGGCCAATAGTTTAGGTTTTGATGAGCTCTTCAATGGAGTTGGATACATACAGAAATTTAAAAATAGTTGGCCTGAAACAGCTGGTATATTGCTGGGTACATATCAGTGGCTTAATATGTAACTGAATTAAACTGCAGTAAAAATACCAAATTGTGTGTGGCTGGAAGAACAGTTTTCTTTCTGTGTGGGTGCAGATGATAAGCAAAGACTATATGAAAACCTATGTGGAAAATCTGACTGGCTACAGTGAGAGTTGGGAGTTGGCTATGACAGGACATAATGTTGAGGAGTCAAATAACAAGTGTTGAATGCTGCATAAGTGGAAATATTGATACTATGGCAAGTGAGACAAATCATGCTGGGCCCTATGCCCTCAAGATGTTTGCATTGAATTTGGAAGGGACTGGATGTCAGTTTAAGATACAGTTTAAAAACATATGACGACTAGCAACTGGAAAAAACAAATGGAATATATATGCTTAAACCATATTGAGTCGGGAAAAGGAGCAAATCAGATGGGATCATGGGGAAAGAATTTTAAATGAACTATGATCCATATTTTATTTTAGAGTAGATCCAGAAATGTTTATAAGGACACTGCTAGTATGGACAGAGTACCTAGTTGAAATGAGTGACATTTGCAAAGAAGCAGCACTTTGGAAATAACAAGCCACACAGAAGTAAGCACGAAGACATCAGGTATTGTTTGAATAGAAATTTTACAATGGGAAGATATGGGGTTGGTAACTGATTGGAGAAAAGGGGTGAAGGAGGAGAAGGAGGGTCAAAGTAGGATGTTTTTGAGGATAAGAGGGGTTGCAAATAATTTGGTGGCATCAAAAGCAGGTTGAAGAATTCACATTTCATCCCATTATTATTTTTTAAGTAGAAAGTCCTATAGTACAAATGATACCCAAGGAAGGGTTTTCTGTCAGCAGACTGTAGCCTAGCTGGGAACCACTAAAACTTCAGAGTCCAACCAGGACGCAGTTCTGGTAACAGGTGATAGGCCATGCTCCAGAGCAAAAGCAAGAGTTAAGACTGGTGGTAGATGTGACCACAGAGGAAGAAGGCAGAGAAGAAAACAGCATAAAGTAATTGTCAGCTTGAAAATCTAGAGAGGTGTTCAGTGTCCTTGACAGTGACTGAATCGGGATAAACTGAGATTTGTGTGCCCTGTCTTAGTTGGCAATGGTGGGTCTGAACCAAATGAAAGTAGATCAGGAAGACAACAGAAACTAGGAAGGGATTTACCAGCAAGTGGTAAAATAAAATGTAATAAAGCTACATGATAAGGCTCCAAGGCAGATATGAGTAGCAGAAGAGAGAGAAGAAATTACAAAAGAAGAACCACAGAGCAGTTCTCATCATCACATTCACTTTTAAGGATTTCCTGATTGATAGTAGCAAACAAATGGTTTATTATAGGTAGGTACTGGAGTTTTGAAAAAGGTTTCTCATTAAAGAGCATTTAAAAGTACTTCGAGTCCAGTCAAACATCAGAAGCATTACAGTAGCATGCAATCACACATAGCAGAAACTTAAGATGGCAACGCAAATGAGATAAGGCCGTGTCAAGCATGACAGCAGAAGATAAATACCCTGTAACACAAAGTTAGATGAATGTGCAACAGCCTTGTATTCACAAGTTCAAGGACTTGCAGACAGATACATATGCATAAAATGAAGTATCTTAACAACTTAAAAAGTTACTGGAGCTATTATTTCTGAGTATACAGAGAGAGGGGGAGAGAAAAAAGAAAAGGGGAGAGACTCTGTTTACTGTATATTCTATATATTACTAATATATACTATAAAATTACATAATGTATAAATAATATATACTTCATATACTAGGGGATGCTAGTATTCCTGTCACCTTTGAGACTTTAAAGTCATCAGAATGACATTACCCAAGTGTGAACACTTTAGTAAATAGCTGCTAAATGTTTCAACACTTCAGTTAACCTCTTTAATTAAAATCTTCATTGACATACTGAAATAATCATTTTAGATGCTCTTATTTTGTATGTCTAAAAGTAGCTCTCTAGACCCAGGTAGTGTCTGTTTGAATAGCTAAAAATAGATACGGCATATCCATTTATAATCTTAGCTATTATATTGTTAGGAAAATAGGCACCAATACCCTAAAAACTGTTTCATTTTCCCAAATCACTGGAAATTTGTCTGAAGTGATATGCAACTTTTTTCTTTCAACCACAGCTTTGAAAAAAAAAGAACAGTGATTCTAATGGAGACAGATGGATTCTACTTAATTCCGAGAAGCAACAAGATGTAATTTTAACCAATTTTTTAGACAAAAATGAAAAACAACTCTAGTGTACTGTATGTCAAACAATATTCATTTAACCTTAAAAGCCACATGTGTTGTTCATTCAAATCTCAATTATACTCTGAGTGGTACCCTATGGGGCTGGAATGGCTTGGCTTTCTGGTAATGGGAGAAATGGAGTACAAGTATTTGAAAAATGGTCAAAAGCTAGGCTGAAAGTCAGACTGTTTATAACTTCCACAACTTCCATTAATCTCTGGTTTGCTTGAAAAGAAGCAAATTATCCTCCCTCAAAAAGACTTCGTGTACCAGGAGTTTCTAATATACCCATGAAGATAGATACCCAACAGAAAAGTATGCCAGTGTGTAATCACTTTTGAAACACACAGGAAAGCAGAAACACGGTGGTCATAAGGCCCAATTTGTCTAGGTTAACCTAGTTTTATTGTCTTTCTCTTTTTATCTGCCAGGCACAATTATTACGACTTCATCTCTTGATGTCTGAAATGTCTGGTTCAGGAGGCAAATAATATAATCACTCTAATCATCATTTGAAAAAGACATGAATCATCGGGGTTGGGTTTGGCATCCCTACATTTTCAAAGGAATGAGTTGAAACCAGCAGAACCATAGCAAACATTGAAAGAGCTTTGGAGGGAAAATGGAAGATCAAGCACAGATAAAGCCACCATGAGCTCTCCACTTGCTACTTGTGAGGCAATTACCCAGAAAAATGAACAATACCTTTATTAATTTGCACTGTGAGAATGAACCCATTTCAGGCTGCATTTCAGAAGGCACAGGGTAAAGCAACCAGTAAATGCCTGGTGTGCTTATCAACAGTCTAATGTTTCAATGGTGATGTGGCTGATAGATGCAAACTCAACATTAAAAATGGGGCCACGGCTTCTCAGAGTCCCATGTCTAATCCCTAGAAGTAGTGTCATCACGAAGACTGTATTTTCCAATAGCCTCAGAGATAACAGAGTTCTCAAGTTCCTTGATTTCCCCAAGATGAAGGGTAGCATAGATTAAAAGTCTAAGCGATCAGAGTAGAACTGCAGATACTGACAGCAAATCCTAGCTTTTCCACTTTCTGAATGTGTGACTTTGAACAAATCTATGAAGCTCATTGTGTGTCATTTTTCTTCTTATTAAAACAGATAACGCCTACTTTATAGGCTTTCAAGAATAAATGGGTTAGTGCACATAGAAAATGCTTGGAATAGTACCTATCACATGGAAATGATCATGTAAGCACTGTCTGTTGCCCTTCCTCCATTCCTTTCCGTTGTTTTTTCCTCCTTCTCAAAAAACAGCTGACAAACAGTGGGAAAAAACAAGCCTGGGGAACTCGTACAAATGTGTAGGCATTTAACAGAGGAAAGACTTTAGATTAAATAAGCAAGCAAAACCTTGTAAGGAGATAATTTACAAACTCACATAGAAAGAGGAACATTTTGTTTCTGAATTATTAGATGTCAAGATTTTGAACATGAACAGAGACACACAGACATAGACACAAAATATATGGATGTATGTACGCATATATATGCATATATATGTATATATATATGCATGCTTTTTCTCATTTTGCTAAAACAAAACTTAAGAGGGTAGCTATCTACTTCATTGGGAAGCAGTCAATTTTCATAGCTGTAGAGTAGAATTTTAAAATTCTGAGTACCCCAAGAGACCACTTTCTGAACATAACACCAGTAGCACAGACACTGAGATCGACAATTAATAAATTGGACCTCCTGAAAATGTAAAGATTCTGTAGGGCAAAGGACACAGTCAACAAGATAAAATGGCAGTCCAGAGGGCTGATTTCGAAGCTATACAAAACACTCAAGAAGATAGTCACCAAAACACCAAATAATCCAATTAAAACGTGGGGTACAGATCTAAATAGATTCCTGGCTGAAAGACACTTAAGAAAGTCCCTTCTCCAAATGACTTGACAGATTTTGTTGAACCCCTCCTGGAAGGCATCACCCTCCCCATGGAGTGGGGGGGTGGGATGGGAGGGTGGTTGGGGGCATGGGAGGGAGGGAGAGAGGGAGAGAAGGAGGGAGAACTGGAATAAGAGCAAAAAAATTTAAAATAAAAATAAATAATAAAAAAAGTTAAAAGAAGAAAGTGCTCAACATCCTTAGACATCAGGGAAATGCAATGCAAACCAAAACAACTCTGAGATACAATCTTGTACCTGTCAGAATGGCTAAAATCAAAAACACCAATGACAGTTTATGCTGGAGAGGAGGTGGAGAAAGGGGAACACTACTCCACTGCTGGTGGGAGTACAAACTCTTATAGGCACTTTGGAAATCAGTATGGCAGTTCCTTAGGAAAACAGGAATTAGTCTACCACAATATCCAGCAATTCCAGTCCTAGGCATATACCCTAAGGATGCACATTCATAGAGCAAGGACATCTGTTCAACTATGTTCACAGCAGCATTATTTGTAATAGCCAGAACGTGGAAGTAACCTAGATGCCCTTCAACTGAAGAATGGATGGAGAAAATGTGGTACTCCATTTACACAATGGAGTACTACTCAGCAAATAAAATAAATAAATAAATAAATAAATAAAATGGAATCTTGAAATTAGAAGGCAAATGGATAGAACTAGAAGAAACCATCCTGAGTGAGGTAACCCAGTCACAAAAAGAAAAATATGCTCTCATATGGATTTCAGACATGGAGCAAAGGATCACCAGTTTACAAGCCACACCTCCAGTGAATCTAGAAAACAAGGAGGAACCTAGGAGACATACACAGTCCCCTGGTGAAGATGAAAGGGACAAGATCTCCTGAGCAAATTGGGAGCATGGTGAGTGAGAGGGGACAGGGAGTTAGGAGAAAGAGAAGGAGAGAAGAGTAGGGGGGAGGAAGACATGAGGGACCAGAAAGATTGAGTCAGGGGAAGACTAGAGGAGAGCAAGAAAAGAAATACCTTAATATGGGGAGCCATTATAGGTTTAAAGAGAAATCGGGCACTAGGGAAATGCCCAGAGACCTATAAGGATGACCCCAACCAAGAATCTAAGCAGTAGTGGAGGGGCCATCTTAAATACCCTTCCCCTATAATGAGATTGATGTCTACCTTATATGCCATCCTAGGGCCTTCATCCAGCAGCTAACAGAATCAGAATCAGATAGCCACAGCTAAGCACTGAGCCTAACTCCTGGAATCCAGTTGCAGAGAGGGAGGAGTAATAAGCAAAGGAGTCAAGACTGGGCTGGGAAAATCCACAGAAACAGCTGACCTGAACAAGGGGGAGCTCATGGACCCTAGTCTCACATCTGAAGAAGCAGCATAGGACAGAACCAGGCCCCCTGAATGTGGTTGTCAGTTAGGAGGCCTGAGAAGTCTATAGGGTCTCTGATAGTTCAACAATATTTATCTCTAGTGTACAAATGGACTTTGGAAGCCCATTCCCCATAAAAGGATACCCCCTCAGCCTAGACACATGGGGGAGGACGTAGGCCCTGCCCCAAGTGATGTGACAGACTTTGATGCTCTCCCATGGGAGGCCTCACCCTCCCTGGAGAGCAGAAGGGGGTTGGAATGGAGAGTCAGTGGGGGGCATGGGAGGATGAGAGGGAGAGGGAACTGGGATTGATATACAAAATAAGATTGTTTCTAATTTAAACAAAAAATAATAAAAAACAAAAAACATCCAAGTACCCAAATAGAGCCTTGCTACAATATTAGAAAGTTAAAAAAAAAAAAAAAAGAATGAAAGAAAGAAAGCATGCAAGATAGAGAAGGAAGCTACATGATTGGTCACCTTGGACATGAAAAGAAGTAAGGTCATTTTTCTTTCTTTCTATGAGTAGTCCTTTGGCTTTGGCTTATCCAAAGAAGAGTAGAATCCTGGCTGAAAATAGGGAGCATGCACCTGATTTTAAAAGCCAAAAGAAAACAAATAGAAAGTAGTCCTGCACTCTCTCTCTCTCTCTCTCTCTCTCTCTCTCTCTCTCTCTGTGTGTGTGTGTGTGTGTGTGTGTGTGAGAGAGAGAGAGAGAGAGAGAGAGAGAGAGAGAGAGAGAGAGAGAGAAACTAGTAGAGTACGCACACTGTATAACCTGTGTTGTGGAGAGAGCACTTTGGAAAGTCTTATGCTTCTGCTCAGCTTTGCTATTCTTTCTCATGGTTCTTTACCATCTGCTTATGTTGGTAATCAAGAATTAAGATGAATTCCTATAAAGGGTGGAGTCTAGGCTCATGGAGTCTGTTCTAATGTGAGCAATTGGCACATCCAATGGTGAGTTTCTGGGCAGCCACAAGATTCCTAGATGTACTAAAATAGGCTAAAGAAAAAGTGGCTTTAACCACCCATAAAGAAATAATTGCTGTGAAGTGGTGCACTGGGAATTCTTTATTTTTATAAACAGACTCACACAATCAGAGGAAAAAAAATCTACAACTGCACAAAAGAATGGGATGTTATTGACCCTGAAGGAATATCCCGGATGGCCAATTAGGACAATTGACTACTAATTTAAATTCTATAGGAAAGTCAGTGGTGTTCCATCCACTGTCTAAAGGAAGTAACAGGCTAGAAATAAGATACATTCCAAAAAAGAACATGATGTCCAATGGGTACTGAGACAGTTCACCACCACGTAGAGACAAATTCTGAGAACAAACAATGGAGAGAAAACCAAAACAACCTAGGAAGTTTCCAGGGAAAGAGGATGGTTCTAGCCGGGGAGAAAAAAAAGGAGGCACTACTGGAAAGTCTCTTAGATGGTTCCATATTCCCTGACCACAAGTGATGCACTTTAAAAAAGATATTACTAAGATTTGTCATATTTTGTGTATCTTTTGAAAATATGGTATTTCAATATGTTTTCAAGTGTAGATGAGACCATACTAAATGAAAACTTTTACTACGAATATTTAAGATGGACTATTCTCTTTTAAATCTGTATGAACCATGGTTGCTAACTACAGATATAATATTTAATGGATCTCTATAACCCATTCACTTTTGTAGGAGAAATAGAAAGCTCCTAGTAAAGAATAGGCATAAAGTTTAACTTATACAACATGGAACTTAGCTTTAAAAATTACAGTGTTGGATACAGAACTTAGTGATGCCCATACACCAGGCAAGTGTTCTACCACTGAGCTGCATCTACAGCCCAGATTTTGCATTTGAAGTCATGGTTCCAATCCAGTAATATTTACTTCTTGTCATTCTGACCAGGAGGACATAGTAGTGTTTCTGCCAAAAATGTGGACCAAATTAGAAACAACAAAAGACTGATTTGTGAGGCTCTATATTTGGATATACTGTTACCATCTCATTTTCCTTCATTTCTTTTCTTTTCTTTTCTTTTCTTTTTTAAGTCAGGGTCTCACTATGCAGCCTCGGCTGTCCTGGAACTCATGAAATAGACCAGGTTGGCCCCAAACTCACAGAGATCTGCCTGCTTCTGCCTCTCAAGGGCTGGGATTAAAGGCATGTGTCACAATACCTTCATTTCTAAAGCTGAAAAACTTTTTAGATTTTTATGATGTTTAGAAAAGAGTGGAATATCACACATACTTTACATGGATCTAGCGGCTTCTAAGGTTCAATTTTGCTGCTTTTGGTAAAACAATTAAAGAATCTTAAGTAAGAAGCTATGGGATGGCCCAGTGGTTAAGATCACTGGCTGCTCTTCCAGAGGACCCAGGTTTGATTTCCAGCACCCACATGGTAGCTCAAGCCACCTGTAACTCCAGTTCCAGGGGATCTTATGCCCTCTTCTGGCCACTGTGTCTACTAGGCACACATATGGTGCTCAAATATACATGGAGACAAAATATTTATATAAATAAAATAATTATTTTAAAAGAAACTTAAATAAAATGGCAGTATTCTTGAACACAGGGAAGTTATGTTTTAAGGTGCCTTTTCCAGTTTCAGTATGATTGAACCAGCCCAAAAATCTCAGTCTAATGCAATGAGACTTCAACTTGTCCAAGGGCTCATTTAAGATGAATGAAAGCAGGGTGGACATGCATATTGCATCAATTAGCTTGGATTGAACAAGCTGTGAGTTTAACTACCTCACCTGTCTCCTAGCCAGATCTGAATTTGAAACCATGTAAAGAGCATTTTATAATTGTGTCTGTCTTAGATTTTATGAAACCCTCCAGAAAACTATATGGCTAATTCTATGCTAGGGGAAACAGGGTAAGAAAAGATGGTCCTTTACTTACAGAGGTGCCCAACTTAGAAGACATGACACACAAAACAATGACCAACACAAGAAAAAATTAGAATATTTTTAAATGCTAAATTCTATTGCTGTAGTTTAGATGTGGTTTGTCCTTGTCAAAGGTTATACACAGAGTTGGTTGTTATGGTGTGGGAAGGCATGGTATTAGATTGGTTAACACTTTTCTTTGGAGACTGGAGTGAGAGTGGTAAAAATCAGCTCGGCTTCTTTGTACTCTTCCTTGCTTCTGAAATTACCAGTTTTCCATACCACTGTTTTTTTTTTTTCATGGATGGAGCAGCATGTGGCCCTTATAGGGTAGCAGAATCTCAAAATTCCAGCCTCTAGAACTCTGAGATAAACCTCTTTACTTTACAAATTATCTAGTCTAAGGTATTTGGTTTGTATCAACATAAGATAGACCAAGACATGTATGAACCAGACTGAGACCTATACAGTTGAAGAAGGAAGCCAATAAGCTAGATACATTAGTCAGAACTACTAGAAATGGGGTTTCATTAACTGCTAATAATCCCTCAGTAAGGGGTAGGGAGGGAGAATTGTAGGGAAGGAAGGTTTCAAGAAGAGTGACGATGGGATAAGAGAAGGGAATGTGGGGCGAATATAAACAAAATTTATTATATACATCTATGGAACTTTCATGTAATAAATTAGAAACTAATTGTAAAAACTTCAGTCTCAGCTATGCTTCTGGAAAAACCTATTTCATGCTAATAGGTGAAAGGGATGTGCCATTTAAAGTTTGTGATGTTGAAGTTGAAGAGCGATATAACACAAAGAAAATGGCATATTCTGGGCTCCAGGGTCTGGTTGTATGTTCACGTCAAAGAAATGATGGTGAGTTACAGGAGGGACCAGATTGTCTTAAAGCCTTTAAAAATAATCCAAGCCCTACCAAAGAGCTAGGTGTGGTGGCACAAATCTATAATCTCAGCATTAAGGAAGCTGAGGCAAGAGGATCACAAATGTGAGGCAAGCTGGGGATATACGGGGACATTCTGTTTCAAGTTATTTTCACTCGTTTACCAAACAAATAATAAAACATTAAAGTATTGGGACCACATACAATGCACAACAAACAGTACAAATAGCGTGGACAGGAGTGCTAGTTTGATGGTAGTATCAGAAATTCAGAGATTCAGAGACCATAAGACTGTCACCCGTTTTCTCCCTTACTTTGGTTCCCTTTTCTTCTCACCCTGGGGAGGACAAAGTAACCTGGAAATCATAGCAGTTGATGGAGGTGAGATGCTCCAGGGATTTCTTTCCTACTCTCCAGATAGGATCCTCCCTCTTTTCAGTTACTGACTTTTATGATACCTGTCCTATATGGCATATGGCATGGCCGAAAATGAAATAATTTGTGAGATAATTCATGGGAATAAGAGACAGAAAGAAAGATAGAACCCCATTACTCTGACTCCAGAGGCCCAAATTGCTTCACTTACTTTTAAGGCATACTTCTAGTACTTTGACAAGAATCTCTCCTGATGCAAGACAGTAAATAAGTAATATATACTTCTCATGGTACAGGCAAATCATCTTAAGACTAACTTATACTGCCCATTATTCTCTGTAAGGCCTTAACCTACTCACTCATAACTGGAGGGGGACCTTCTCTCTCTTCATACTCAAAGACTATTGGGTGTAGATATCTACTTCCATTCAATCAGGAGACATTTGTTAAGTAACCACTAAGTACCTTGTCTTGGCTCAATGCTAGAGATAAAATGGACAAAAATGGTCCTGGAACTTGCATCTTATTTTTCTGGGAAAGAGAAGCATTTAGCATATACTGATGCAAGTAAATTTTAAAAGTATCCCAATAGTTAACTTTGGAATCAGAATGAATAGGCTCAACTTTTGATTCTGCATCTTCTCTTACTGTGGGGCAGATCACTTAGAATTTCTGTCTCCGCTTCCTAGCTGCAGAATAGGAATGAAAATAGTTCCCACTACTGTTTTGAGGATCAAGTGAGTCACTCTACACTCAAGCATTTGTGTACTGCCTGGTGCACACATAAGTGTGACATATACACATAATCTATAAAATACATGATTGGCTTTGAATACATTCAGCAGCTTACCCCCAAACTCTTCCCCCTTGACCATAGTCCAAGTACATAGCCTCCCCCTTTGACTTGGCAACATAGACAGGAGACGGGAAGCCGAAATGATAAATGGTGGAGGGGGGGAGCTGGGTGTGGGTTTAGTTTGAGATCTGTCTGCCCCATATATGGCAGTAGTAGAATCTCTGAAGAGATGTTTTCTTCTGATAAAGTTTCCCTTACAGTTCTAGCGGCTGTTTGCACTATGCTTCCAGTCCAGATGAGGTTTGCTGAAGTGCCAGCAATGACACGCATCCTGCCAACACTCCTGACTGTCCCAGCCTCACAGACATGTCTAAACAACTGAGGCTGGGGCTGAGATTCAATCTCAGTCTAGAATTGCTGTCTGACCCAAGGAGAAAGGCGAGAATTAGTGTTTGGTGACAGTGCAGACAGGCTGTTTCAATGGGGCCCTTTATATGAAGGTTTGCAAGTTCAGCACTCAAAAGGTTGTTGTTTTTTTTTTTCTTCAGTATTTGGCCTTCACTTAGGGTGGTCAGCATAGGGAAGAAATGTCTGGGTTCCCTGCCGTGTGAGTAATATGCTTCTACAGATACACCTTTGTACAAACATTTCAACAGAAAAAATAACTAGGTGCTTCAGAAATGGGAACTTCAAAGACATTTCAAGCACATTATATACAACTGAAAGATGTAAAGAAATTGGAGGAACAGAAAAAACAATTTTTATGAAAGTGGGGGATTTAGTCTTTATAAAGAAAGATGAAAGAAGTGGTGCATTTAGACTAGAGATGCCAAAGGAAGAATTTAATGAATTGTCAAGCATATGAAGGGACAATACATGATCAGTAATAATGAGCTTTCATCTGCTGCTTCTGAGGACTCGCTAAAAGGGAAAATTTAAATTGTGACAAGAGAATTGAAGACAGTCAGTACCAGGATCTGTTCCCACAAGAAGGACTAGAAATAAAGCTCTGTCTGTGGAGATTAAATAAATAAAAGACAAATCTATCAGACACGGGAAGGCTCCATTCTACTTAACTTCAGGATAATTGCCACTTCTTAAGCAATCGCTCTGTATGAGGCCTTATCCTAGCACTCTATGCCATCACAGTTAATCTTTACAACCACTGTGGGTGGTGGATACCACCGCATCCTTCATTGTTACAGCTGAGATATCCCAGGCTCTGGGTCGTTAAGTGACTTGTCTAACGGACAGTGTAGATGGTCCTGCATGTCAAATCCATGTCCTCCTGTCTTGAGAGACTGTTTTCTGCAACATACAGCTTCTTCAGTGTAATAATACTTCATCTCACAATGCCCTTTCTTTTATTAATTGTTCTACACTTCATACTTCCCATATCCCCTTTTCAAACAACATATTCTTGCCCTAATAACTAAGAATGACTAACTGATTATATTAGCAACTCCATCTCTGTGCAGAATGGATTTTTGGACTTTGGTCCATATTAAGCTGGAACAAAGGTCAAAAGAAAGGGTCATTCTATCTCAATTTCTGTTATTCTGAAAAATGTAATAAAAGTACTGTTTCACCACACACATGCTTTGCACACATATGCACGCACACACGCACGCACGCGCACACACACACACACACGCACGCACACACACACACACACAAACACACATACAGAGCGAGAAACATGTAGAGAAAGATGCATGGCCTTATTGAAACAAAAATCTAATTAGACTGTAATTGAATCCATATTGACTTATAAGGGCTGGGCAAGGAGGATATTAAAAGGAATGAGTTTACACTGGTAGCAGAACAATTAGATGATCAACAAATCAGAGATTAAAGTTGATTAAATTTATATCCATATATCCTGGCTTCAGCTTTTCAGCAAGCTCAGTTTCATTGCACAATGCAGATAGCTAGCAAGCAATCACTGATGGCTGTCCTCAGTGACCTTTGGGTGTTTTGTCAAAGTTCTGGTCTATGTTCCACCATTTTACTGCAGAAAGAATGGCAGTTCAGTTTAAATACTGACTATTTGGCTCTACTCCAAGGTCACTGTAGGTGTGGTCAAGATATGAATCAACATGGTCTTCATAAGGCCAAAGCAGAGAGCAGAGAGGGGAAATGTACAAAGGCATGAGAGAAGCCAGAAGTGGTGCTTAGAGTCATGTCTGAAATATTGCTAAGTATGACATATGTGAGGACACAGACTTTTGAATAGAGGTATAGCATAGTTCAGGCCCTCTTAAAAGAGTAGGATGGAAATAATAAATAGGGTTCATCCACCTGACTCCCACAAAGAAATGCCCTAAAATTTTCTTCTTAACTTTGGCTACACATTAGAAGAGTTTTCTTCTCCTGGTCTGGGAGTGAGTCCACCGTGACAGATCCTATGTAATTCATGGTTGAAAAACAATGAGGTAGATACATATTACACTTGTCTACTTTTCATTACTGATTCCTCAGGCTATTGTAGACTGTCCTAGGCCCTTTCTTGCATTATCTCACTTAAATCTCATAACCATTTTTCTTATTGTAGAGACTGTTAGATGGGTTTAGGGTGGTCATTCATCTAGAAAATATCCAGGTTGGGGCTAACCCTGAAACATCATGATCCCATAGACTGCACTTAGGGCAATTTCTTTACACTGTGATCCAAAGAGCAAGCCCCATTCTCCTATGCTGGAGAGGTCACTCTATCAACCTCTTGGGCCTCTCCTCCCATATTATTGCGTCCCTTTAATACAACTTGGACAACAAAGGCAGTGCATCCGTCCTTTTCATGGAACCACTACAGTGCTCTTGCTCACAAATTTCCACTGGTTTTCCAGGCATTAAAAAGAACTGAAATCCAAATTCCTTTTCCATAGCCTCCACAGTCTTGCATGTTCTAACCTCTGCTCATCCCTTCAGCCTCATCTCATCTCTTGCCAGTTTCAACCACAGTCACCTTATTCCGACTACACTGCTTCTCAGACTCTTGGAATGCTTCAAGCACTTTCTTTCCTAGGGCCTTAGAACTGTTTTTCATCTCTGTCTGGAATTCTCTTCCCCAGGCTCTTTGCATGGATGGCTCTTTTTCATCTTTCAGGCTTAAATTTCAAGATTCTTTATCTAGTGCCTTCCTCACATTCAAGCTTGAACTTAGGATTTTTAAAATATCATATTTTTATTTATTGTTTTAATAATACCCATATTGTCTATATTTAGATATTAGCTTGCTTGTTTTTTGTCTTTTCTGGTGAAATGAGTTCTAGAAGGGCAAAAAACCTATCTTTGCTATGGCTGCGCAGGTTGTGTCTTGCATAAGTGTACCAGAGCTGGAGGTATAAATATATAGGGACCTTCTAGAAAATGACAATAGAGTATACTAAGTATGGGGTTCCTTTTTGTAATTCACATAAAGATGATAAACAACCTAGCAATATACCATCACATATGCATATATTATAGACACAGCTTTGGACACGGTTTAGTTTTAGGTTAAAATACAGGAGATGCTTGATACATTCATTGATAGTATGTAGCTAAAGAAGAAAATACTAATATTGCCAATGGGAAGCACTAGAAAAGACTGCTGATAGATTTGGTAATTTGAGAAGAGGCAAGCAAGGCCAAGTTAAAGGTGACTAAGTACGAGGCCAGGAGCCTAGTTTTAAAAAAAAAATCTGATACCACCATAAAACCAAAATAGAAGCTAAAGAAGAAAAGACAGGTTTGAAGTGACAAGTACGTTTAGTGTATAATTTGAGACCATTTCTATATACGAAGACTGCCACAACCAATTCCTTTTCCCTCAGAGATGGGACAAGTATTTTACTTTTACCTAAATTCTACTACTCAGGATGGCAATCCTCAGATTCTTGGGATATAGGACACTTACCTCTGCATACTCGGCAGCAAGAATCTGGAACAGAGACTGGGAACGCACAGGTCACTTTAGGGCAAGTCTTAAGACCACAGTACACATTCCCCTCCTGCCAAGGAAAGCCAGAATCAGTTCTAGGCTGATGCGAGATAAGTATTTGTCAGGGATTATCTCAGTACCTGGGATACAGCTGGGACTCAAAACATGGAACTGCTCTCTTACAGCTAGCTTTAGGTTCTTCTTGCATTTCCTCACACATTATTTCATTTCCCATTTCCTATTTCTTCACAAGAGAGATGAACTCTGCAAAGAGTTAGCAATCTTTGCCAGGTATCTACCTGGATCCAAGTAAACAGACAGCATTCTGCGAGGGCTGCCACCAGCTTCCAAACCTTGTTCCTTTCTATTAATTTTACTATATCCTTCAGTCCTTATAGCATGTTTAGCTGTTGAGAGTGGATGGAAATGAGAATTTGTGCCATAGCTACTATTTAGAACACTCAGTGAGTGAATCTTCTTTCAAAACCTAAAAGACAGGCTACCTTGCGGGGATGAAATTATACAAGGAGATTTATATTTCACAGATCAATCCCATGTGAAACCAGGGAGAGGAGCCACTTTACTTGGGAGTTACATCTATTATTCACAGTGAGTTTAAGGCCAGCTTGGACTACATGACACCCTTTCTCAAACAACAAATAACAATCTATTATATATCCCCCCTCCAAAGTCAGGGTTTCTCTACATAGCTTTGTAGACCAGACTGGCCTCAAACACACAGAGATCGGCCTGCTGCTGCCTCTCGAGTTCTGGGACTAAAGGTATGCAACACCCTGCCTGGCCACATCTGTTATTCAAATAATTTCTATTTCTTAGAATTCTACTTTTAAAATATTATCTCTTCAACTTTGTGCTTTGTTCTTGGGCACACTTCCTACTAAAGCTCAAAAGATCATTAGATAAATAATGTCCCAATAAAATTCTTCCAGGTTACCGAGATACTGTATTTTTACTACAAATCCCAACTGGAAGCGATTCTATCATTATCCTTGGTAATCCACTGTTTATTGCTCCAGTCAATTAGTAAAGATGTTTTTACGTTCCTTCCAGTTTCATTTTTTAAAAATAGTTTTGTTGTTTGTTTTGTTTTTGTTGTAATTTTTGAGGCAAGGTCTTGCTGTGTACCTCTGCTGCTTGTCAAACGTGTGACAATCCTCTAGTGCCACCCTCTCATGCTTCATCTTCTTTTTTGGTAATTTTTTTTGTATTTAAATTTGAAACAAGATTGTTTTACATGTCGTTCAGAGTTCCTACAACCTCCCCTCCTCCCCTGTTCCCTACCAACCCTCATCCCATCCCCTTTCTGCTCCCCAGGGAGGGTGAGGCCTTCCATGGGGGATCTTCAAAGTCTGTCCTATCATTTGGAGCAGGGCCCAGGCTCTTCTCCATGTGTCTAGGCTGAGGGAGTATCCCTCTGTGTGGAATGGGCTCCCAAAGTCCATTCGTATACTAGGGATAAATACTGATGCTTCATCTTCTTAAAACATAATATTTTACTATTATTTGAGTATTTCATGCATACATACAATGTATTTTGATCACATTCTTCCTTTACTCCTCCCTTAACTTTTCCCAGATTCATTCCCATCCTCACCCCCTCCCAATATCTTGTTCTTTTTTTTTTTGATAAACCATTGAGTCTATTTGTACCACTCATATACTTTCGGGCATGAGGGGCCATCCACTGGAGAATGAGGCATTTACCAAGAGACACACCCTTAAGAAAACTGATGCCTCCTTCACCCAAGAAGCCACTACCTGACTCTCTCTGAGAAGCCTTTGATGACTCCGCTCATGCTTCATTCTAAATATCTATTTTACCCTATTTTATTGTTCTAACATTCTCTGGACTATACAATTAGGTAAGGATATAGTTTTTAGACTTTATAAAGTATATACAATGATAAATAATTTACTGAGAATCATTGTGATAAAGCATTAACATAATTTTCTCATTGCAGAATAGTGGGAATTGACTAACGATAAGATGAAAGGAATAGGGATGTGATCCAGTGATGAAGTACCTAGAAGTAGAACAGGAAAAAATAGATGGCCTGTGTTTTGTTTGTTTGTTTGTTTGTTTGTTTTTCCTCTTCAAATTGGATCAAGTAGCCCTAGAACAATGCTAAGTGTTCTGCCTATAGCATTACCAAGATTTCAATTACTATGAATCTTTCAGGTGAAGGGTTAGGTGGTGTTACTATTTAAGAAAAGTAGGTGCTGGTTAAGTCAAATAGCCCATCTTTGCCTATTTCAGTACTCTTATGGCTGTAAGCCTTGGATACAACTGACTTTTAACTCTTTGATAACTGTTCAAACTTGATGAAGATCAGGTAGTTTGGACAGGTGGGGAGGCTTTAGTTAAATAATCTTATCTTCATTCAAACACCGTATAGTCTCTGTTTCACTGAAAACATAAGGGCAGAGGCAGTTACTTTTTGATCTGGCTAGTTAACCAGCAGGGGCGTTAAGATGCAGGGTCTTACCGAGCAGCTACACTGGGTGCACTGATTGGGTTGCCGGTTCTGAAAGAGCCCTTCAGCCATAAACAGTTCTCCATGTTGATAAGTGGTTCCATTGTACTCACATGACTTGCTGGTCACCTTGTTGTTCACTGGTGGTAAGGAATCTTCTGGAACAGAGTGGATGTGAAAAAAAAAACAAAACACATCAAGTATTGGCATGGTTGCAAAGAATTTCATAATTCCCAACAGCAGATGGGGCTGTACTACACAGAGGAAGTTAAAACACAATCCTTGTCCCAGAGGTTAACAATCATAGGTATTATTAAAACAGCCAGCCACAGAAGAATTACACCTGACCATCTATGGTTATCTTTTCTGAAGAATTTATTGAGCACTTCTTTTTTTCCTCTTTTTTTATTAATTTACTTTTTACATTCCAGTCCCAGTTCCCCCTCCCCCTTTCCCTCCCACTCCCTCCACACCCCCTCCTCCCATCTGCTCCACAAAGTGGGTAAGGCCTCCCCTAGGAAGTCTATTAAGTCTATCCCATCATCTCGTTGAGGCAGGACCAAAGCACCTCTCCACCCACACACCCCTGTGTCTAGGCTGGGCAAGGTATCTCTGCATGTAGAACGGGCTCCACTATGTCAGTTTGTGCATTAGTATTAGGTCTTGGACCCACTGCCAGTAGCCTTATACACTGTCCCAGTCACACTGTTGTCACCTATATTATGGGAGTCTAGTTTGATCTTCTTTTAGACCTTCAGAAAAAACATCTATTGTTTACTCTAACTACCCTGGAAACATTTTCCTTTGTTGTAATTTTATACAGCTTGGCATACATTTGTACGTATACATTTTTGTGTAGCTTATTATGTATTTCCTCTGGTCTCTGTGGATGTTACTTATAGTTAATTCCTCCACCAAGACAGTCTTTTTCTTTCACTCTTATATACCTGTTGATGTCCTTGCCTATAAAGGTTCAATTCTCATCTGCTTTTCTCTACAGAGTATTGTGCTATGATTCTAGCCAGTGCTTCAGACATCTCAAGGTGCCTAATGTCTAAAACACGTAACCTGAAACTTGAATATTGCAGGAACATCTGACTATGATCACCTAGCAAACCGCTTACAAAGAGGCTGCATATAGATTATTAAAAGTGGTGTTGAATAAGGTGGGTTAGATTCCTCATTTCACTTTTTATTGAAGAAACAAGCCCTGGTATCCTTCTATCATCCCGTTTACACCTGTGTATGAATTGTTTTGAAACTGAATCCCTTTCATGTATTTCTGCTTCAGAGTTTAGCATACAGTTGCCATATAGAAGAAAAGTTAATTCACTCAGTGAGTTTACTTTAAGAGAATGATCTCTTAATGTCATTTTGGTTTTTGAAACAGGGTTTCTCTGTGTAGCTCTGGCTTTGTAGACCATGTTGGCCTCAAACCCACAGAGATCCATCTGCCTCTGCCTCCTGAGTGCTGGGAGGGATTAATGGTGTGTGCCACTACCACCTGACTGAGATTTTCTTTCATTTTTTTCCCTTAGTATATTCTGTATTGCATGTTCTTCATTTCTATTCATCTCTGTTCATTTTCTCTCTGCCTCCTCTACTTCTGTCTCACTCTCTTACACACACATGCGCACACATGCACGCATGCATGCACACACACACATGCACACAAAAAGTAATGATTATGTTCCAATAGTAATGATTATTGGTGTGTGGAATGTGCATACCACAGGATGGTGAAAAGTGAAATCTGAGGAGCAATGGATTTCTTTAGGAAGAGGCTTAGGGGGTGGGGTGATTTTTATTAGTAAAATATATAATGAGTAAGAGTTCATTTTATGTGTATAAAATATAAGCCATTATAACTGTTAAAAACATACTGACATTATTCACAAGATACAGCAAAATGGCAAAGGCTTGTAATAACAGTATTTGTCATCATCATCACCATCATAATATAACACTCAACATTTATTTAGTCCTAAGTGTACACTGCATATGGTGCTTTTAAGTACCTGATTTTATTGGTGTTTACCAATAGCATACTGATTTATATATTAGCATAACAATTATAGAAATCAAGAATTAAATATATTGACCTGAGTTTGGAGCATAGGTCAGTGGTAGAGTGCTTGACTTGCCTCCAAGTTTGATGTGCAGTACCACAAAATTAACTTATCTGTCCAAGATCACATAACTTGTAACTAGAAGCATTAGGATATTGACTGGTGCTTCTGAAATTCCTTCCTATCCACTACCAAGAAAAGTGTCAATAACTTCAAACCTATTGCAGGCAAAGGGTCATTTAACTACAACCAAAGCCCAACCCAACAGATCATAGGAACTATGGTGTCTTAAAACATGTGCAAAAATACCCAGAAAACTTTACTTCAATGATTTAGCTAAAATTTGGTTTTCTACTTTTCTGTATAAGTTGATCTAACCTCGACTGTTCTTTCCTTGGATGTGAACTATTATCCATGACCCATAAGAATGAGATTGATGACTAAATTAATCCACCATCATAAAGCCCTCATCTAGTACATGATAGAAAAAGAAGCAAATACCCACAGCTAAACACTGAGCTGAACTGGAACCCAGATGCAGAGAGGGAGGACAAGGCCAGACTACAGAAACCCACAGAGACAGCTGACCTGAACAAGGAGGAACTAATGGACCCCCAGACTCATAGCTGGGAAATCAGCATTGGACTGACTCAGACCCCTGAACATGGGTCTCAGAAGGCCTGGGCAGTCTGAGGGATCTCTGACAGTGGAACCAGGATGTATCTATGGTGCATGAAAGGACTTTGGGAGCACATTCCCCATGGAGGGATACTCCTTTAACATAAAGGCAGGAGGGAGGGCCTAGTCCCTACTCCAAATGACTTGACAGATTTTGTTGACCCCTCCTGGAAGGCACCAGCCTCCATATGGAGTGGGGGTGGAATGGGAGGAGAGCGTGGTCGGGGGGCATGTGAGGGAAGGAGGGAGGTAGGGAGAGGGAAATGGGATCTATATATAAAATAAGAAAAAAAAAAAAGAATAGTTTCTGAATTTTCCCTTAAAAATAAGAACTCTTAAGACAGATTTTATTTCATACTAATTTTACTTTCTGTCTGGGTCATAAGTCCCTGGCCCTGCCCATGTGTGCATACAAACAAACAACTGCAGCTGGTACAAATGAGTGGAAGTCTTTGGGGGAAAGGACAGGAACAGGGCCATTTGCCCCCTGGGCTCTAATTATTCAAAATCTCAGCATCTTGTGGTAAAGAAAATGTACAATGACCTACAAAACAATATTTGCTGTGGCTCTTCGAGAAGCTGGCAGAACTTTGGAACACACACACACACACAAAATCTTTGAAAATATTTAGCCTCAAAAGAATGTGGACTGATTCTTAAACTGGGCCTTCCACTAAGACATCAATGGCAGGGCAACTTCAGGGAGAGGTTTTCCACTGGACGCACGACCTGTAGAGCCTTCCTTGCGGTAGTCTTCAGAGTAATGTGGCACTGGAGTTTACTAATCTACTCACCAGCATATGGAGAGACAGCAGAAGACAGAGGCAAATAGGCAATCAAAGAAAATGAGAGAAAGTATTGTCTACCAATTCTTATGCAACTGTCTGAGTATCTTCATTCCTTTTACTCATCCAACATTCTTAATGCTTTAGGGGATAAAATTATGAAAACGAAGCCACAGATCACCTGAAAAGATTTGACCAGTGTTACAAAGCTTCTTAGTAGAAGAGTAGACACAGAAACAGTTCTGCTGTCTTCCGGTGTGTATTTTCACAAATGGGTGCCAAAATTGTGGAATAGTATCTATGAATCATTATGGTAGTCCTAGTATCAACTCCCTATAACTTCGCAAGAGCCACTTACGCTTACTTGTGCTTAATTTTTCTAAGAATGGGGCACTCATCTCAAATCTCCCTGACTCTTTATGTAGCCAACACAGCATGCTTCCCAACCACACAAACAAGACAAGCCACCCCAGTCTCTATGCTCTCTCTTCCCAGATTTTTCTGAGGTGGCTGGGCTTTGAACCAACTATCTTTGGAACATATTCAGTGCTCCTAGCTGAAAATTGGCAGGAAATCAGTGTAAACCCAAGCTGGCTCCAGGACCCCTCAGGAGAATACTATAACAAAAGTATCCCGGCTGCATAGCTTCTAGTCTCCCCATGTCCCCTGTTTCTACTTAATTTACCACAAAATACTATGAAAAGAAGAGAGAATATATGAAGAAATCAGACCAGCATTGAGATGACATTATAGAAGGACTGAAAAAGAAGCCGTTTCTCTCTCCTTACATGCATAATGACCTTGAAAATAAACAGAACTATAATTTCTGATAGTCTTAGAGAACACTTCCTTACTCTAAATATTTATTACTTCTTTTGCTCTTACCAACTCTAAAATACTATTAAAGGTTCATCCCATTGCCTAAGTGATTGTCAATTGTCAATTAGATTTTGCAATCCAACAGACTTTCCTGGGAATCAAAATACCCCCCTAGAAGAAGGTAAGATTCAGAAGATTGTCATATGTCTGGGAAGGATGACACTTAGAAAATTCTGGAAACCCCTGACTGCTTTATCAAAACAGTAAACAATTGCTATAGGAAGAGTCTCTGACTAGTGGTAGAGAAAGGACTTTTAGACCTGTTGAGTTGCCTGCAAGTTGTACAAAGAGCTCCAAGAATGTGGCTTTAGTGAGTTGTCACCCATGTTAGGAGGGATCCATCTATCTATCTATCTATCTATTGATGGGAGATGTCATTCTGTATATGTTTCTCATACTGGTTAATAATAAAGCACTGTTGGCCAATAGGAAAGGAAGATAGGAGGGACTAGGAGACAAGGAGGAAATAGGAAGGAGTAAGGAGGAGCCAAGATGGAGAGTCTGGAGAAAGCAGTATGCCGCCGGCTCCCGGTAAGAGAAATACATAGATCAGCAGAAATGGGTTAATAATTAAGGCAGAGCTAGCCGATAAGAAACAAGTAACAGGGCCAACAGCATTGTATCAAATACAGAGTCTCTGTGTATTATTTGGGGCTGGTGCGGCGGCGGGACAAGACCAGCGGCGGCGGGCGGAAAAAACCGTACTCGTTACAAATGGCGCCCACGTGGTTAATAAGAACTTCCACTTAAAATTTAACAAAAGCTTAAAAAAGGGTTTTAGAAGCAACAGAACAGAGACAAGCAAGGTTTCTTGGTATCAGCATTTTTCTCAGTTGAACTCTGCTTTGCTAGAGACAAGCAGATATTCGCGTGGCTCCTTTAAGGGAAGATTCCTGACTCAGCATAAGTGGCAAAAAACCGCAAGGCTTTCAAGAAACTCTGCTAACAATTTATTGGTGTGTATGAGAGATGGCAATGGCAGTGACCATATCTCCAAGCCTGCAGAATGCTTTCTGGGTGGCAGCGCAGACCAAGGCGGTGAGCACAGCTTTCTGTGCTGGCGGGTAAAAGTACCCGCCACCATCTTTGGTAAACCGCGGCTGACACAGCTGTGACTTTCATTTTAGCAATGTTGTTGTTTACCAGATAAAAGACTTGTGGCCAGACGAAGATAAAGATTTACAGTAAAGACAGATTCATATTAAGAAAAACCTCTAAAGGTTTACAGTGTGTTTTAAAATATACGTAGACATAAAAAAAAATGGTTTTAAAGAGACAAAGAGGAACTGGGTGTTGTAGCACACACCTTTAATCCCAGTGCTCAGGAGACAGAGGCAAGCAGATCTCTTGTGATTTCAAAGTAAACCTGGTATGCAGAGTGAATTCCAGGACAGATAAGAGTTACACAATGAAACCCTATGTCAAAAAATGAAAAACTAAAAGTAAAATAAACAGAGTAATAAAGCCACGTAAAGATGAAAAGCTCAGAGAGAATCTGGTTACTGTATGCTATTGTGTTGTCTCTGCATTGTTTGACTGCTGAGAAAATAACAACTGATAAAGGAAATGCTGCTGGATTAATTCAATTTATATATTTTAAAAATGCTTTGACTCCAACATTTAAGTTCAAGGACAAGTTACTGGGGAAAAGGATTTCTATTTTTGTTTCAACAGGAAATGAAAAGCTGTGGATTCCTTCCAGACTAAGGTGGTTTGAGCAAGCCAGACCGCCTGAAACAGAGTACCAGGTGATCCTACATTCAAAACAGCTTGGACAAAGCAGCCTCGCAGACTACAGCCAAGATTTCTGCAACTTCTTAGGATCCCCATGACAGCGCCCCCTATCAGCAGGAAGTAGTTTGGAAAGAACGACGCCCAAATTCCCAAATACTGTTTATAAATGTTTGTTTTCATTTAAATGGACTTGGTTATAAATGCTTAATGACTACAACCAATCTTTTTAAAGGTAGAAAGGGGATTATGGCATAGATATGATTACTTTGTTTTGGAATGGATTTTCATTTATTGATACAATTTAAAGTCAATTTGGTGATATGTATATTTCTCCTCTTGTTTAGGTATTGTGCTTCAGTTAGAAATGTAATGTATAATGTAGTACAGATTATAGATAGTTACCTATGATAGTCAGAACTTATAGTTAAGTTAGTTAGGATTTCTAGATATACAGACATGTATTTAAGATAGATAGGAATTCTTCAAACTTTTCAAAGACCTACAGAATATGGCATTTAAAATGGTTTAGGGTTTTCGTGACAGTGAGACATAATTGCTCTTGGCAATACCACCTGCACCAGAAAAGAAGATGGACATTGAAGAAACTCGTTTTGGAGTTTGCTTTCAATATGGCAAGACTAGCCATGTGGACAAGATACTGCTCTTGTCTGGACTGTTTGACTTTGTGCTGTATAAACTGGACATGCAGGACCCACAGAAAATTGACTGCTTTCTCAAGATGGACATTGCTACAGAGTTCCTGCTTCATGGAAGAATCTGCCAGACAAAGTCTGCAGGATATAGAGAAAAATGACTGATAAACTGCCAATACAAGAAGACAGTTTAAAGTTTCCTGCATTGCTGAAGAGTCTGCCAGACACACTATGGCCTATGGGCTGAAGATGGAAGATTACAAAAGAACTTTGGGTGACCAGGCAGTGAGTTGTCTCTGTCATTTCTAGAGTTTAAATATTATCCTTCTGTGGTCTTTGAGGGAGTTGAAGACAGATAGTTAAGGTTATAGTTTTATTAAAGATAAGTTAGACTTTAGACACAAAGATGGGATAGATGATGGAATGTTTTCTTAAATCTTGCTAAATGTTAATGGACTAAATAATGGTAACTATGATTCTTATTTGATAACTGTTATGTGATATATTTTGCTATGTTAAGGTTAAAACCCTTCTTTTTATTTAAACAGAAAAGAGGAGATGATGGGAGATGCCATTATGTATATACATTTCTCATACTGGTTAATAATAAAGCACTGTTGGCCAATAGGAAAGGAAGATAGGAGGGACTAGGAGACAAGGAGGAAATAGGAAGTAGTAAGGAGGAGCCAAGATGGAGAGTCTGGAGAAAGCAGTATGCCGCCGGCTCCCCGGTAAGAGAAATACATAGATCAGCAGAAATGGGTTAATAATTAAGATAGAGCTAGCCGATAAGAAACTAGTAACTGGCCAACAGGACAATATCAAATACAGAGTCTCTGTGTGTTATTTGGCGGCATGGCGGCGGGACAAGACCGGGAGGCGGCAGGCGGAAAAACCCATACACGTTACAATCTATCTATCTATCTATCTATCTATCTATCTATCTATCTATCTATCTATCTATCTATCTATCTATCTATCTATCTCTTGTTTCACCAATGCCTTCAAGTCACCTCTGCTCCTATTAGTAACTCTTAACCCATACTCCTGTTAGTAACCCCAGTGAAAACTCACTGGTTGATTATGTTAAACTTTGATGCAATTGTTAACCGTGGTCTGTTGCGGGTTCCCTTTCTGAGGTGAGATGTGTGTACATTGCAGCTCCCTAGGAAAAGACAGTCTCTTACACAACAACATCACTCCCACTAATGTCTTAGTGATAACAGCTGTGGAACAGTCTGGTTTTTCTTTTTTGTCATTTTTTTTTCTTCTCTTCAGAGTACCAGGAAAGTTGTACCAAAACCTCTGTGTTCCTATCCCACATCCTTTGGTACATCATTCTTTTCCTGTCTGGTGCTATCCTTCTCCAAACTCTCTGGTTTCTCTCTTCCCTATTCTCTTCAGCATCAATCTGGCATTCTCTTAGTGGAGAAATTCTGGGCTAGTTAGAAAGAGCAGCATGGAGGTGAGGAGATATACAAGTTGAGCATGTCATGAAAGGAGCACAAAGATTCATAGGGTTTCCCAGGGTCAGATGCTACTCTCAAGAACCAGGGCACACTTTTTATTGCCATTGCTCTCCTTCCTACTTTATTTTTCCTGGCTGAGTTTGAATATAACTTCTTTCTGCTTTTGTGACATTTCACAGATACAGTATCAGAAAATCTTCAGGCCACTTGAGAGGGCAAGAGGTCAAGAAGGAGAGGGAATATGGAAATGCAATAAATACTTGACAGAAGATGTTATAAAAAACAAGGTATGAATGATTATGAACTCCACAGTATTTTTATGTACAAGAGAATATATTTTAAAGAGTGTATATTCATATTCACTTGTATTTTCTTAAGAAAACATGGAAAGCTACACAAGAAAGCCATAATAGTTATAAGGGAATTATACGTTAGGGATAGATAGTTTTAGGTAGCATATTATGATATGTATATATATTTAGATATACATTTATATATAATCCTATCTGCATGAAGTTTCATATGAATTCAAGTTCTTCAATGATAGAAATCTATTTTTTATTCAAAGATTATCTTGAAAACCATGTTTCTAAAAATCCTATTTGAAGGCTGTGGGTTAGGTAAGATGACCATTTGGGTCTCTTCCAAGTGTTCAAGATCCCATCCTACAAAGCCAGTCCTTTGTAGCCTCGCTCTGTTCCTACAGTGGCTTTGTAGCCTCTCTCTGTTCCTACAGTGGTTCAGACTGTAGTGATTTTTTTGTTTTAATCTAACTAATAAAGGTTGCCTGAATATCAGAATGCCAAGGATAGAGCATGGTCAATACTGTGCCATAGTTTTACCCAGTGTCCTTAATTTTCACCTTGGGAAATGGAGTACAAGTGATATACTTCTGAGTTGAACACAGGGCCTGATGCAGGGAAGATGTTCCTGCATGGAGAATTTAAAAAGACCTTGTATGCACACCTTCAGCAAGGCAAGTGCCTCTCAGCTCCCATGCTGTGCCCATCCCCCAGTGCGGGGTCCCAGGCAAGGAAATTCTTGTAGCAGATTCAGCAGATCACTCTTCAGCTGAACAGACAGACACAACACTCTGTCCCAAGCAAGAAGGTGCCGAGTGAGAGGAAACAGTCCTCTGCTGCTGCAGCTGGAGAGAAGAGAGTGGAAGAGGGTGCTGAAAGCTCACTCCCCTCCTCATCCGGACTCCATCTGCATGTTGTTTTTCATCCCATTTCTGTTCATGTTTCAGCTGCTGTCAGGCAGTAGCTGACCTCGCCTGATATGCCCTTCTTGTCAGGCAGAAGGCAGGAAAGGATGGAAGTAAGAGGTGTTTTCAGACTGGGCACAGATTTGGGCTTTGGCAGCATCTTGTGTGTTCCTAGTTTGGTTTTGGGACCAGCTTGCTGAGTGATGAGGCTGCTGCAGCTTTGCCTCTCCAGGTTCTGTTTCTAAACACTTTCTGTAACTGTATATGTGCATTTGTTGCCAGAAGTTGTTTTTACTTGTTTTTACATTGCAAGGTTTATACTATGCAAGACACCTATATGTCTGTCTGTCTGTCTATCTTAGTAAAGTCCTGGGATGCAATAAACTATATGCTGCAGCCCATTGACTATAACTCCCTCCACTTTATTGATGACACTCTATCTAAAGGTAAATAGATTTGAGACTGCATCTGCTCTAGTAGGCTACATAGAGTCAAGGACTTACTATATTCCACACAAGTTCTATCAGCTTTGCAGGGGCCCCTCTGCTGGTGATTTGCTGCCTGTCAGGTAGCACTGCCAGCCTTGTCATGCTACTCATCAATTGGCCTATGGACGAGCACCCAAAGACAAAGCTGTGCAGGTGGAGGACTTGACACATATCTCAACTGTCCTTTTCCAGAGAATATGCCATAGAGATGAAGAATGCTTCACTGGTAGGCCCTTGCTTCCGTATGCTCCTTGCATAGAACCAAACACTCCCACAGACTACCCTTTGCTTATTTATATCCTCCTCAGCCCTTAGGGTCTACTAAATGTATTCTGATATCTTGCAGCAACTCTAATGATCTGTCTCTTGCTAATGCATAGCACTGCGTATCAGGTATATAGCAGTGCACACAATATTATTTATGTAGAGGCCAGAGGACAATTTATAGTCTCTGGGGATGGAGATTAGGTGGTTAAGCATCTCAGCATGTGTCTCTATCCATGCCCCAGCTGTCTTGTTTTCTAAATAATCAATAACTACAAGGGAAACAAATCCATATATCCATATCTTCTCTTTCTCTATCCTCTGATGGCTTCAGAACTGAAACAGGGAACAATGTGAAGGGAAAAACATGGTGTGTGTGTGAATGTTGAGAGCCTGTTATTAAATTTGGGGGAGTGAGACAGGGTTTTCTGTGCAGTTTTGGAGCCTTTCCTGGATCTCTATTTGTAGACAAGGCTGGCCTTGAACTCACAGAGATCCACCTACCTGCTGGGATTAAAGGCATGTGCTACCATCACCCCATTGCCTGTTATTAATACTATTAAGATGTAAACATACACATCCAGGTGCCAAATGGCTCTTTATTTAAAGCTCAGATTGATGGGGTGAATCTTGACTCCAAAAGTGATCATGAAGAGAGTTACAAAATTTTGAATGAGAACACTCATCCTTCTGAGAAAATGGTCAGCAGGTTTTGTGAGATTCGGATTATTTCATGAATCAAAAGAGGTGCCCTCACTGCTGAAATAGAAAGCTTGTGTGCTTCAGTAGTATCACATCTGTGGGCTGAGGGCATTTATTCATGGAGCCTCCTCACAGTCCAATCTTCAGAGGGAATCTCTACATTGTTCCCTGCCCAGATTTCTTCCACTTTCATCTGACGTTTTTCATCAGCCACATTTTTCAGCTCATGAACTATTCTAATCTCATTACACAAATCTCCTAGGGTTTCCTCCAAGAGGGAACCGGAAATCCCTTTTGCTTCGACACATGGAAGTAAGGCCTCAAGATGCAAAGGGGACACTGATCTTTATTGCCAAAGCAAGGATTGAAAGTTGGGATTTTATTTTTACCTAGCACCACAAAACACGATGGCTGGAGAAGTCCTCAGAAGTTTAGTCCAACAACTGAAGCAGAAATGACATAAATTTGTTTTCAGAGTCCAATTCTTCAATCTCAAATGTTCATCTGCACTTACAATATGCAGGCTAAAACACCAACCCCTTCCACTGTGGATTTGATAGCTGTGGATTATTTATTCCTTTGATTCTAAGCTATGGGTGGTTTTTATATATATTTTCTAATTCTCAAGGGATATCTTAACTTTAGTAGTAGCAACAAAAATGTTAAAACTGTTATGCATGATTTGTAATTGTTAACGACAGGTTTGTGGTAACATATGTCACTCTCTGCCTTTCTCTTTCTCCCCCCAAAAAAAATCCCTAAAGAGTTCTACTATTACTCTGTTAGTTCTAATCTGTTGGGAATTGGGAGTTTTTGAAGGCCAATGTCCCTTTGAAATGGACAAATTAGTCACCACTCTCAAGCAGCACTCACAGAAACAATGTGAGGCATCTGGATGAGACAGTGGGGAGTTTGGTCAGGCATTCCTTTGTATTGCCTACAGCAGCATTTCCCAAGTCTGCTCTGCAGAGCACCACTAGTCCACGAGATGTTCTGTGAAAACAAGTTTCTGGCTATCAAATAAAGTTGGCAGAAAATTTTGTAATGTAGGCACCCCATGTCTCTCTCGCCATGTCAGGGGAAATCTCAGAAGTCTCATAGTTAAGGAACATGTATGATAACTACTGGGTGTTTTCTCTAAACTCCTGGGCTCAGATCATCCAAGGAACACCCTTTAGGAAGTACCACTGTGTATCACATCTAACACCTATACATCATGAGAATCTTGATATTTGTCATCTCCTGTATACTATTAACTAGTTAATTTAAGATCCTACTTCTCATCCTTGGTTACCAGTTTCAGCTAAGATGTAGCATGGGCTTCTAGCCACTTCTATGTCCTTTCCCTTCCCTGATCTTTTTATTTCTACCATGAAATCAGTAAAAACAAGAGACCCTCCATCCCTGCCTATGAAATTCTGTAGAGTGTTAATGATTAAAACCACAGTTTGGTACTTATAGTTATAGTGCAATAACATCAGGCATCAGGCACCTGGAGATACTAAGATGTCAAGCCCAGCAGTGTATAGTTTTTGTGTATATGACAAGAAGCCAGTGAAGTGATTTAAGCAGTGAAGTGATCTGGTGTGAGTTTGTGTTGTTGAGAAAGTGTTCTGGAATGACTGGAAGAGAGAAAATAAAGTTGGAAGCACTACCTGTTTGAAGATGGTTGAAAGAGCTTATTGGTAGCCTATTCCAATTAAAGGGGGAAAAATACAGTCAGCACAGCCCTCGAGAATTCATCGAGAAAGCCTATCCCTAAACATACATTTTGTTGCGTTTGGTAAACTGCAAGCATCAGCCTTCACAAAGCAGCCACTTGAAGCCTTGGCAGAATTTGCAGAGAAAGAGGTGTCAGGCAAAGGCAAATGCTGCAGGCTCCAGGCTATTGGATCTAGGAGAACACTGTTAGAAAAATGTAGTGGCTTTCCTTCTAGACACCAAAAGAGGGGCTCATCTCCCATGTACTAGAAATAACAGCATTAAAGAGAAAGTATCATGGTTTTCCTAGTATGAAATTCCTTAAGGATGGAAGTCAAAGTTAGAACTGTAGGGAGAGTAAGTAACAGCAGACAATATAGAGGAGAATGAATGGTGTTAGGAAATCCAAGATGCAAAAAACTCAACTACTGACTGCCATGGAACAGTGTCTTCTCTTTGGGAAACAGAGATGTCAAAGGTAAAAACAACCAAACAACTAACCAACCAAACAAACAAAAGGATTATTAAAAATTTCCACTTTAAAAGTGACAGTTGTATTTGGGAACAAGATGCTCTCCTGCTGCCCCATATCCTCAAGCCAACATGAAGTTAGTGGAAGGGCAAGGTTATGGCAGGGGTCAGATCTTAATTAAGGAAACAGGCTGAGTGGCTACCATTTGATTTGCCCAGCTGGAAAAGCAATAAGGTTTGGTCTTTGTTTTACCTCAGTAATTCCTAAAAGGAGAGCAAGAAGAAGAGTTATTTGGTCAGATTGAGTTCAAATTCCCCAATCATATTATGCTTGATTGAAAATCACTCCAAATAGTGAGTCACTGTTATGAATGCAACATACCCAAATAGTGGAGGAACAGAAAAGTGTTTGAAGTTTGGGATTCCAGTAATTATAATAATCACATCAGTGCTCACAACTAATCTTTACAAATTAATGATGGTGATGAACAAGCTCTGGATGTGGGACTTCAATTTGATATTCAGTAGGTTTGTTGTCCCTACATATATCCATCCAGTCAGGTAGGTACTATTGATATCTCTTGCTGAGATAAAACTAGGAATTGGTCAAATCCGAAATGAAAGCAAGGTCTGTGAGTCTAAGCTTGATGAACTTTAGAGATAGAGGCTGTGTTATCTGATGGTAAAATCAGGATAAAATAACATAGCCACTCAAATGATTTTCAAAAGTTTTTCTCACTGTCTTCTCTGGATAGCAAACTTCTATCTTTTACAGTCAGACCCATGGGTGTTGTGGTCTGTCAAGTTCTCTTGGCCTTAGCCAAAACTGGGTGTACCAACGTTGCTGTGAGACCTAGGGTGACTGTCCAGGTGGCTTGCTGTTTCTGTCCTTGCTGCACCTTTTGGAAGTTGTCCATCTGCACTTCCTGTCTACTCTAGTATCGTTATTTTCCTTCTCAGGTCTTGATGAGGTTGAAGATTAAACTATCACAATTATTATTCTCTCTTCTTAGTTAGATATATTAGGTACTAGACTTACGTTTAACAGCTTAGGGCAACTCTATTGTAAACTCCATTATGCCTTCACCCAAGGTTCTCGGTTTTCCTTTTCTTAGAGCACACTTGTTATTCACTGTTTTGTATATAGTTTTGTATTAAGCCTAAATCTTTTCTTTAGACTAAAAGGGGAATTGTAGTGAGATAGTCCTTCTGTGGCACTGACCACGCCCATTGGGGTGTGGAGCCATGGGTGGAAGTGACCTGTGCAAGGAGGTCGGAGGAAGAGCTGGGAAAAGCTCTCTTGCTGGCGGGACTTGGACAGGAGAGCATCTGGTGGAATTTCCTGGTGTTCATCTGTCTAGGTTGTAAGTTATTTCTCCCTGAATAAACATCTATTCAGCCTATTTGTTTATCCTGATCCTTATTTAACCGCAATACATGGGAGGCTTGAAAATCATAGTGGTCAGGACTGGAGATATAACATAATTGGTAGAGTGCTTGCCTAGCATGAAGAAAGCCCTGAGTTTGATCTCCAGCACTGCATAAACTTGACATGATATATACCTGTAATCTTAGCATTTGGAAAGAAAAAGAGGAAGCATAAGAAGGTCAAGGTCATTATCATCTGAATAGTGAGTCTGAGGTCAGCCTAAACGATACTTTCTAATATATATACATATGTATGTATGTATGTATGTATGTATGTATGTATGTATGTATGTATATGCTTATCACTAATCTCCTATCATCTAGAACCTTAGGCTTTAACTCCCATTTCTGGGAGACATGGAAAAAGGCACAGAATTCCAGAGTAGGGTCCTGAGGGAGGGTCATCCCAGCTTCATCCCTAGCTATAGAGATAATGAAAATTACAGTTACTGAAGGAGGAGGAATCATTTTTCTTCAGGAACTTATAGGTTTCCTATGCTCAGGCAGATAGTCCCACATGCAGGCAATACTAATTGGATTCAGTGGGTTATTTAAAATAAACAAGGGATATGAAGGGGAAGAGTGAGAGGGAGGATTTTGTTTGATGTGATTAAGATATATTGCATACATTATAAAACTGTGAAAGAATAATATATATATTCTAAAAAATGAAAATAAATTTCCAAAGAAAGCAAGCACGCATCCCTTAGCACTAGAGCAGTAATTCCATCTTCTATAACTCTGTTTCATGTGAAGGTTCAACTTGGGAAGGTATTTCCTGGGGAGATATGTGGCAAGGGCTGGAAATAGCTTTGATAGCCATGAGTGGGGAAGGTACTGTTCGCATTCAGTAGGTAGAAGCTAAGGAAAGTGGTAAAGATTCAATAATGAAAAAGGACTGCCCCGAACAATAGGGAATTACTTATCTTCAGAATGGATGAGGAATGCTTGACTAAAATAAGTCATTGCTGTTTGTATCCAAACTTTAAATATTCAAAATACAGAAGGGAAACTTTCATATTATAACAGAGATAGACACCAAAGTACTAGACACTCTTAATGGCAAGAGACACTTCTTTGAGTATTTTTCACATACAAGCCTCTAAAACTACATCATGTAAAACCATCTACACAGGAAGTTACAGTGAACACAGAAAATCTTTTATATAAATGCCAGTCTTCAAACCTAACATCATATGAGTCAAGAAATTACACCTATATTTTCTCTTTTCTTCAACAAATAGTATTTACCATGAAAAATAGACACAAAAACAGAAAACAAAACCTAAACCAAGAAGTAACTACCAAAAATACTCACCAAGAGGATAACTGAAATTGTAGTTTGTATTGCTGAACTCTCAATTTCCTTGTAGCCAGGACCAAAGAGTAAGATTCATCACACTGTCCCTGTTTTCGTGGCTGCCTTTTACTTAAATAATTTATTTTATTTTATTATTTATCACTACACACACGCGCGCACACACACACACACACACAAATATATATATATGAATATATATATATTCGTATAGTCTCCTTCAAAGTTATCATTTTAGTTCATAATACAGCAATCACCATCACCCATGCTCTTTTACTTTCTGTATCTCTTCCATCTTGACAACCATTCTCCATAGCAATAAAAGCAAGAACTGCCCAAAGTCATTGTGCTTAGAATTCCCTCTCTGATTCAAATTTCCACTAAAAGTAAATAAAAGTGAAATCAAAACCAGAGACATGGGAGGTCTAATTGTTCTCAGGCTTGCTGCCCAATGGCAATCAATGCTTGGATCCAATGGCATGTAGGACCTGGATCAGCAGCCTGACTTCATATTCATGGCTGGACTACACAAGATTTTAAGTATTGCTTAGCATACCAATATTTGAGCTCCTCAGCAGCATTCTCAAGTGTTGATCTCAATGGCTATTATGAATGAGGAAAGCCAGGTAGGGTTTAAGCAAAAGAGACAATTAGGCCAATCAAAAATGTAGGCAAGGAAAGATATCAAGAAGAATGCTAAGAAGTAGTTCTTGGAGCAGATGTTTGTTAAGGCCATTAAATAGCACTTCCTTGTCCAGGAACATGATCATGTTGCATTTCCCTGATCCTGAGAATCAGGTCCTGAGAATAGGTGACTTCCTCTCACCAGTGACACATGAGCAAAAGTCATTTGTTATTCTACTTTTACTATGTTCCCTCTGCATACCACTGAAACTAAATCCTTGATGGCAAGACTCTGCCAGCCAGTGTCCATGGTAAGAATGTCATATTAACCTGAGATGGACACCTTTAAGTGTTTTAAGTTCTGAAATTTGCTTGTTGTTAATGCATCCTCCTTCAACAAACCCTAGTCTTTACAATGTGTCTACAACCTTTGAGAAATGGAGTTTGAAAGTCAAAATGGGAAGGATCTATTCCTACAATGTCTGTCTCCTTCCCAAAAGGAGAATGAAAACTGTCCAATCATCAAAATTGTTCTCACAGGCATTCTAGCATGGGAAACTAGGTTTCACCTACCCTTTAAGTTATTTTATATCTAGAACAGAGGGGTGACCTAAATGGACTCAGCATTTGTCTTTGTAAATAAAGTTTTATTGGAAGGCAGCCATGGCATCATTTGCATACCATCTATGGCAGCTTTCACATTGCAAAGGACGTGTTTTAGTAAGAGGTGCCTGCAAATGCTAAAATATTTACAGGAGAAAGAAAATGCCAGCCGTGGCCTAGAAGAAGCCAAATGAAAACAGATCCATGGAGAATCTGGAAAACAAATTGAACATGCAGCACCGCTCAAAGTAAAGAGGACATATTCTTGGTAGTTATGTTGCCAAAAGCACACAGACCAAGAGTTGGTACTGGTAAGATTTTGTGTGTGTGTGTGTGTGTGTGTGTGTGTGTGTGTGTGTGTGTGTGTGTGTGTGCTTCAGGCATTTTTGGAGAGAGGCAGGCAATGGAAGTCCTAATACAAATGATTTCCAACAAGCACATTGTTAACGTTCTGCTGTTTATATCCAGTTCCCAGTATCAGCATGGGGACAGAATCTGAACAAAGGATATACACAGTATATGTCAGGATTAGTGAACCTGACAGTCCTCAGGATGACTCAGTGGAAAGATGCTTAAGTGCTTATTCACAATGATTCACTGCCCAGAGAGTCCATGGTAAGTTAGATTCTTAGGCTAAACTGGGTGTTACAATTGTCCACATCCCTGAACTTAGCACAAGGCAAACAGGCAGGCCATTAGTGAGAAAGCTGGGTATTGAAGGGTCTGTTGTGGGTCTCAGCCTGCTGGATGTAGACTGTGCTGTGGCCACTGGCTGCCCTCTGGGGGTGGGGGTGGATATGGTGTGGCTGGAATGCTAGGAATCCTGGGCTGGCTTAGCAGGCACTCCAATTGGCTTGGTATTCTACATGCTCAGAGACTTTCTCCAGTGTCCTTGGCATCCAATGCCTATACTTAGGCTTCAGAATTTTAGGACTGGGTGGGTCTCTGGAAGCCTTATATCTCAGGACCAGATCACTTCTTCATTAGGTGGTACCAATATAAATGAGCAGACCATGCGCCACAGATGGGGTACAAACTATTTGCCTCCTCGCTTGGGCCTGGCTCTTGGCTGGACTGCCTGGCTGCAACTTGACCTTTGGTGGCTGGTAACAGGTTTTGCTTCAATTCAGTCAGTGCTGAGTTGCCATTGGTTGGCTCGGGGTTAAGGGCAAAGGGCTGGGGTGGAAAACAGACAGGACAGGAATTATAAGAGGATACTTCCACCTATACACTGAATTCTCCTCATTTTTAGCACTGGATTCTGGGCTTAGTTTGGACTCAGTGCTTTCTATCACTTTCTAAAGTGACAAGAAAGATAAATTCCTCCAAATTCTACCCTGGACACATTAAATTCTAGGTTATTTTAGACAGGTAGAGCAGAGAGGGAGTTGTACCATGTCCCTGATTACCAGAAAGAGACAATTAGTTCAGCAAATCAAGGCAATCCATAATACAGAGGGGTCCGGGAGCCTAAAGGGCTCTAGCCTTTGTACCAGCCTGCCAGCCAGCTTCCCAACATTCTCTTACCCACACCTGAATACCTACATAGGCCATGGCTACATGTAAAGAGTCCATGTCTCCCTGGCCTGAGACAGAATGAGCTCTGGCCGACTCAAAGCACTGAAACACAACCAGTTTCCTGTAAAATACAATGTAAAAGATGACAGGTCACACAATGGCCTCAGAGAACTAACTCACTGTGCAAACCTTTGTCCAGAGTCTATTTTGTGCCTCAGAAGAGGTAAAGGCAGACTTGGCCTCCAACAGATTTCCAAATGCTAAGGAATGGATCTCAGTTGGGAGATGTGAAGACAATGGAGGCAAAGAGGGTATTCACTTTTAAAAGCCTTGTCTGAAAGGGTGGTGTGGTTGAAGCACAGACCAGGAAGACAGCAGACTTGTGTTCCAGGCTACTTGAATGTGCCTATAGAGAGCACTGTGGCTTCAGGTAATAACGACTTTCTTAAATAATTGGATTGGTCAAGTATGGAGAGAGAGGGCTGAAGAAACCATCACTCCAAGGTATGAGTTTCTGTGTTCATAAAATACACAGTGCCTGCTCTTCAGATCATGGCGAAGAACTACACAAATGGATAGAAGGTATAAAACTAAATTCAGTGCAGGATAAAAGCACCCAATGAATGAGATCAAGTGGGGCCATATAGTACGGTACTCACTAGTGGTTTGTATCAGCTTACAGTTAATTACCATTAAAAACACTTTAAATGCAGTTTCTTAACCTTACAGTAGTCTCAAAGTATATCAAGGGTTCAATGGTCACATGCATTTGTGGCTACTATAATGCACAGAGCTCCACTGGAAAATGCCAGTGGAGACAGCATGCCAAAGTTATCCAGAGAACACAGAACTTCCCTTTTGTGCTTCCTGGGCCTAGGTGGCGGCTCAGCTGTCACCAGTGTTGACGGTCTGAGACGGTAGTTGGCTCTGTGTGTCTGGTCTCGATTATTGCCTTGTTCGGGGAGCTGAGCAGTTTCCACACTGTCCCCTTTGTCTCTGTTCCTTTGATCTTTCCCCGAGGGCCTTTAGGAGATCCAGGGCCATCCAGTCCTCTCATGAAAAATTCCCTTTTAAGTAGACCTATGAATAATCTAGAGAATCCAGGAATTCATAAATCTTTTAGAAGTGGCCTGGGCTATTTGCTCAAGAGGCATTGTATGCAAAGTTCACAGAGACTGATCAATAGGATCAGCATTATACTTATCAGTTTAGAGAAGTAAGCATGGCCCAACACTAAGAAAAAAGTCCTCGCTCCCTCCACAGCACAGTTAATAGACAAAAAAAATCCGGTGTCATTCTGAAAACCTATTTCAAATCAAAGCAAGCCAAACAAAGGAAAGCAAATAAAGCACAAGGGCTCCCCAGGGTTCCTTGATTAGGGGGTGGGGTGCAGAGTGAGTGTGAGGGGTGCATATGTTCCTGAGTGTACATGAGAATCATATGTGTGTGGCAGGGGTGGGCAGACTTGAAGGCTTGTGGGGGTTAGGGCTAGGCAAAAGCAACCCTGCCTCTGGGGAGTCTCTGTGTCTTTTTGTGTGGAGAGAGACTACACTCTCCAGCCCAGAGTCTGTAAAGGGGGGCAGGGAGGACAGTGTCATAACACAGAGAGTGTTAATGGCTGCTATTTTAACAATCTAAACTTACTGCCCCAGGGCGCCAGGAGAAGCTAAACAGTCTTACTACAAAGGATGCAATTTTTAAAAATCAAATAAATAGCTTAAAGGCACATTCACATTGAACTTGTGCCCAAGTTGGTGTCAATCAACAAGTTTCCATTGAATGCTGGACAAGCCAAACACTCTTCCAAAGAGAACACAGAAAACATTGTAAGTTCAGTTTGGGGGCAGCTGGATGATCTTATGTATCCTGTCCTTCCCAGGTTATTTTTTTTTCCTTCCTTCTGATTTTGTTCTTCCCTTCCTCGAGTTCAGACCTTTGTTCCTTTATCCAGTTCCTCCCAACATTAATTTCTTTCTAATGTATCCTTACCTCTGACTTGACTGTTGTGGGCCTTCTGTTTTGTATTCCCATATAACAAGAGCAGATTTGCTGACCTGGACTTCAATACAGATGGGCACTTAAAAATATCTACCTGTGTGTGTGTTTATGTATTTCTTGTGGTGCTGGAGACAAAACTCAGAGCTCTTCACGTGCTAGATTTTATTACTAGGATGTGTCTTCAGTACTATTTTTTTTTTTTGACACAGATTCTTCCTATGTAGCTAAGGCTAACTTTGAACTTGAATATGGTCCAGGCTGGCCTAATATATTTGATCTTCCTTTCTCAGTTTCCTGAATGCTGGAACTGCAGAGATGAGCTATTGTGCCTAGATCCATAATTTAGAAGATAAAAGCTTTCTACCTGCCACATGTACTAGAATCAAACAAACTACCAAAATGCAGGCAAAATAATGCTATAGTCCCACAAGAGAACATCTACAGTCTGACAGAAAAATGGTGAAAATTGTATTGTCCAAGAGTGCAGATGCCTAAGCATGTATTTGAAACTAACTAGACACAGCCAGTAACTCTTAGCACAAAATCCTCATTTTGGCCAGCACATGTTTCCACTTCTCCATACTGAACTCTAGCCCCATGGCCTGAAACTACAACAGGGCAACAATACTTAAATTTATTAAAGGCATACTACTGGCCAGATAACATCTGTGCTAAGCCCCTTATACATTACTTCAGGTAAACCTCACAACCATCCCCTGCTGTAGGAATGATTATGGCACTTCTCTCCCCCCCTCCCTCTAACACACACACACACACACACACACACACACACGCCCTCTTATACTCACATGAAGCATGTATACAGTGAAGGTGGTATCCTCAGTGTCCTCTTCAAAGTCATATGGAATATTCTGTTATTCTATTATTATTGAATTCTTACTGAGGTTCACCATCAAATATGCAAAATCTTTCAGAAAGAGTAACCTAGGCTCTTTCCCATCAGGAGTTAGTGACAAGCTGGAGAGAGGTAGGGGTGGGCAGTGCTTCAAGACAAGAGGGGAATTACAGGATATTTGGGATTACTGAAAGCAAACTCTATTGTCTCCCTACTTTACATTTGACTAGCGCTACAAAGTAATCTCCAACTATAGAACACGTAAAGTCCCCCAGGATTGGCCTCTATCCACTTGACCTTTCTAGTCTCCTCTTTTCATGCATGAACTATGCTTAGCTGGCCACATGGCACACACATGCCTTTGCATATGCTTTCCTCAGAACCTTTCTCAAAGCCCCGCCAGAATCCACTTTGCATGTCACCTCCTCTCTGAGGCTTTGCCTGCCCCCTGCCTCTAAAAGAGTGTCCTTTTTCTGCCCATGTAGACTTTGTTCACACCTCTCCCATAGCAATCATCATATTCTCTTTTAATGATACTGTTTATGTCTTTGAACCCCACTAGACTATAAGCTCCTTGAAACAGGAACTCGGAAACATATCTGAGACTTTGTGCAAGCCTTACTCTCTCTCTTCGTATGTATTCAAAAGAAAACATGTCCTTCTGTGGATCTGTAGACTTTGGGCCTGCCCTGCTTTAACTGCTGTGGAGGGAAGGAAGGGAGAGTGAGAGGAGGAGGAGGGGGTAAAGCAGGGAAAAGGAAGTGAGGAAGTCGAATGGGAGGAAGGGGAAGGAAGAGGGACTGAGTAAATTAAACACCAGGAAGAACAAAGTCATACAAACTGTGACACAGAAAATCACATACACATCCCCTATGCTGGGTTCCCACAAGCCAGCATCTATTGATCACCTCTGCCTCCAATCACACCATTCTAAAAAAATGAAAACTCCATGTAATTTAAGCATGCAGTCCTGACTAATAGGACAGGTATGCCGAGAACACAAATGTACAGCTGCATGGATGATTTTATAGCAATTCTCTAGTCACCAGGCAGATGCAGTATTGTCATGTCAGCCCCAGTCAGAACTTTCCCTATAATATGGGGGGTGTTGCCATACTAGCTATTGTGACACACATGCATATCTTGCTTATACTCAATATAAAGATTGGTCTGCAATATACTGAGTTTCAGATAGTGTCTGTGTCCCTGCCCAAGCCTGAAAGTACTTCCTTGGGACTTTCTCTTGCTGAAGCTCATTTCTGTCCATGTTCCCTCTTTGAAGACAGAAGGCAAAAGTCATTAATCTTTCTGAAGCTGTTGAAGTCCCCTTGGTATTTCTTTCAGCAAGCTCAGTAATTACAGTTTTCCTTCAACATTGCCTCATTGGCTTGATAATCTAATCCTTTAATTATCTTTTTATAATAAAAATCAGATTGAATGGCTCCAGACATGATTTCCCTCAGAAAGCAGTGACAGAGAAAGAGCTTTCAGAAACATACTCCTCCTGATAAAGGGAAACAAGGGCATATTTCTAGGACCGTGGATGTCCCCAGAGCAGATGACAAGCTTCTGCTAATTAGTCAGTTTCTAATAGAAGTCTGCCTGACAGTATCTCAGAGGTGGAGATATGGGATTTGTGCTTTTTAAAATTCAGCATTTCATAGTCATTAATGCTAGCTGCTACTTGTCATGGTTGTCTTTGTCAGAGTCCCTGCTGTTTTTGGAATCTTCTTCATCCCACAGGGAATAGGTTCTGAAAAACCAACATTTGCTAGATTCGTCCAAGAGCCCTTGGTAATCTCATGATTTCTTTTTCTGGGTTTGGTTACCATCTCTTTCAAAATTTCTTCACAACATACTTTCTCAATTAGAAATGGGTACAGCTTATGTATCAAACGACTTGGTATATACACCCAGACTCTGAATTCTAACTCCAAGTGCCAGAAAGAAAGAAGAAAGGAGTAGAGGAAGAGAAGACAGGGGGAGAGAGGGAAGGGAGAGGAAGACAGAAGATGAAAGAAGAAAGGAAGGGAGAAGGGGGAGGGGGAGGGGAGGAGAAACAAGTCATCATGGATGAACTTTAAAGACTATGTTACATGAAATAGATCAATGGCAAAAGAACATATGAAAGTCTAATTCCACTTATGTGAGGTACTAAAAAAATATTAAAATTCACAGAGACAGAACATTGATTGGAATTCATCAGAAGCTTAGAGAAGATAAAATGGGAGATTCAGGTTTAATGTATGCAGAGTTTCAGTTTAGAAAAGGAAAATAATTCTGGATAAGCATTAATGATGATGATGATTATATAACAAGTCAATGTTTTTGAATGACATATAACTGTAAATTTAAAATGACCTAACTGATTAATTGCATGCTATGTATACTTTACGTAACAGAGGAGAAAGGAATGAAGCAATCAAAACTTTAAAAATAAAATGAGAATAAACAGGAAGTTAGTTAAGGAGGAAGTAGAAAAACATTTTCCTTATCTTTGCTTTTGAACTGCCATTTCTCTCCCATTGATTTGAAAATGAAAGCTAGTGTCCTATAACTGCAAACCCAAGCATTCCAGATGTGGAGGCGGCACAACATGCACTTCCTGTGGACAACCTGTATTTAGAGGATGTGCATCGATCCTTTATATTCTCTGTTCAATTCTGAGAGGAGACAACTCCTGAAAACACATTGTAAGCAGACACATAGATACGGCTAAATCCCTTCTTATCCTCTGGGCCTTAGTGTGCACGTGGCAAAGACAAGGGGAAATAAACACACCAAATCATTTACAAAATAGAATATTTGGATGACCAAATACAGGAGGAGGTGTATTTTGAAACAGATTTCAATAACTGACACCCTATGTCTGCCAGTATTTAAAAAAAAAAAATCACTTTTAGGGAACAGCTGACAGTGTAAAATTCTAAATACAAAAATCAGAAAAATCATTCTAATAAAGACTGTTATTTATCTTAGTGGCTGCAACCTTTGCAATCTGGCAACCTTTTTGGTTATAGTTATTTTGTATCCAAAACCCTGAACTGAAACCCTTTGGCTCTGGACAACAGATAGCAAGGATGTTTGGTTACTTTGAGAACATATTGGTTTTAAATTAACCCCAAAGTAAAAGTTGAGAGCTGGCAAAATATCCTAGAAACTACTATGCCCTCTGCCATGAATAGAGAACTCTCTGTTGTTAAGCAGAGGCCCGGGGTTCTGCAGCTCTGGCTCCCGGGTAAAGGGAGAGACTGACTCATTAAGACTTTAGTGGACAGGGTTGGAGAAAGACACCTGGCATCAGCCTCTGACCTACACACACAAATATACATGCATACACACTCGTATGCACATACTCATGAACACATGCATATATCACACACGGCAGATGAATTTTAAAAATAAGGAATCTAGGTTTACCTGAAAATAGCGATGCTGAAATGGGTGACAACCTGAGGTGTTAGAACTTGGCAGGGAAATGGGGATGAGCGAGACTGATGTGCTGGCTTTAGAGGACTTGGAACCACAGAGTACAGGAAATCAACATCCTAACCACCTCTTCTGCATGCTGAGATAGGAGACAGGCCTTATGAAGGGTTAGGCCTACAAGTAGGATGAAAACCCACTAAAGGGCATTTCACTAATCCATTCCTTAAAATACCCTAGATGTGACTCTTATTTCAAACCAAGTTGAAAATAGACAAAGTTGAAAACACTGATTTTATTTCAAACTATGCTGATTGCTTTTCCCTTTGAGACTTTCATTTGTTTATCAGCAGAAATTCCTGGGCTAATTCCGAGAAATGCCATTCATTTCTGGCCAACAACAAGTCATGAACAATGGGTGGAGTAGAAGGGGGAGCGCCCCACGGAGGGTCTTAATTTCTGGAGATGACCACCAGTGCCTCTAAAGTGCATGATGGCAGAAAGGAAGACTTTGGGTGGGGGTGCCGGGAAAGCAGGGAAACGCAGGCCAGACGGCACACTGCATGTTTGCCACTGCAGGATAAGGTGTAGGGAAATGCTACATGGGCAAAATGTTGTCATGCTGCCTACTGCCTTTGGAAGACTCACAGGTTCCTCTCTCCAGTGCAGTCTTACTGTGTTCTCCTGAATCTCCCTTGGAGGAAATTACTTTACCGCCTTTTCCAAATACCAGCGATGATATCAATAGACTATCTGGGTTAAATGTATGAAACTAACAGTCCAATTAGATTAGAATTTTTAGTATGGGGTCTGGCAATCAACATTTTATCATATTCCCTAAGGTTGCCCTTAGGCATGCTAGACTATAAAGAGTACTTATTTAAAGACTTGGAGGAAAAATAACCTGTTACGCTAAGGTACACTTTCACAGCAAATTACTCTATATAAAATTGGGCATGGTAGCTCATCCATTTGATTCTAGTACACAGGAGGCTGAGGCAGAGAACCTCCATGAGTTTGAAGCCAATTAGCTACACAGTGAATTCTACGGTATAGAAATAGGTTACAGGAATGAAACCTTATCCCAAAGAAACAAACAGGGGCTGGAGAGAAAGCTCAGTGGGTAAGAGCACTGGCTGCACTTCCAGAGGACCCGGGTTCAATTCCCAGTACCTACATCACAGCTCACAACTGTCTGTAGTTCCAGGGGATCTGAAACCTTCACACCAATGCACAAGAAATAAATTTAAATAAATTATTTAAAACAAACAAACAAAAAAGAGCTATTATTTCTTTCAAGCAATGTCTCATGTATCAGGATGGACTTATTTCTTTGTGGCTGAGGATGACCTTGAGCTTCTGATCCTCCTGACTCCTGCTGAGATTACAAGCATGTGGTACCTCACCCAGTTTTATATGATGTTGGACATCAAACTCAGTGCTACATGCAGGTTAGGAAAATAGTCTAAAAATTGAACTGTATCTTCAGCCCCCAACAGAATATTTTTATAACATACAAAGCTCACAGTAATTAAGTGACATAAATTTAACACTTTCTAAAATATATATCTAAGAACACTAATCCTACAAAGTGCTTTACAAAATAGTGAGTGTTATGGCTAAACAATTTTGGAAACACTGTATCCTACCCATGATTCTGATGTAAAATGCATGATAATATATTAATAGTTTGATAAGTCCTGCATCGAAATAGACTGTTTAAGTCTAATCCCGAGGCTCCTAAATACACTTGACCATACACATATTTTCCTTAATAAATTCTATTACCACACCATAATGTCAAGTTTCTTAGAGGGAATTTTGTGAAACATCATCCAGATTCAGAAACATCATTATAATAGTGAAGGTTTCTTTTAAAAAATATTTTATTATGTGTGTGGGTGTCACAGTACTCTTTTCACATTTGGGCATGGGCATTTTAGTACAGGAGTCTATGGAGGCCAGAGGAATTAGATATCCTGGAGCTACAGTTACAGATAGCTATAAGCTGCCTTGTAGGAGTACTGGGAACTGAACTCATCTCCTTGGGACAAGCAGCAAGTGCTCTCAACTACTATGCCATCTCTCCAGCACTAAGGGTTTTTTGAATGGGGAAAACATGTGAAAGAATTATTCTGAAGTAACCGCCACATTTGCACCTTTGTGGTGGGCCAGATAACTGCTGAAGAGCTCTGTGTTCTGTCATTACAGAAGGCCATAATGTTCCTAAAAGCCTTGGTCTTATAAGGGAAATCAAACTATTGGTGAAAAGCAATTCACATAGCTGACTTGAAACAAAGTGAGAAGTGACACTTTCTTGAAAAAATTATAACATGAGAAAATGATGTAAATAAAGAGCATAGATAGTTAAGAGAGGTGTCAGTGTAGACAGAGGGTCTAGCGATCAATGATAGGCATGTCCTTTGACAAGTTCTACCAATATGTATAAGAGAAATAAAATTGATATTATTGAGAGAAACACTACTTCTCACATGCAAACATGCGTATACACATGATCACATGCCACACACAACATAATTAAAATAAACAAAACACACAACTAAAATTTGAAGATTCTAGTATAATTTAGAAATGATCTAGACATTCCCCTACTAGTTTTCTAACCAAAAGAACTAAAAACACATGCCACGCAAACTCTTGTAGCCAAATCTTAATAGCACCATAGTTCACAACAGCCAAATAGTGAAATCAACCAAAATGAACTGCAATAGATGAACTGATAAACACAAGTGGTGTGATGGTTTGAATCAGAATGGTCCCCATAGGCTCATATATTTGTATACTTAGTCTGTAGTTGGTGAAGTGTTTGAAAAGATTAACTGTGTCCTTGTTGAATGAGGTATGTTGCTGGGGATAGACTTTGAGGTTTCAAAAGCCCATGTGAGGCCAGTGTTTCTTTGTCTCTTCCTTTTCCTACCTTCCTTCTCTGCCTTCAAATCAGGATGTAGCTCTCAGTTACTGCTCCAGTCCTGTATGTGTCACCATGCTCCCTGACATGATGATAATGGACTAATCCTCTGAAACTGTAAGCAAGCCCCTAATTAAATGCTTTCTTTTAAAGTTGTCTTGGTTATGCTGTCTCTTCACAGCAACACGACAGTGAGTAAAGCAAGTGATATGACCATACCATAGATATTATTTCTCCATAAAAAGGAATGAAACATTGGCACATGCTATTTTATGGACTAGAAAGCCTTGAAAACATTTTTTCAAGGCTAAGTGAAAGAAGCTACAAGACAAACTTCAGCTGCTGAATGGATTCATTACTGAGAACTCCAGAATAGTCAAACCCACAGATTCATAAAGTAAATTAGTTCTCCATAGGAGCTGAAGGTAAGTGGAATGAGAAGTAACTATGCAATTTATTTAGTATTTCTTTTGGGGATGGTAAAATTTTTCAGGAAATAAGCTAGTGGTGGCACTTGCCCAATGTTGTAAATGCTTGTCTATTTTTAAGTGATAAATGTTGTTATGTGAATTTTATTAGAACAGAAATAAATAAATCTCCCCCTTGCATTACTGTAAAAAGAAGGTAAAGAAAAAAAACTGGAAGTCAATGATACAGCCATTTGATTAAATATATGGGATGGGAGCAAAGAGGGAAAAATGCATGTAATTAATTGAACCCCAGAAAGATATATCCATAATGGCAAAGTGGTTTTTATGAATTCCTCCATACTGTCAAAGACAGTATCTACTTCATCTTTATGTAGTTTATTTCTGCTAGAATATAGAATTATAAAATGAAAATCTGTATATATGTGTGTTACACAAGAGCAAAAGTTTACATAACAGCAAAGGGTAAATTGTGCCTTCATTTGTACATATGGTTCTGCACTACCAAGTGACTGTAATCAAATGCCAAGTACACTGATTAGGTTAGGTTGCACTCAATGGATAATGAAGAAGTATAATACCCCATCTTACTCCATCCTACATTTTTCTTGGCCCAGATTTGGGGGCATATTCATTTTAAAGTGCTGATAATTATGTGGGTTTTACTCTTGTTTATAACATGGAAGTCTCAGACCTTCCTTATCCTCAATGTAAGACACTGTAACTATTTTAAAAGGTGAAGTCTCTATTTTTGTAATATTCCTTTAATGCAAATATAAAAAGCCCTTTAAGCTCCATTAGTGCTTTATTAGCATGCTGTTTTGTTCGTATTCCAGTTTTCATAAGTCATGAGTTATTTTCTCCAATCTTGTCTTTTCTTGAAAGCCCTGTCACTTTTCAATGCATAATTGGGCAGAAAGTGACAGTTTTTAGAAATTCATCTATTACTTTAGAGCATAAATGCCCATGTTTGCAAGCTAACTCCCAACTTAGGTAGAAGAGAAATGACATAGGGTTTCCAGTTTTCCCTTATGAGAATACAGTGTATCACTGGGTAAGATGTTGTGTTACTCTACCAGGAATTAAAAAGACTGGGACAGGGAGGCAAAACCACTATGTCCCTATCACTAAAAAAATCATGCCAAAGAGCCAAATGTCTTCACACCTAGCAGAAAGAAAACATTGTGGATTAGGTCGCTGGTAACCAGATCAAATCAGCTATTTTGGCTATTTTATAACAGCCCTTTAATAACCTAGGAATGCTGGAACACCTCCAATGGAACACAAACTTATTAATTCTGAATAGCAAACTCTCATGGAATAAACATTAAGAATCTTAGATAAAAATCATGGTTTAGGATTTTGGTCAGTAGAAAATTTTTCTCTGGGTGGCAAAATTATATAAAAAAGCAAAGGGGAAGACGTTTGATCATTTTCCTATTCTTTCTTTACTACTTCTTTAGCCTAAAAGAGAAGATAGGGTATTTCATTGCTATAGACTTCTCAAGAACCACACAGTTCTGCTTAGAGATCATCCATGATCCCTGGCAGTTTAGACTTTACTTGGAAGAATGTTCCAGCCTCTGTGTAGCACCAGCTTCTTCAGGCCCAGAAGATGCCAATGTATGTGGCCAATTGAAGAAAACACACCTCATTTGCTCTTCGTGGCAATGTGTATACTTTTTGCTGGCAATTCTGGAGAAGCAGTCTGCATACTAGGATTTGTATACTTTGAAGGAGCTGCAGGACATCTTCAAATATAGGTAAGGCCCTTAGGAAATTTGAGAGTAAAGGGTTTCCTTTCTAAGCATGACTTTTAGAAACCTTCCATTAATCTTGTCATTATCTATATGGATCATCCCTTGTCACAGTGCTGTTTGTTGGCCACTATGGAAAATTATTATTTTTAGAAATAGTGCTTATATGGTTTCCATCTATGGAACTTTTTCAATCTTATTCTCTCTCCTCCCCTGTTTTCCTCTATTGATAAATACAGACTTTATATAATTTTCTTTTTAAAGTTAACAAAGTAACAGTTTTCCTTGTGTCATTTTTCACACATGATTTTAGTTGGACCACTCCCTTCTTAACTCCTCTCCGCTATCTTTGTTTTCCCTCCCTACTAGCATCATTTGTCCCTAACAGTATTTCCCCTTCTCTTTTCTTATCACATGTGCTATATTACCCTTTCTACTGCTTTCCCTAAAAGCAGACTAAAATTCCATTATAGGTATGTGCCACTTTTTTATTATCATTTCATTTGCAGGTGACTGTGTAGGCTGATTCCATTTTCTAGATACTATGAATAGAACAACAATGAACATGAATGTGTATATATACCTCTGTTACAGAATATAAACACTGGGTAATATCATAACTTAACTGTAGTGCCTTTTCTTTGACCAAAAGTTTCTGTGGCCCTGAAGACATGAGTTTCTTCATGCCTAGTAAACACTGGAGTGGAAATCGTATAGAGGTATTATCAAATTTATTGTCCTGTCTCAAAACAGGATTATGACATGCTATCTCACATGAGCGGGTACTGTTTATTTCTAGAAATATTCAGTAAAGAGATAAAAAATCTCCATATAATAGAACTGAGATTAAAAAAACTGCATAACAAAATTCTTCCTTTTATCAAACTCCCTCTTGACCACTATGATTTAAACAATTTACTTTTATTTTGTTTTATTTTTATAGAAAGAATTTTGGTTCAATATTTGGTTCAAGAGAACATATGAAAAATCCCTTGGTTCTTTTTCAAATGAAAAACCATGATGATACAAAGCAAAACAAAAATGAAATATTTTATGGAATCATATGTACAATAATGATTTAGTGTCAGATAAAATGTTCAGCTGGCAGCTGGGACAACATACAGATAGGTATGGCTATACAGCTAATGTGGAATTATAGTCTGCACATGGCTTGTTTGTGAAGCTGGTGTTATGTTTTGCATCTTTAATGTCCCTGTGAGACCTAATGTTAAAGGCTTAGGTGCCAATATGCCACACTATTAAGATGGAACAAAGCTTTTAGAATGTGGGGCCTAGTGTAAAAAAGATACATTTGGTGAGGGGGCATTTCCTTGAAGGAAATATTGAAACACTGATCTCTGTTTCTCCTCTTTCTCCCTGCTTGATTGTCTGCCTAATGTTGCATAAACAAATTCTTTCACTCAAAAATTCCCATCATGCTAGCCTTCATAAGTCCAAAAGTGACATAGTCAAACGACCCTGGACTGAAACCTCTGAAAAGGTGAGCCAGAATAACCATTTATCTTTTCAGTTAATTTGAGTTTTCATAACGATAAAAATATGACTACCATGGCTGAGGCCCAAGGTCCCATGTCTCATATCTAAAAAGGCTCCAGCATAATTCTACCCACACTGTGTTGATATCCAAAATAAACTGATTATTCAAAGTTGCCAGTTGTAGTTGAGGTCCTACTTCAAGAACATTATGAAGGAATAGTACTCCAAGTTACAATAAAAGTAGACAAAATATCAAGGCAGGAGGAATGTCAAAAGACCTGAAATAATCACTTGTGAATGAATAAAGGGATCATTCATGATAAAAAACTTATGGAAAATAAACTTTTAAACAATATCTAGAAAAAGAAAAATTTGGAACTAAGACAAGCTATCAAGAAACTGCAAAAATCTGAATTTACACCTGAAAAAAAAAACATAAAAATTTCAACCTAGAATGTAGTATATTAAGATTTCAAATACTTAAAGCAACAAAACAAGAAAGAATAAACTCCAAGAAATTATAAAAAGACTAAAAAATAACATGTCAATATTTTAAAAATACAGTTTGAAAACTTGGAAGGAAGTAAAAATAAATAAAATAAGATAAATAAACAAAACCTAACAGATTGTCTAAATAGTACATCTGAAAGGAATTTATAAACTATAGAATGGAATTGATGAAGTATCACTGGAGAAATATGTGAAAAAAAGCAAAACAGACATTAGGAGACACAGAGGACAAATTAAATGAGGTGCAAAAATACACATGAAAGACATTTTATAGCACTAGGGAGGCTGAGGCAGGAGAATCAGGAAGGCTAGTGTTGGATACATGGAACCTTGTCTCAAAACTAAATGGAGGGATGGAGAGAGAGAGACAGAGAGAGACATAGAGACACAGAGAGAAAGACACAGAGAGATTCAACAAAAAGAAGCAAAAATAACTCAATGTTTCTCAAGCTTTGAGTTGCAACCCCCACAAGGGCCACATATCAGATATCCTGCAAGTCAGATATTTACATTATGATTCATAACAGCAGCAAAATTACAATTATGAAGTAGCAATAAAATAATTTTATGCTTGGTGGGTCATCACAACATGAGTTATTAAAAGGTCACAACATTAGGAAGGTTGAGAACCACTGATGTGGGGGATTATGTTTATAAAAATGATAACTAACAAATAGATTTCTAAGTACTTAGGCTGAAAAACAACATAAGAAAAAACAACTGGACATTCTGGTGCACACCTTTAATCCTGGTATTAGGGAGGCAGAGGCGGGTGTATCTCTATGAGTTTGAGGTCAACTTGATCTACATAGTGATTTGCAGGACAGCCAGGATGATGTAGAGAGATCCTGTCTCAAAACAAAATACCAAGAAGCAATCATACCAAATAGGCTAAAGGAAACTAAGTTATACATAAGCACAGTTTAGTATGTTCATCAAAGTAAAAGAGAAAATCTTTCTAGATGAAGGAATTAAAAGACCCTAAAACAGAACTACAATCAAATAGTCCATTTTTTTATCCATAAACAAAAGAAGACAAGAAGCCATTTAGAGAAAGAACTTCAAAGTGCTGATGGAAAATGTGCATGTGCCTAAAATTTTATACCCAGTCAAACTACCACTCAAGAATAACATCAGACATTTTGCATGTAAGGATTACAGAATTTTGGCACAACTATTCACAGAAAGAGCTTGCACAATGAAGAAGAAATATTAACCTCCTCAGAAGTAAACTGCAAGAGTAAGGAAAGGAAAAACAAACCTTGATTCTGTGTACTACAAACTTAGCTTTTCAAGTCATTTTATTTCACCTTTTCCCTCTGGAGATTTATGATCTCAATTCTTTTAACACTTCCCCTTTCTCTTAGAATAGCTTCTAGCTTCTACTTTCCACTTTTTGTCAATAATTGTGTTCTAGCAATTATTCATGATTTAAGAAGCTGAGCTTTAGATAAGTTCCTATTACATTGTGTCACTTTGTGAGACTTCTTGGAGAGATTTTTATAGTGATTTAGCAGGCTATCTGGCAGACTAAAGAAAACCTCCAGAGTAGCCATTTAATCAGAAATACTACTCTCTAATTTACAAGAGCCTTTTGCATATTATACCCTTGTAATCCAGCTTAAGCAGAAGCAAATGAACACATTCAAAAATAGCAAGGTCATGCAGGAATGTACTCTGTAAAGTAACTTTCAGATTGGTCAATTTCTCGTCTCTTGAAGCTTATACTATAACCACCAAAATTCAAAGTGATAGAACTGTGTGTGATATTTTGTTATCTGGGATGCTTATGTTTGTTGGACTATATTTACTAGGACTGAAAAGCTTACTTTATAAAGTAATATCAATAAAGCAGTACACAGTAAACTGAAATCCTGCAATTAATTTTGAAGAGTTCTCTCTAAAAGTCCACTCAGGAACCTACGTCTCAACAATTCTGTTCTGCATCATAACCTAGTGGGTAGTAAGGCCTTGTAGATCTCAAGACTGTCAGGTAACTGTCCCTTACAATGCCATTGGGCTGACAGGCATTCTCTGAATTCTCCATGGTGCAGGAACCAGGCCCAAGCCATTTCAGAACAAAGTGTAATGGAGGGGGCATATACCTCAGAAAAATACCCTAATCACACACTGTGAAAGCAGCCTTCCTAACAACCTTGAGAACAAGTCTCTAGCTGGTTCTCCCCAGACTTACTCTTAACAGTGTGTACCTAATAACTGTGCACTGTGGAGGAGGAGACTGTTCAGCAGGCAGGCAGCTTTATACTGCTATAAACCTTACTGGTTCAGTTCTTTTGATTTACGAACAGCTCTTCATCATATTGAAGCTCTGCTTGGATGCAATTCCAGCACTAATTGTATAGGACACGTGCCATAATGATACAACCCCCCTGTTACCCACTGACCATGGCAGGAAGAGGCTGTTTATAGCTATAATTCCTTTTTCCCTTTTCATTCCCTTTCAAATGATTAAAAGCCCAATGAAAATCTGTTACTGGGTACCCAATAACATATTAGAACACAGAATGTGTCCCATTTGGGCTGTAAAGTGTATTTAGGAGGCCAGCTTAAGTTGTCTAAAAGTGTTCTATTGTTATTTCTGACTGGAAGTTTCCCTTCTGGATGAGTTTAGGAAGATTAGCTGGGTTAGGTGAAGCGGGAAAACAGAGACACATAGCTTAGAGAAACAGAGGCAAACTGGATTACCTGGGCAACGAGGGCAACACAGATGAGGAATATGCACGGGTGAGAGGCAATGAAGACTTGGACATCTGACTCGGCTGCAAAGCACATTCCCATTCTGAAAGAGAGAAGGAAGAAAAAAGAGAAGACAAAATGTCTTTCAAAGGTCACTGGGATTCTGCCAGTTTGGGAAACAGTCATGCAGGGACTCACCCAGACAGTGAATAATGCATTCCCAAGAATCTGAGTGCAATCATCCTTCTTTTAAAAAAAAAAACTCATTTTCTCCCTCTTAGCACCTCTGCTGGGTCAATTGGAAGCATATCAGCATACATTTTTCTGAGGCTGGGTTCAACATAGTCCCGGTTTTCAAAGCCTGCCATTAAGTATGGGGGGCTTCCTCTGGCCTGGCTCTGTGATTGTTCTATCCTTCCCAATTCTAGTTGCATGGTTTTTTTTTTAAAGAATCTATTCTGATTTCATAACCACCTGCCTGATGCCATGGAAGAGAAGGGGTGGTGAGTAATAGGTCCCCTGAGAGATGCTTCCCAAGCCCTGGCACAGAGACATCCCTAGCATGAGTCCTTGCCCTCTACAGAACTAACTGCCTTAATTCAGTAGGCTTCGTGACTCCTCTCCTCATTTCCCTTTTCAGCCAACATTTGCTTCTGAGAACAAGCTAGAACTAGAAATTGAGCTGATCAGCTAGTATGTCTGGATGAGGCAACCTGGTCCCTGTATGACTTAGAGATACATGATCCCAACTCTGACAGCTCTCAGTCTTTGCCAGAACAAAGCAAGCTTTGGAAATACGTTTTACATTTATATTTCCAATCCATAATTCATCTGAAGGAAGGGTGACTTGCATCTGTCAGGTTGTTACAAGGTAATGGGGGGTGAAGGACACAGAGAAAGAATATGCCTAGTTTGTAAGCTGTTGGCATCAGGATCATGTTAACATTTTCACTGCCTTGTGGACTTCAAAGCCTCGGCCCCCAAGGGCTAGCTGTCCATCTCCAATGTACTGAGTCAAGAATCTGACAAAATAATGCCATACCAGGCAGTTAATCAGCCCCCAGATGCTCTATTTAATACAAGCCCTAGCTATTTAAAGAGACAGGCTTCTTTTATCCAAACTTGAGTCACCTTACCATAACTCTTTCTTCTCCTCACGTGCTTTCTAGAATAAAGTATTGTAATCTTGCATTTGGAAACAGCAGAGGGGCTCTTAATGCACTCCTCAGAGTTGCTGTTTAAAAATGCATAGTTCTGTTTGAGAAGAAAACTCCATCTTTAATGTTGTGCACTGAATTCTGTTCTGGACTCCAGAGATCAACAAGAGCCTGATAACCATAATGATAATGATGACAGTAGCAGTTAACAGTTCTTACTCAGACATTGTTTTTAGATGAATTAGTGAGTTTAATCCTTACGATAACATATGAAATAGGTGCTAATAGGTCTTTTGTTTTCTTTTTTGAGACAGGTGGACTCAAACTCATAATCCTCCTGACTCAGCCTCCTGAATGCTGGCATCTACAGGCATGCTCCACCATGCCAGACTTTGTTGTCCTGTTTTAGAAGGAATCTCAGAGGGGTTATAGGTAAATTATCTAACACCCCATGTACCATAGGTGGCCTGCTTTAGAGTCTGAAAATTCATCTACCCTGAAAATAAAACTCCACAAACCCTGAATAACACTGCTATTATAATGATACCTGAAGGGTGTTTTATAAATAGTAAAGTTTTGAAAAGCCAGAAGTTCTATTTAAATGGCAAAGAAGAACAGACCTGTGAGTGACTGTGCTTGTTCTAGCTGGGCACATGACAGGCGTTACATTCAGCCTTTATAGTAGGTCATTCTATGCATTAAGAATTCTCAGGTTTTAGAGATTATGATGAGGCTTCCCTCCCCAAATGGATGCATGGTGTGGTTTTCTTCAAGGCAAGTAAACATGTCTGGAGACATTATTTATTGCCACAACTGGGGTTGATTCTACTGTCATCTAGAGGGTAGATTAATTTTCCGTCTATTCTTCTACCCTCTCCAATTATGTCCCATATAAGTAGTTCAGAAGGCTATATAAATTTATAGTAAATAAAATCACTGAATTTTAAGAAAAGGAAACCAATTGTTAACAGGGGGGGGAAAGCAGGAGAGATACTCCTTGCAATCTTGTCCCCATTCTTTTCACCAGCTCTCTCTAGAATGAATCTCAAATTTGCTATGTAGCCAAGAATGTTCATGCTACTCACTCTCCTGCCTGTACCTCGTGTGTGCTGAGATAATAGACATGCACCATGACGCCTGGCTGTTTACTAATAATATCTTTTATGTTTTTAATCACCTAGACTCCCTGTCCAAATGAGCACTGATAAGCTCCCTGTGTGCTAAGGAATGGAGTGGGAAATCTTATGCCATAAAGCACTGTACCTCTGTGCAGATGCAGTTTACACAGTAAACCAGTCCATAAGGTTCCAAGTAGGGATGCCATTTCTCACCCACTCTATACTTCTTGTCTTGAAACACACAATATGTCTCTGAATCTGTTTAAAAAGGGAAAATGGTAGAACAAAGCTATTAGAAAATATAGGCCAAGTCACAAAATCTAAAGACAAATCTTGCATCCATTTTACTATGTCAATCGAGGGAAGAGTCATTGCATTTACAGAGTGCCTACAGCTGGTTCAATGTTTTCTGTATTTTGCTTACTGGATCTTTACAATAACTAATAAATTAGATATTACTATTAGTCTTACATTATGGATAAAGGCAATCAAGAGACATATAACTGGTTAGTAGCTGAGGTGACATTCAAACCCAGTGGAGTTAAAAAATCTCACTAAATGATCTATTATACTAACAAGATAAGCAAAGTTATCACTGGCTTTTAATTTTCTTTCCAGAGATAAAATAATAAATGCTTTGTTTCCATTCAACATACAGATTTTCTTAAGCATAAACAACCTTTCAGTTAGCTCAAATAATATACTTTCCTTCTTTGGAATGATTTTTTACAGGGTTAGAGACATACCTTAGCAGAAAAGACTACTGCCTATTCTTCTAGAGAACCTGTATTCAATTCACAGCACCAACATGGAAGTTCAAAACCATCCATAGCCTACAATTTCTAAGCAATCAGCCTCTGCAGGCAACAGGCACAAATGTGGTGCACAGGCACACGTGTAGGCAAAATACCCATGCACATAAAATAACACATTTAACATTTTTAAAATAAATTTTAGCTAGACATATTTGTTTGTTTTCATTTTATGTGTATGAGTGTCTTGTCTACATGCTTGTCTGTTCATTGCATGTATGCCAGTGCCCATGGAAGTCAGAAGAGGGTGTTTGTAGGACCCTACATGGACACACACACACACACACACACACACACACACCCGGCACCTTGAGCAAGCCTGAAGCTATTGGCTGGAACTCCTTGCCCCAAGGCTGTTGTTGGTATTCTTTCTGTTTTGATAACACACACCTCATGACAACACACACCTTGTAGGGAGGAGCTAAGCCTAAAATTCCTGTAATTTTTCCAATGTGCTGTAAGTCAGTATTTAAGCCCGTTCTTTCCCCTTAATAAACGGCATTTGGCATTTGGAGTTCCAACATTGCTATTGAAAGAATGACCGGTCTGTCTTGTCTTTATTTCAATCTGTAGGCCTTCGCCCGATTCGTGGAATCCCGTAGTGCAGGAGCTACAGGTGTTGAGTCCCTTGGAACTGGAGGTATAGATGTTTGTGATGTGCCATGTTGGGGTTGTGAATTGAATATGGGTTCTCTATAAAAACAACAACTGTTCTTAACCACTGAGTCATCTCTCCAGACCCTAAAACTCTTTTTTTCTTTTCTTTGTGTAGCATTGGAGCCTACCCTGGCACTCGCTCTGTAGACTAGGCTGGATTTGAACTCATAGAGATCCACCTGCAAATGGCTCCTGAGTGCTGGGGTTGAATTCATGAACCACCACTCCTGGCTTCCCTAAAACTTTTTATAGTTGAAATTTTTATTACACTGAAAGATGTTTGAGCACATTCCATGTTACTTGCCATGTTTTACATGTCTTAGTTATCAAAAAGTAGAAAACATTTATTCTTTACGCTCAATTCATCATATAACCCCTATACACTGATCAAGGCATGAAAACAAACACCACAAGATCCAGTTATATGGTTCTTGGGCACATACCCAAAGGATTCTACATCTCGCTACAGAGGTATTTGCTCCTCTACTACCATTGTGTTTCTATTTATAATAGTCATAAATGAAATACATGCTAGATGTCCATCAACTGATTAATACAAAATGAAAATATGGTAAATTAAACAATGTAATATTATTCAACTTTTAAGAAAAATGAAAAGTATGAAATTTACAGCTAAATTGATGGAGCTAGAACCAATCATCCTAAATGAGACAATTCAGACCTAAAAAACATTCCATATTTTCTCTTATATGTGAAAGTTAGCTTTATGCTTCAGATATATTTATTTTATTTAGAATAACAAAAGTTGTTAGGTGGCTAGTAAGGAACCAAGTTGGGGGAGAGGGTCTTCCAAAGAAGGGAAAATAAAATATAGTATTATAAAGGGAATAAAGAGGAAACTAAAATTGATTAGGAGGACTAAGTGGGGAGGGTAAGGAGAAGGTGCGTTGAAGGAGGAAATGTGGGAAGGGACAACTAACACTGGGAGACAATGCCACAACTAGACATTTATATTAGCAAGTAAAGCCTCTAACACCAGGAATAGGTTATACCTTGCTGACTTATTAGGCAAAGTGAACCCATAGATCTCCACAGTCATTACAGGCTATTGCTAAGGCTACTGGTTACTCATTACAACCTGATAGTAAGGCCCTGTTGATGAAGACACTACATTCTTATATAATCCAACACAGAAAAATCAAGCTGATTCCCAACTATAAACATCACCCTGTTGACTATTGTTTATGGTGCTGGAAGGTATTATGTATGCTACCAGAGGACAAAAATAATCATCAATATTACCCAGTTATAGATCCTACGGCCTATAATACCAATATACTGGAGCAAAATAAATCTAATAAGATATTAAAAGAATAACAATTTCTAAGCAAGTGGGGCTTATGTTGGAAATTGAATGCTATTTCCTCATTCACAGTTCATTGATGTAATTCACTATGTTTACAAACCAAAGGGGGCTTTTAATGTTGCAAAAGATTTAGACTCTAATCTGACAAAATGCTACATTCAGTTGTGGGTGAAACTGATAGCAACCTGGGAATAAAATCTTCTTAACCTCATCCATAGCATCTAAAACCAAAAACAAAAATGTCTGTAACTGACAAACTTCCTTCATGGCAAAAGACTGAATTATTTTCCCCCAGGACTGAGAATTAAATGATGATGCCTGTTTTTCCAATGTTAGCAAGAGAAAGCAGGTCCAAAACATTTTATGTACTACACAGCAAAAAGTAAAGTATTTACAGATGTCATTATTTTCTATGAAGAAAACCCGCCAATCTATTAATATGTTATTATGAATGGTAAGAAAATTTAGCAAGTCTGTAGGAGTCAAGACATATTTACATGTTCTATAATAAAGAGAAATTGAAGTTTGATTGGGAATGGCAGCAGCTCATGCTTGTAGGTCTCATACGTGAATAACAAAGCAGAAGGACTGAAGTAAGATCACTTTCACCCTCTACTACAAAGTGACACCCTGTCTCAGGAGTAGATGAAGGCAAATGAATTACAATTAGTAAATATAGTATTTACAACAGCTCCTTCCAAAGATGAACCTTAAACATATGCATGGTTTGCACTAAGAGAATTATAATACATTGCTGGAAGAAAGCAGTGAAGGCCTAATAGTTAGACAAATTTATAGTATTTGTAGAGAAGGCCTAATGGTTAGACAAACTTATAGTATTTGTAGGTTGGAAGACAAAGATTTTTTTAAGGCCTCCATTCTTCCCAAAGTAAACGATAGATTCCATGCAGAGGCAGTTAAAGGCCAGCCTGGTCTGCATAGTTAGTTCTACACCAGCTGGGGCTACATAGTAATACCGTGTCTCAAAAAAAAAAAAAAAAAAAGTATTAGCAGGATATTTTATTTTAAGAAAAGATGGGAGTCTATTAATGCATTTGTATTGGAAGTAAAAGGACCAACGCAATTTTGAAGAAGAAAGATGTTAGAAACGTAAAATTATGTTTATCAGCAGGGCGTTGGTGGCGCACACCTTTAATCCCAGCACTCAGGAGGCAGAGGCAGGAGAATCTCTGTGAGTTCGAGGCCAGCCTGGTCTACAGGTCTACACAGCTAGTTCCAGGACAGGCTCCAAGGCAATACAGAGAAACTCTGTCTCAAAAAAAAAATATGGTTTTCAGGGTATTTGATATCAGTAAAAAGTTATACAAACAGGTTAACAGAATACCCAAATGTAGAGTCACACATACATCATCAATTGGTTCAACAAAGGTGCAAAATCAATTCAATAAAGAAATAATAGTGATTTCAACAAATTCAACAAATACTGCAAAATTATTTAAATAGTCATGTGTTATAATTAAAGTTAGCCTTTTTCTATTTCTAATACCACAAAAAAAATTATGTGACAGACTTTGATGATCCCCTGTGGGAGGCCTCACCCTTTCTAAGGAGTGGATGGAGGGTGGGATGGCCAGATGGTGAGGGGAGTGGGAAGATGGGAGGAAGAGGTAATGAGGATGGGTCTGTAAAATAAAATTGTTTTTAATTTAAATAAAAATAGTAAAAATGAACTTAAAAAGCAGGTACGGTGGATCGTGCCTGTAATCCCAGCAGTTGGAAACCTTAGCAGGAGGATGCTGAGTTTAAGGCCAGTATAAGCAACAGAGCAAGACCCTGTCTCCAGATGAGTCGGAGTGAATGAAAAGGAATTAGAGGAGGAAATACAATCTCAAGGTAGGTCATAGCAAAGATGTCAAAAATACATACTAGAGAAAAGACAGCATCTTCAACAAATGGTCTTGGAAAAGCTGGGTGTCCACATTTAGAGGAAGAAAATTAGACCTGCATCTAGTACCCTGCACAAAAATCAACTATGAATGGAGTAAAAAACTTATTGTGAAACCTGAAATGTGGTGTTAGAGGAAAGTATAGATACTACCCTACATGATGTAGGTGTAGGAAACGACTTTGCTATTAGAGCTCCATTTGCCCAAGAATTAAGGACAACACTTGACAAGTGGAACCTAATAAAAATGCTTTCTTTACAACAAAGGGTGCCATAAACTGAGTGAAGAGAAAACCCACAGAGTGAGAGAGGATCTTAGCCAGATACAGGGATTAAGATCCAGAATATATAAAGAACTTAAAAAACAAGGAGTTATTAGTTTAGAACCATAGTCTTAGTAACAAAAAACCCTTGTATCAGTTATGGGAAAGCTTCTTTTGAATTGTTGGTAAGAAGAGTCCAAGACAAGCCCAAAGCAAAACAGCTACTGTCATTTGCCCTTAGTTCCCTCTCAAAATCTAAAAGTCAAGTCCATATTGCTGAAGACACCACACAATTCAAACATATGACTGGAAGAAACTAAGCTGGGTTGACCTAGAAACCTCCTCACCGAGGATTAACACTCATAGTGTTACAAGCTGCCAAGGGAGAAAAGCAATCAAAGTATTTCTACCCAGTTGTGATTTTTATGAATCCCAACCATATGAGCATTTATATATTGGCAGTAACCAAGGGCTGTCTAATTGGACTTAAGTCTGCTCAATGGAAAGGAATTAATGTCTGGTGCTATAAACCTAGCCAATTAACCATGATGGGTGAGGCCATGGAACCTAGAGGAGAACCTACTATTGCCACTTTCCAAACCCAGAATACCCTAATTTCAAAATACTTACCTTATACCCACTGAGAAGTGCAGCTTTTACCCCTTATTAAGAAAGTGTCTTTTCCCCCCAGAAGATGGAGACCATTACAGCAAATCATAACTGGTTAAAACCAGGAAAACCAATTGACCATGGGGTAATCATGTCCTAAGCTCAAAGAATATCATAAAAAAGGTACCAGAAAGTGTCTGAGAACTGGATGGAAGACCAGATGCCTGCTGCATAAATAGAATCTTCTAGACATGACAGAGAGGTTGCGCCTATGAAATCTTAACAAATGGTTACTTAAATAAAACTTGCACAATGACAACACAGGTTCACTCCACCCCTAGATGAAAGACTATAGATAATTAATTACTGCTAAGGAAGGAAAATCCCTTAGGGATGAAGCCTGTATGTCAGTGGTTGTTTCCAACTTCCCTAATGCTTTGACACTTTAATATAATTTTTCATGTTATGACACTCCCAACTATAAAATAATTTTCATTGCTAACTGTAATTTTACTACTGTTATGAATCATAATGTAAAGATCTGTGTTTTCCAATAGTCTTAGGTGACCCATGTGAAAGGGTCATATGACCTCCAAAGATGTCCCAAACCACAGTTTGAGAACTGGTACCCTAAGTGGTTATACGATATTGCGTGGTCAGCCCTAAAAAAATGTATACATATGAACAACATATATTGACTCAGCTAGTTGTGCTTATATGTGTGTATGTATATACACATGAAACAATAATAATAAAGAAATATAAAAGAAATAATATGTGAATGTAGAAAAGAGGCCTTAGAGGTAGAGAAATGGGAACAGTGAGGGAAAGCAGATATAATAATAAGGAATTTAAAATGATCAAAGTAAATTTTGCATATTATGAAATGTCATTATGAAACCAATTAGTTTGTATAACTAATAAAAGCTAAAATGAAAGAAGGCCTGGATGTTGGTGGTGCACACCTTTAATCCCAGCAATCAGGAAGCAGAAGCAGGTGGATCACTGTGAGCCCAGTCTGGTCTACAGAGCTAGTTCTAGGACAAGCTCCAAAGCAAGACAGAGTAACTCTGTCTCAAGAAACAAACAAACAAACAAACAAACAAAGAAGGGTAGGTCATATATTTATTTCAATGTAAAATAATTTAATTTAATACATTGAAATATTTAGAATGCATAGGAGAATAACTTATTTATCTAGAAAAAGACTTGTTTGAGATGACTCAATCCCATAATTCATACATGGTATACTATCAACTAAGACTCAGTCAAAATTAAGAACAGCTAGGTTAGAAGGCAGAAGCTTTGTGAGTTCAAGGTCAGACAAGGCTATGTAGAGACTCTGTCAAGAGAGAAAGAGAGAGGGGGGGAAGGAAGGAAGGAAGTGGGAGGGAGGGAGGGAGGTGCCACAGTTGCAGTGGGGACTCCAGCATAGTGTATGTGTCAGTGCAATGGGACAACTGCCAAGGAGAGCAACAACTGTGATCTAGAGCCAGTCTCAGCCTGTGAGATGAGTTATGTGTGCCACAGTTGGTAGAGCTGGAGATGGGGAGCTTCTCAGACCTTTTGGAACTCAAAGGCTTGAGTGGGACTTACAAATCAAGAACTGAATTTTTTGATGATTGAAGTTTGGTTTTCCTTTGATATGTCTGTGACTGTGCCCTAGTTCTTCCATCCTGTTGTAAAAAATTAAAAGTATGTAACTTATTTGTGATGTGTACAGAAGCCCAAATTTGAGAGCTAGTACTTTCAGAGAGACTTTGAATATTTTAAAGAGAATTTCAGTCTTTAAGTGTTGAGATAGTTTTAAGGAGTATGGGGCTTTTAAATTTTTGTTTTATATTGTTTTATTAACATGGTATTTTGGGATAAAAAAGAAAGGAAAGCTTATAGTATCTTAGTGGTGTGTTCATATGGCAAGTTGACAAGGAGGCAATTGTGTTGGTTAGGTTTTTATAATTGATACAAACTAGATTCAGTACTTCCCCATCAAATTGGGATGTAGTCAAGTAGACATTTTGTTGATTGCTGATTGATGTAGAAGTGTCCAGTCCATTGTGGGCAGTGCTCGTCCTCAGTAGGTAGCCCTGGTTTGTATAACAAAGAAGCTTGATCCATTTTATTTTGTGAAAAGGTAGCCTTTCTTCTGATAAATTCTCACTATTCCTCTAGTGAAAACAATTCAGTCAGCTACATTGTTGTTATTTCTTTAGGTTTTTATTAAATACTTATTTTTATATCTCTCTCTCTCTCTCTCTCTCTCTCTCTCTCTCTCTCTCTCTCTCTGTGTGTGTGTGTGTGTGTGTGTGTAAGTGCTTGCAGAGGCCACGAAAGGGCATTGGATTTCCCAAAGCTGGAGTTAATAGGCAGTTGTAAGCCACCAGTTATGAGTGCTGGGAACAAAGTTTGGGTCTTCTGCAAGAACAGTCAGTGCTCTTAATCACTGACTTTGTGATTAAGTAGGAAAGCATCCTGTGATTAAGTAGGAAAGCATCCTGTGTCTCATCATTAAGTATGATTCTTGCTGTCCTTGTCAAGATGAGTAAATTCCCCTCTATCCCTAGACTGCTAGATAGTTTTGGATTTTATTAAATCCTTTGTTTCCATCTTTTGATAAAAACATGTTTATTCTCTTAAGCCTGTTGAAATGATAGAATACCGTAACTGATTTTTAAATGTTGCAACTCACTAATGTACTTGTAATAAATCCCTCTTGTTTGTGTCAATCATCAATTTCATATTTTAATGAGTTAAATTTATTATTTTAAGAATTATTTTATTTGTGTGTGTGTGTGTGTGTGTGTGTGTGTGTGTGTGTGTGTGTGTGTACATGTGGGCACCCACAGACGTTAAAAGAGAAAGCCAAGTCCCATGGACCTGGAATTACAGATAGTTCTAAGTTAACCCATGTAGTTGATGGGAACAAAACTCCAGTTCTCTGCAAAAGCAGAAAAAAAAAGTTTTAATTACTGATTCATCTCTCCAGTTCCTCAATTAACTGAAAGTTTAGATTCTTGCACTTAAGCTCACAGGAGCTGTTGGTCTACTCTTTTCTTACAATGACTTTGTCTACTTTTTGATGCTACAGAAATGTGGCAATCATAAAATAAGTTAGTCAGTGCTCCTCTGCTATTTTCTTCTGAAACTATCACAGAGTACTCATGTAATTTCATCCTTAAATGTTTGGTGCATTTACTCAATGCCCTCTCCTCAGGATGGTGCTTTTCATTTTAGAATGTACTATTTGTGGATTCTGATTTTATAGAAGCAAAGTCTTTAATTCTAACAAAGTCTAGTGTATCAGTTCTTTCATGATTTGTGCCTTTGATGTTTTACTTAAAACATCATTGCCAAAGCCAAACAGACACCTTGACTTTGTTCAGTGATCCACGCTGAAGTTTTTGTGAAATATATAAGAACTATGGCTGGCTCAATTAATTAATTTATTTACTTGGGGATAAAGATGTTTGGTTATTCAAGTACCACCTATCAAAAAGTCTATCTATCCACTGAATTTCATTTACAACTTTCCTTCTTTGTTGAAAGTTTCCTGACAATGTTTATACATCTCGATTTCTGGGCTTCCTGTTGTGTTGATTTTTTTATTTTTCTTTGGCCAACGTCAAAGTATTCATTGTTGCAGCATATACAACACGTTTTGAAGTCAAGTTTTATCAGTGACATTTTTATTGTTACTTCTCAGTATATTTTGCTCTTTTGTATCTTTCACCATTTCATACAAAATTAAGTAACTCTGTCAATGTCCCAAAAAGACTTGTTATAATTTTGATGACTATTGACCTACAGATTAAATTATGAAAAACCAACACTAACAATCTTTAGTATTTCTACCCACAAACATGGATTATTTCCCCAATTATTTATTTTGGTTTTATTTCATTAAAGTCTTACACTTTGAATTAGATGCATTGTTGAATATATATATATATATATATATATATATATATATAATTTTTTAAGAGTGATAAGACGAGCATCAATACATATGTTTAGTTCAAATCCCTCTTGTTTGTTGTTAGTATGTAGGGAAGCAATTGAGTTTTATACACTAATCTTGGTACTTGGTAAGTTTCTACATGGACATTCATGTGGTTTTGTTTCCTCCATCCCAAGCTATATACTTTTAATTCCATTCCCATCTTACTGAATCTAAGAGGAATCATTAATTTACAGTTCATTCAGGTACTTTCTTACATAATAGATCTGAAAACTTTGAAGCCCTTTACAAGAAACTAGAAACTTTTCTTTTAATCCAGATATCATGTATATAGAAATTCTATTTCAGAATTGACATACCATGATGAGAATATTGCTATTGCATTAAATAGTCTCCCATACTCTGCCTAGGGACACTATTCTATATTGATACACAGTTTAACCTTAACATTAACCAATTCTCTATTTGGCCAATTATAATGTTGTCATTTCTATTTTATCTTGAGTGTACGAACTGGCTTTTTGGAAACCCAATCTTTATGGAGGGATTCCTTGTTCAGCCTAGATACATGGGGGAGGGCTTTGGTCCTGCCCCCAAATGATGTGACAGACTTTTATGATTCTCCATGGGATGCTTCACCCTATCTGAGGAGTAGATGGGGGTGGGGTGGGGTGATGGTGGTCAGTTTGGGAGGGAGAGGGAAATGGTGTTGGTATGTAAAATAAAATTGTTTAAAAAATAATTAAAGTAGCTGGGTGTTGGTGGTGCACGCCTTTAATCCCAGCACTCAGGAGGCAGAGGCAAGCAGATCTGTGAGTTAGAGGCCAGCCTGGTCTACATAGCTAGTTCCAGGACAGGCTCCAAAACAATACAAAGAAACCAAGTCTCAAAAACACCAATAATAATAATAATAATAATAATAATAATAATAATAATAATAATAATATAAAACAGAAAAAAGTATCATGACAAATATTCCTACACTAGCTGTTTTCTTAATACAATTGCTAAGAAGTCATTTTGGGGGGATCAAAAGTTTTGTATAATTTGAAATTCTTGATCTATATTGCTAGACTTTCTCCAAGAAAAGCCACAATAACCTATGTTCTCATTATCACTGGGTGAATATTTTAGTTGCTTAAAATATTGGAAATTCTATAGGGAATAATGAAACCAGCATTCTTTTTAAATTTTCAGTAAAGCTTAATATGTATTATTTTTCAGTAATCATTTGGTTCTCCAATATTCTATGGTATTTCTATATTCTTTAACAATTTACATTAATATTTCCTGAGTAAGAATAGGTATTTACAACCATGTTTGAACTGAAAGAACACAGGAAACTAAAAAAAAAATGTTGTGAAGCAGAACATGTGTGGATTCAGGTAAGTCTAGAAACACAGCTTCATTATATAGACACAACTTAGAAATATCTCAATAATTCCATAACCCTTAGCTATTGATGAATGGTCACAAATTTTCCAACACCAATGCCTATATCAGACATCTTTCCCTACCCTCTTGTTAATGACAAAGTGACTTTTTCTTAACAAATTTATATTCACTCTAACAGATAGTCAAGTGATTTGCATTCTATATATAAAACTTGTTTCAGAAATATCTGGTATACTTGAAAACATACTTATGATCATGACTCCTTCAAGTAGAATTATTAGTTTGGCACAGTTATATGTACCTGGGGCTACTATATGAATTGAAGGAAGCTATAATCTATTTTTAAGATAAATCTATGGTTGTACATATAAATAGATCCTGTATACCGTGTATATTATTCTTCTCTCGCATGAATTATTTCACTGTATGGTTTCTATCACATATACCTATTTAAAATATCAAGTTAGCTCCCTCTATTATGGGGTTATGGAGAAACCTGGTGCTAGGGAATACACAAGGATGACCCCAGCTAAGACTCCTAGCAAATCATTATATCATATTTTAACATCTTATTGAAGCCACATTACTATCCCACTGTTTTCCAAACTACACTATCAGGAAATGTAAAAACCTTATTCAAAACCCATTGCTGATAGAAAACCAATTCCAAAGCAAATATAATGGCCTTACAACACATACATTAGTTCCATGCCAATTATACGATATTTAGCTAATTATGGCTAAAAAGTGATCCTTAATGAAGAAAAAGACAGGGACCACAGGCAGGTAAGGAGCTAAATAGTAATACTGGTGCAGTTAAATGATGTTCCATTAATTAATGACATTGATGTTCTGAGTCATTAAGTGGTACTTTAACGATGCTCAAAATGGAGTGCTTTTTATTAAAATCATAAATGTTTCTCTAAGAGCACACAGAACAATTTTCACTTTTCGAAAACTAGGATAAATCCAACTTCAACATATGCTTATAAGTTTGGACTTTAAAAACGTTTGACGCGACCCGGGAAAGAGTTTAATGAGCTACAATGTATAATCAGCCACACAAAAAATCCCAATATATCATCTTGGAAGAAGCATAAATGGGCTGGTTTTGTTGAAATGAGATGTTACACTAATCTCTAGGAGAGATGAAGAAGAAAAGTCAACAATCTATTGCCAATAGCTGAGAGAGATCAGCTGGGGAACATATAACTTACTACTAACTATCAGTATCTGAGAGTCGCAAAGTTATTCAACTAAGAGGTCAAATGGATCTTCAACCTGCATCATTATAGCCAGTTTTTCAGACAGCTCAGCTGGCCTTAATTAGAAGTAGAAATTCTTGCTACTTTGGTAGCCCCTGTTAACAGGAACAATACAAAATGTAAACAGCCACGAAGAGCACATCTGTGCCATCAGTGTTCTTCCCCTCTCCCAAGATTAAGTCAAAGGGTCAAGAACTCTAATACTAGTCCAAAATCAAGAAGACATTCCCATGAACTGTTTTTGATGACAGCTCTTAGTGTAGACACATCACTATGTCAGTATTACAATAATATTTATTCTACTATAACACATATGGTCGGTGGAAAGGGAGAAATGAAGCTTTGCTATGAGTTATGTGAAGTAGACACACCAAGTAAACAAATTCCTTTTTAATTATTAATTTCCTTAAAAAGCTCCTAGAATAGTGAGGGGGGAAAGAAACACATTAAATACTTTCCTTCTGCCCATTTATCAAACTTGAAGCACAGTGTAGGAAGTGCAATATGTAGTAGTTATACAACTTGTTTTTATTTCCCTAAAATGAGGTTTTAGAGTTGAGGATTCTATCCCATTCTCTTGGGACATTAAAAGTACCTTGTTAACAGTTGTGAGAAACAGAGTAAAAGGAAATGTGAGAAGAAGTCAAATTCCTCATTCTGTTGTTATGATTGATTCCCTCATCCAGGAATTAAAAATTTCAATCATATTTTCTGGGTCATTCTCCCTAAAGTAACTCATTTACACACACACACACACACACACACACACAGAGAGAGAGAGAGAGAGAGAGAGAGAGAGAGAGAGAGAGAGAGAGGAGAGACAGACACACAGGGAGACAGAGAGAAACAAAAAACAAAAGACAAACAAAAATAAAACACCATACCCATGTAAGGTATTGTACACAAGTCATGGACCACTCTCTACTTGCTTTGTGACTACTTCAGTTTTTTATTAATAGGTACTCAGATACTATGGGAATAAAAGAGTCTGTAGTTTGAAGATGGTTGACACTGGCGGAAGGTAACACCATTGACTAAGATGAGAACTGGAGATAAGCCATGAAATTTCAATTCATCATGTCCTTCTATCTCTTATTAGCATGCATAACAGAGAGTGGATGGTATTCTCATTAGTCTTTCTATGAGGCCATGGGGAGATCCTTTTACAGAAAGGCTACTTGGCTGGTGAAACCTGACCTGAAATTTTTTCTGGCTAAAAAATCTGTTCCATGTCATATGGCATAGGACTGTGGGAAAAAATCCAAGTTCTTGTTTAAAAGAAAAATCTTCCCTATCAGCACCTCACCTTCACAAGTTTTGGCTAAAGGGGACCTTCTGTTTGACTGGGAATATTTTCTGTTTGACCAAGAGTACAAGTTGAGCTCTTGAATGTTTCACAACAGAACCAAATTTATTCCTTGTACAAACATCAAGTAGCCAACTTTCACTTTAGACAGCATGAGTGTTTGTATTTTTAGAGATAACAAGTGTGAATTGTCATAAGAAACACTGATTCAAATTGGTTTCAAAACAGTGTTTTATTTAATATATATATATATATGTATTTCTCAACTTAGAAAAAGACTATAAATAGCTATAATAATACCTGTGATTATCCACAGATCTTGAAATTATGATTGTTTTTCTTACAAGTTTATATATTTAATGCATGTCTATCAATGAGCATCCATTCTTAAACTAGAAAACAACTGTTAATGTAAAAGTTTCTTGCCACAGTTGTTATTAGTCTAATAGGTATATTAAACATACATTACTTAATAATTTCAACATACCATAAACCAATTAACCAATGTTACTAAATGTTAAAGTACAAAGACCACATTTTCTCGTTATTTATGAAAGGTATTTATTTCATTATTACTTAATTTCTGCCCTAATCCTTTAAAAATAATATGATAATTTGAAAGAAAATGCCCTCCATAGGGAGGTGTGGCCTTGGTGAAGGAAGTGTGTCACTGTGGGGGCTGGCTTTGAGGCCTCTTTTGCTCAAGTTTTTCTCAGTGTGACAGTCAGTGGACTTCCTATTGCCTGCAAAATGCAGCACTCTCAGCTCCAGCACCAAATTTGTTTGTACCCCGCCATGCTCCCTATCACAATGATAATAGACCAAACCTCTGAAACTGCAAGTGAGCCACCGCCACACCCAATTAAATGTCTCATTTATAAGAGTTGCCATGGTCATGATGTCCCTTCACAGCAATGAAAATCCAATCTAAGACAGATGGCTAATAGAGAAATACCAAAGGGTTCCTCTTTATCATATGAGATTCAGCTTACAACTGTTCTCCTTGTACCACACTGAACATATTTTATTTGAGTATCTCATGATCAACACAGCTTAAGTGGTAGATGGAAAATGGGAATACTCTATAGATGTTACTGCCACTTGTCAACAAGCCTGAAGTTTCTCTCTCTCTCTCACTTTTCAGTTCAGAAGGCACAAGCTAAATTTAGAGGAAAGATGCTACAATCTACCTAACAACATTCTAACTGTATCTACTTTTTCTTCTTTAGATAGCCTGTATGTTATTTCATCTTTAAAAACCATTACTTTCAACCCAGTCTTTCATCTCTAACCCATATCCAATGTTTTTGGAAGTGGCCAGGCTATAAATATTAAATGAATAAAATTCTCTTCAGAGTGACTTTGTGATATGATTAAAAGTCCAGGTGGTTTGTGCAAAATACACAAAACCGAAGTCATTGTTTCTCTTGTTTTATCCCCACAAAACCTATTCTTATTTTTAGCTCTCTGTCCAGAGCAATAGAATTCTTCCCAGGAACATATTTTTAACCTTTCTCAGAATTTTCAATTAGCTTGTTTAGGTTCCTGAATAATTTTTTTATCTTAGCCTGTCTTTTGAGGATTCAAATTTTATTTTCACTTGCATCTATAATTTGATGTGGATATGAATATATATGGTATAGATGTGTGGTATCCACATGTGATATAAATGTGTATGTATGCATGTGTCACGCCTATATATGTAGACTAGAGGAAGATACTGGCTGTCTTGTTCTATAACTCTCTGCTATATTTCTTTGACATACAGTCTTTCATTGAATCTGGTGTTAGGTTGATGGCCATCAAGTCTCAGCATTCTATCTTTGTCTCCACATTGCTGTGGTTACAGGCATATGCATACATGACCATACCTGGGTTTTCACATGAATTACTAAGGATCCAAACTCAAATCATCATTCTTGCTGAGCAAACAGTCTTCCTCATTATGTGACTCCCCAGCCCCAACATCAGTAATGACATTGGAGATGAACCTAGGGCATTGTACCTGCTGGGTAATCACTTTACCTCTGAATTCTATCCCCAGCCTTTGGTTCTTTAAGTCCCAGAAGGCACATTGCTTCTCTTAAGGAAACAGAGTTACAAAGGTCTTTATTCATTCAGTTAGACCTTCACTTACATATTACATTGCTGCCACTGCCACATGTAAAAGACTGGGCTTAAGTTCAAGAAAATGAACTGGCTTCTTCAAAGAATTTCCAGAGCCAAATTGGTATAGTGAAGAGAATATTGTATTTGGAGATTCTGTGCTTTAGTTCTGACTCTGGCTGGCATTCACAGCAATCTGTCTCTGCACCAAGTCAGTTGACCCCATTTAGTTACAATTTTTCAGCTTGAAATTTAGTGGACTACATAATTTGGCTTTTAAAAATGTTTCTACAATTACTACAATTTATTAAAAGCTAATCTTGTCCCAGCCAATATGCAAATAATTCTGGTGGCCCTGATGGTTGATCTTAGTCATCAACTTGATGGTATTTAGACATATTATGGAAACTGTGATGGGATTTTTAGATGATGTGGGATGCACTATCCTAACTATAGGAAGCACCATTCCATGGGCTCCAGTCTCCATCTGCATGAACAGAAAAAAGGATGCTGAGTAGCAATGTTCATCTCTCTCTGCTTCCTGACTACAGACACAATGTGACTGACCAGCTGCCTCACATTCTGGCAGCCATGTTCTCCTTGTCAGGATGAACCATACCCTGAAAGTGAAGTCCTCCTTACCTAATCTTGCCTCTTCTGCCAGGTATTGTGTTACAGCAATGGGAAAAAGATAATCCAATGGGGATCACTATTTTTTCCATTGTGTTTATAGGAAAACTTAAGACCTCTACAGCAATATTCCCCAAGTATGTAAGACAGACATAAAATGAAGGGTTCAGTCTAGGCTAATCCCAAAGTCATCATGCTCCCATATTTAAAAAAAAATCAGAATATACTTTGAAAAACATTAAGCTGTCTAGCTGAGGGTTAAGTAAGTGCTCCTTATGTTAGCCCAGGTTGGCCTTATCTCACTTTACCTCAGTCTCCCTTGTGCTAAAATTACAGGCACATGTACCATGCCTGACAAACTTATCTGATCTTATGGTACCATTTCTTTCTTCTTCTTCCATCTGCATGAACTTTAATAGGTATACTCTCTTAATTGCTTCTTCTTAATATGTAATAATCATGTTAAATTCTGTGGTGGTCCTAAAATGTTGTGCTCTCTTTCTGGCTTTCACCAGAGATACAAATTGCATATCTCCAATTTGCTAATCTTCTTACTACACTGGTGGCTTGCCTTTCCTGAGAATTCTAAATTCCCACTTTATTAAATACCAACACAAAAGTTTGCAAGCTTTAGCATGGAGGAGAGAAATGAGTGAGAAATCTAGTTTCTCAGATCCAGTTTACTTTTATAGAGGAGGAATGGATCCATGTGCCACATTTTTGTCTCCAGAAACTCTGCCAGACTTAGTATAGTCTGGTTCATTAGAAACATATAATAAAATATTCTTCACAACTCAGTTCTTCAAGTTCACTTTGATCAATACTTCATTACCTAAGTTAGAGCTGCCAAAGGGGGCAAACTTGTCAGCCCATTTGTCCCATATTTGCATGAATATTATGCTGTGAATGTTACGCTCCTTTGAACTTCAAAAGAACTTCCTGGCCTCATTGACTACAACTTTAACAACAGAGCATAATGGAGTTATAGAAAGATCTTTTCCTGGCTAAAGACCTCAAACTTTGCTGATGCTGGACAGTAGCAAACTTTTACATAAGCAACAAATGGCTCATTCATCCATTGCAGTGCACTATCAGTATTTCCTGGTGTCCTTAGCCTGTCTTCCTGTTTGTGAAAGTGACTACAACTATAACTAATTATCTAGCAGCAAGGGGCAACACAGGCCTTCACCACTCCTTGTGAAAAGAGTTTTCTGCATACAAAGAATTTGTCCAAAAATTCTTCATTTTCCCCAGCAACTGAAAGAAGATCTTCTACCATAAGGGCACCCCACATGCATCCTATCCTGGCTGTTCCAGATAGGAGAGTAAACATGTTCTTGGACTTAAAAGAGTCTATTTTAACCAGCACCTGAAAACTGAGGCTTCCTCAAGTAAAATGGAGACAGGCAGCATGAACAGATGAAAAGTTTTAACACTTCTATATTTGTACATTTTCTCAAGTCTATAAAATTTAAAAATAACACTCCTTTTAATGTATTCCCATGCCTTCCTTTCTCCTGTACTAGACAGTAAAATGTAAAATATGTCTCTTTACTTTGAAGAACAACTTTTTCCCTTAAAATAATAGAAATTTCCACTTGTACAAATTCTGGAATATATACTATAAAAAGATCATAAACAGTTCTTACAAATCTACCACTCAGAGGCTTAAAAAGTAATTCTCTATTGTATTCCCATATATGCATCTAAATTTCACATGGAACAGAGACCTACAGATAAACTCCAGAAAACAAAATGCAGTAATATATGGTGGGAAAAACCTTCCAGGAAATTCAGTAGCCACAGTGGAAAAGAATACAATCTAGCCACACAGAATTTTAAAATTGATATACAAATGCAACTACAATAAGCAACTTCCAACAACAAATTATACATAAATAAAGCAAGCTCAAAAGAAAAACATGTAATTAAGAAGTCTATTTAAACTAAATGTTATTGAAAAGATCACATAGGAATAGGAAAATATCAAGGCAAAAATGAAATATAATTTCTACAATTAAGATGATCCTCCAATATAAAGATTGTAGCACTTTTAATAAAGAAATTATAAATGGGCATTCACACACAGGTAGCAGTAACTTAATGAAGAGCACTTTGACAGCAGTTAACAAGATGAAAACTGAAAGTTTCACCAATGCCCTTAATTTGTAATGTCAAAAAGTAGAAATAACATATATACCTATAAATAGAGGATGGTTAGTTAAACAATGGAACATACATGCAGTTGCAAATTATATAGGCATTAGAAAGATGACATTGTTGTTAAGAAATATTTTGATATGACCTGGAAGGTTATTATGTTTATATTTATCTTTCTGAATTTAAGAAAAAAACTTTATAAGGCCAACAAATACTTTTCAAAAATGAATTTTTAACACAATACTTGAATCATTTATGGGATATTTTTCATTGAATTGTTCTTTTCCACTGCTTCTGCTTCCAACTTGTCATTGTTAGTGAGTCAATATAAATATCTGCATGAACACTTGCATGTGTGATGGTAACATACATGAAGCATATGCTATGAGATTTCTTCTTTAGTAAAGATTAAATTTTGAGTATCTTTGATTTGGATGTGGCCAGATGCAGATGAAATGTCAGTAAGAATGACTACGATGGTGGCCTCACCATAACTATAATCTGAAATATTAGATCAAAACCAGTGCCTTCAGCCATCTGTTACACAATTACTTTTACACAAACCAAATATTAAAATAGCTTGAGAAATAATCAACACAAGGAAACATTAGAAAGTATCAGTTTAGGGCTCATAAATCATCGTTCTTTGCTTTGTCAACAAAGCTCTAAGTTTTACAGATAATATTCCTCAATGCTTTGTAAGTATGGACGACCTCCAAGAAGAGATGGCCTATTGAGAGTTATAATATTCCCCACGCAGCCATCAGCATCGCAGGCTATAAGGGAAACATCTTTCTAAGAGACCAGGAATTTTTACTCCCCACTGGTTGTGAACTGAATTAAGAAGGAACAGACAACATTTCTATCACATGTACTTAAATAAGAAGAGAGTGTTCTGATGTGATGGAAGGAAACGTAGGTGATGTGAGAAAGACAAGGGGAGAGGCTGATTCAAGTTTCCTTTCATTGTCTTCCATTTATGCCTCAGTCATGCCTAGATATCACTACAGATCACTGATGCTGAAGTTCCTTATCCAATGAATTTTTTTTTCTCCCAGGAAGAAGACCACTCGCAGAGGAAATCATTGCGGGACAGAAACACAATGATGGGATAGGCTTGGTTCTCCCCTCCACGTCAACAAGTCTTCTGCCTCCCATATTTAATTCTATGTATAGAAGAGATAAATGTTTGTGATGGGATTCAGATACTGCCACAGCTCCTACCAAGAACATTTTACAGTTCCATCTGATGAATAAGTTCAGTGGAGCACAGAATATGCTCTTACTAGACCAATTCCACTATGTGCTTCTTTTTTTTGTTTTTTCTTTTTTTGTCATTGTTTCTCTAAATAGGAGCCAAGCTCAGTCACTTCCTCCAATTTAGAGCAGGCGTTCACCTCAAAAGTGGCTGCAAGTGGCCGAAAGAAGTTGAGGCCTACACTGTTCAAATGCAGCAGAGAACTTGTAATAATAATAGATTCATCAGTGCCAGAAAAAGGGGGGGGGGGTTAATTACACTTCACACACACACACAGCCCTCTGTTTCCTCTAATATGTTAAGCCATATGGACAGTTGATTTTTCTAGAACTACTCCCTGGGTTTGGGTGGACATTCTTTTCAATAAATGACATCTAATTTCTTAACAGTTCTTGGAAGCTAAATTTCATCACTGGGTCTGAGTCCAGTTCCTTCACTGATTTTTCAGTATTACAGATATGCAAGGTCTGCCTTTCTTTGCCTTTTTGTTTTTTTTTTTTCTTTTTGTTTTACTCTTTTTAATAAACTAAAACTCTACTGAAGAGTCTGAAAATGGGAAAAAATCCAGCTCATCTGTCAGATATTTCTAGAGTTACGTAAAATGGAATGATATTTCTACAGTTGAAAACAGGAAAGTAAAAATCTGTCATGTGTTCTTTGAGAAAACTATATGATAATCAGAAAAACAGCCTCAAGTTTAGTTGGACTGATTCAAAGCTCTCATTTTTTTTATCAAGTCATGCATAAATCAGTAACAGTTACTTTCTTCTCATAGAAAAATGCCACATTTGAGCTAATCATAATCCCTACAGATTATAAACACAGGTTCAAAGATATGATGAGTTTGAGGGATTTTTTTTTTTTAATGCAAGACACTTACGTTTTACTTGCTCTGTTTTGCTTCCTTCTAGGAAAATAAAGAACAAAACCAAGGAGACTATATATTTCACGCCTCCCATTTTCCACGTTCTTCTTCTTTGAGCTACTGCAAAATGTAACTCAGAGACTCCAAGAACTGATGGACTAAACCTGTTGAGAAGAAAGCAGAAAGAAGTAATAAAAACAGATCCCTTGGAACTGATGAACATGAGTGATACTTAGGTTTCTAACTTGCTAGAAAAATCACTGAAGAATGTACCGGAGTGCAGGCATTGTTTGTAGAAGACAAAGGACTTGCCTCTTTTGTAAAGATTATGAGAGGAAATTCACATGAGTTGAGTACATATTCCTGTGCAGCACTGAGGCTAAATCCTTACAAGTAAGTTATTGGAGAAAAAAAATTGAAATTTTTTCTAAAGAAATTGAAATCTATTTCTTAGGACATTTTATTGTTGTTGGGTGTAGGTAGAAAATCAGGAAATTTGAGTTTATAAAAAAAGCTATTTTGGCAAATTGTGCACAAGGAGAAAACTTTCAACTGCAATGATGTCTAAAACCAAGCATAGTATAGTCTTAGCTTCAGACTAATATTATCATTAATCCTTTAGCGTCTTTCCTCAATCGGTGTTTCTCTTGTATCTTCTATAAGATCTAAAAGAATCTTCACTATGAGTGCTGATGTTGGAAAAGATAGATGTAATCTGATAATGAATGCAATTCAGCATCTGAGACATTTCACCACTTAGAACAATTCAGATATATCCTTTCCCATGAAGTCCATTGGGAAAGGAAATGTAAAATGGGTAATTTTAAAAGAAAACAAGCAAATTTCAACAGCGATTCATTCAATTTGTCCCACCACGCAAGAGGCTGTTAAAGCAACCACAATTCTTTAAAAATAGGCATTGGTGGGAAGGATTGAAATCTTCATCTTTTGAAGCCTTAAAACACAGAGAATTTGCTTGCATCCTGTCACAACTATTTTCCATGGACTTTAGAGTTTATAAAATTCTTCCAACAGGAGATTGGAAAGTATTTAAATATTCTGGAAGCATTGCATTCATTCTGGTGTTAATCCTGAATAGTAATTTATGCACAGTGGTGTTTTCAGAGAATCCAATGTAAATATTGAACATAAACTATGTATTTGAAGGAAAGAAGTGTATGATGCTCACTTTAGAGAACTGAATCTTTTTTGGGCTCTAAAGCGGATGTTACAGTTTTACTTTAAATGCTATGAAACTGTTGTGATCATTAAAAAATTCATTATTTTGGTCCAGCCTTGAGGTGCATGCTTGCAATCCCAGGAGGCAGATGCATGAGGATCACTCCAAGTTCAAGATCAATAGGGTTATACAGGGATACTTTGTAAAAAAAAATGCTGCAGATTATTAATCCATGCACACCTGAGAACAAATTGATGTTACAGAATTGTTTGTGCTAGCAGGCTGATTTGTACCACCCATCTGCTTTCTTTTTCAGCTCTCCTAGCACATCATGAAAGGTTCAAATTCTCCTAGGGTGCATCCTTAGCCTTGTGGAAGCCTCAGTTCTGATGCTTTTTATCTGTTCTGTAGTCCCCCAACCGACTTTCAGTCATTCAAAATATCCCTGTATATTGAGAGCCACTAGATCCCCTTGAAACAAAGCATTTTCATTAACAGTTTAACACAGCCACCCACCTCAACGGAGTTCTTTCTGAGCCTACTTTAATAAGCTTTTTCCTCTGAGCCTCCAAAGACAAAGATTTCTAACTGTTGAAATCTAATTTATCACAATCATATATGGCTCTCAGAGGGTACTTCTGAAAGCATGGCTTTTGAGTCTCCCCATGCAAGAATCAACAGGGTTGTTTTTCTTGTACAATGGTTGGGCGATTTGGTGAACAGTAGCATTGCTTCATAACTCAAGCTGGCAAGAAAATGGCCCTTAGAATTTTTGCTTTTCTTGGGTCCCAACTAAGGTTATGAGCAAACAGGAAAGTTGGTGACTAGAGAGCAATTAATCTCTTTTGGCATTCCTGTCATCTATGTGGCCTCCCAGGAGGTGATGGAGCACATCAGAAAATGAATCGTTTTATAAATATTCACTTGTGATTTACAAGATCCTGAAGTCTTGCCTTTGTATTTTTGTGGAGAAATATGAACTGAGACGGGTTTCCACTCGAGGGCTCCTCATTATTCTATTTCTCTTTATTCCTTTACCTTTCAATTTTGGGGCTGGGGTAGTAGAAGACATTTGCTGGGACTATAGCAAGAAACACAAGCATCACTCAGGAATCATCCGATTCTTATTCATGCAAAGAGCCAAAGTGTCCCTAATTTTTCAAATTATACTTTGACCCAGTTAACTGGAGTTATTTCTGCATTAACTCTCTGCTTCACACAGACTGCTGTGCTATTGAACTTGCACTGGCTCTTTGACAGGTTACTTAGAAATGTAACCACTGCCATGTTAGGGTGGAAGATACAGGACCCAAGAAGAAAGGAACAAAGAAAACATCCCCCCCACCTGCGCAAATAACCCTGGTGGTGAGGATGGGGTGAGAAAGTGTGTGGGCTTTCTAGGAGATGGAGAAATGTTTCAGATACCCGGGGAAAGGCATCTATCTATTCAGGTGCCTTTAGGAAATTAGTGTTCACATTGCTCGTTTGCATCAAGCAAAGAGACCAATTGCTTCTTGCTCAGCTGTAACTGCAAGACCATCTGGGCCCACTCTCCAAACAGGTCTCCTGAGCAGAACAGACCCAGAGACATCGCTAAGGAAAAGCCAAGGATATATAGTTGTCAGGCAGCCCTTCCCACCTGACAGTGTCTCTTTAATACTCAGGGAGAAGCTTGACTGACCTTGTAATTTCAGTCAATATCATCTGTGGGACATCCCCTTGGGTAGCATTATTCTTTCTGACAAACAATAAGACAGACACTGGAGACTTCGGTCCTTGCCCATAAGCTGAAATCCCCCAACAACAAAAGCTCAGTTAACTCCTGGGGAGGGGGCTGTTGCCAAAGAAAGAGGAGACATTGAGCCCAAGTGTTCTCTTTTCTCATGACTAAGAAAGCCTCGTTTGGGCTTATAAAACACTTTCTGATCTGCCATTGCATTTTCTTCCATACAATTATACCTTCAAACTTCGTGGCGTGCAGCGGAGAGAGAAGGAAATCAGACTTGAGTTAGTGGCAGGACTGGAAGGTAGGTTTCCAGGCCCTGAAACCTAGCAATCCTACTTGGTTTCCTGAGCCTAGTGTCTCAAACTCTGATCTCAGAGGTCTGGGCCCGGAAAAAAGCAGGGGTGGGGGTGGGGAGATGCCTAGAATAGACAGGGGCCTCTGCTTCACTCACCCTGTTTCATTAACGTATTGTGAACCAGTCCACAGCACTTCTCTAAAGGAGCAAAAAGAGCTCTTTCCTGAACACATGTAGTCATAAAGCAAAGCTCCAAGCCTATAGGTAGCTTGGCAGGGAGTGCCTGTACTGCCCTTGGAAGCTTAAGAACTACCAGAGCAAGTATAAATGCAGGCGGAACTGGGAGCCACAAGTTGCAGGTTCAAATCCTCATTCCCCATCCCATCTCATGGGATATCTAAGGTTCTACCTTTATTCCATTAGCAGGACCATAGATAGAACTGGTTGGGATGGCAAGTCCCACAGTTCAAGGTGCCCTGTGGGAACGAACAGGGGCAGTTCCAGCAAACAGAATGCACCCCAACTGTGAAAAGGTTGGAAAGCTAGGCAGGGGATGGGGGAAAGGCAGCAGGGCATTGCTTACTGACCTGGGCACTGGCCTCCTCCTTCTGCCACGCTTGCACACGCTCTGAGTTCCCTGAGGCGCTCCTCCGAGGTCTGGGGCTTGCAGGTTGTGGCGAGAGCTTGAGTGCGCGCGAGGGGGGAGGGGGGACTCAAAAGTGGGTGGGAGGAAAAAACATCACCGCCCTCGCACCACGAGGGAGCAGAGGCTCACTTGGCTCCAGGGGGCAGAGCCAAGGCGCGGGCACTGCGGCCCGGGGCCACCTGCCCGCCCGCTTGTCTGCTCCTCACTTGGCCAAGCAGCCTGGCGCTGGCGGGAAGTCCTCCAGCGAGCAGCCCAGCTGCTGTTAGCACTCACCGGTTCTTGGTCCCAGCACAGCGCTTTATTCCTACACCCCAGACCTGAAAGTTACAAGACGGGAGAAAGTGTGAGGCTCAGCAGGCACTTTCCCATCACGCAGCGCCCCACCACACACCCCTCCTTTGGCTAGTAGAGCGTTGGGGTCTTAAAGGGACCGCACATCTTCTGCAGCCCATCCTCCTCCTCTGCAGTGGATGCTCCCAGGATCTCCACACCTCTGGTCAATATCCTGAAGACCCTAACTCTAACTATCCATGGTTCCCCTGCCTGGATTCCCTACACCTTCTCTCATGAGGGGGCAAGGACCCTTCCCTCTGCACCTGGTCTGTTCCCAAGCCTGAGGTCTGTGTGCAAGTTGAACTGATCTCACAAATTACTCCCTAAAACATGTTTTATCATTTCTTGCCATTTCTCCTCTCCTCACTGTGTCAAGGGACAAAGACTTGGTGTTTTTATGGGGGTGATGAGGATAAGGGGTAAGGAAGGGGGATGGACATAGAAATCTCACATGCATGAAGAAATCGATCTCCCAATCCCCGGCCACGGAGGGCGGGGGATAGTTGGGGTATGACAGACCAACCAATTATTGTTAAATATATTTAAAAGATAAAAGAAAACACTTGAAGCAGCTCATCACCACCACCGTTTTAGAAGTCCTGCACATTTTATGTTGGACTAAGGTCCTGACTTTCAAAAACCACAGCACAGGGAGCAATGTTTCTTGGAGCTCATAGATACACTACTCCTGATGTGTGTTTCTGTGAAGAAATACAGTTATAGAGATTCATCATACTCCTCCAAACTCACGGAAGATCATTTTTGACAGACAGTACCCATTTGTACTTTAAGTGCCCACATTTAGAGGAGAGCTGAAGGGTGTTTTGTACATGAATTGGATGATACTGATATTTGAAACATCTGTGCTCCACTTCATGGTACTACATCAATATTAGTATTTAAAACCCTCACACTTTTCCTTATAATCTAAACTATCAGCAGCCTCAATTGTGAGGTACTATGAACCTCCTGTGCCATTCAGGTCAACTTCTTCATTCACAGAAATGGATACTAGCAGTGTGTTCATCCAAGGTCACACAGCTAGTAAATGACATATTTGAGATTCTAATTCATATATTCTGATTCTGAACTCTCTGCACTCTATGATCTCCATCTACAGATAGAAATAAAATTGATGTTCAACGAAATTATGGGTAGCTAAAAGCAAGCCAAAAGCAAGCAATGGAGTAAGCAAATAAGCAAACAAACAAAAACCCAATGAACAAATGAAAATTGAAGCAAGTATATTTGTTCTTGGAAGGAACCCTCTTTTTCTACCTACTTAAGCATTAATATCATTCAACCAGGCCTGGCATTGCTGGGCATGTTTATTTCACTGTTAACAAAGGAGAGACTCCCTTTCTGAGATGTTGCCTTGGGGGCTTAAAATGTCTAGCTCCAGTCTGTAGCCATACTTCTATAGCCATACATCAACACATGGGTTCAATTTGACTAGTAAATTAGTTTGAACTTGGAGATTTGTTGCCTTATAACTGCTTCTGTGCCATTTAATGTGCGGATATTCTGTATCACTAAGCAGAGTTCTTCAAGGACTAGAACTGGTGTTCAATTTCTTTGTGTGTGTGTGTGTGTGTGTGTGTGTGTGCTCCAACTCTCATCATCCCTTCCAACATGTTTACAGAAGTATTCATGGGTTTTAAGAACCAGTGACAATCATGGATCCTAGCTTTTGAAATAGACTCATTGAGTTTTAAAAGCTCATCTAGCTGGCTAAAACCACTCACCCCTGCTGGTTGATATAGTATCTAGATTACTGAATGATAAAACATCCCCACACTTAGTGGCTTAAAGCAAGTTACCATTGTCAATTGGTTCTGCTTAATTAGTTCTATTGAATCAACTCAAGATCATTTATATATTTTTTTGGCAACAGTAAACGTGGCTGCTGTAATTCCTTGAGCAATTCTTTATTAGTATAAATGTTGTGGTCTGTCTTTTAGCTCTGGTGTTAATTCTTAAATTGCAGCTGTACTTTAGGTGTATCAAAATATAGCCTTTGTTTCCAACTTAAGCTTATGACTCTCTGCACACTTTATCTTCTCTATGTAGTAAATGGAAATGGGATCACAAATAATCTCATTCTTATTTAGACTTTTTATTTTCTGTAAGATTGTTAATTCATTTTCAGCTGTAAGAAATTACTCAGAAGGATCTGGAATCACCTACATTCCCCTCATACTAAATATATGAGGGAATATATAAAATATATATATATATATATAGAGAGAGAGAGAGAGAGCTATGCTCTATCATTATAGCCAAAAGTTGGCATTTTGACATCCCTTCATCTTACTCTGTTTTCATAATTTTAAATGTAGTTATTTACATGTGTGTACAGTTCTGTGAAATTTTACATCTGTAGGTTAATATCACCATGACCAGTCTAGATGTAGATCACTACAATGATTCTGTTATTATTTTTAGTCACACCCATTGTTTTCACTCCTCTACCTGTCTTTGTTAAAATGAAACCATTCTTCATGACAATACTTTTAACACTGAAGAACATTAGATGGGATCATGCAGTATATAATCTTTTGAAAGCAGATGTTTCTACCAGGATGATCTTCTAGAAGAAAATTCAAGTTATTCTACATATCAATAGCCTGATCTGTTTGTGGCTGCATAATATTGTATGCTACAGCTACATCTATGTGATCACTCATTGAAGTACTGATTCTAAATTTGTGCTATTACAAAAAATGTTGCTATAAATATTTGTCTACAGTTTTTGAATAAACAGTATTACATTGCTCTAGAACAAATGGCCACTAGTGAAATTTTGGTTTGGCAACTGCACATATAATTGTATAAGTAATTCCTAATTCTTTTTAGAGCAATTTTACTTTTTAAAAATATGCCCGTTGCCAGTGTGTGAGAGATATAGCTTATGTGCATTTCTGCCAGTATTTACTGCTGCTAATAATTTTATTTATTTATTCTAGTAGATGCACACTTATATCTAATTTTGGTTTTAATTGTATTTCCCTAATATCTAGTGACTTTTTTCTTTTTTTCTTTAAGATTTAAACCCTCTGGGCACTCCTTTAATCCCAGCACTTGGGAGGCAGAAGCAGGTGGATCTCTGTGAGTTCGAGGCCAGCCTGGTCTACAGAGCAAGTTGCAGGATGGGTTCCAAAGCTAAAGAGAAGCCCTGTCTCAAAAAAATCAAATGAAAACAAAACAAAAGCAAAAAAGATTAAACCCCATTTTGTAGCTCAGTCTGACCTCAAACTTATGCTCTTCTTGCTTTAATTTCCAAAGCACTAGAGTCATAACTATGCGTTATGAAAGCTGGCTCTAATGATACCCATCATCTTGTCATGTGCTTATTTGATGTTTGTATCTCTGTGAATATTTTCTCCTAGTATCTAGCATATCTTTTATTCTCTTTTCATGGTCTTTTACAGATAAAATTGGTTTCTTATAAGGATGTATGTATGTGTGTGTGTGTGTGTGTGTGTGTGTGTGTGTTTTCATGTATATATGTTTGTCCACGTGTGTGTGGGCACATTTGATTGTATATGGGTATGGGGTCCTAAGGGTGATGTCAGGAGTCTCCCTTAATTGCTCTCTATCTTGTTCATTGGGAGAAGGTCTCTTGGATTGAACCCAGAGCTCATCCACACAACTAGTTTAGCTCCTGGCACCACCCTCCAAACATTGGACATACAGGGAGCTGACATAGCACTTAAGTGAGTTCTGAGATCTGAATTCTGGTCCTTATGCTTGCTGTTTGCTGTTTGTTTGACAAGTGCTTTACCCACTGAGCCACCTAGCAAAGTCCAAAATTTACTTTTATGGATCATGTTTTATAGCAATGTCTACTAAATTTGTCTAGTTCTACCTCTCAGGAATTTTTATATATACTTTTGTTCTGAAATTGTTAACAGTTTTAAGTTTCATGTTTAAGTTTATTATCTAATTTAAATTGATTCATACATGAAATGTGAAGTTGAGGTACATTTTTTTTCATAAGGGTGTATAACTCTTCTACTATCTTTTGTGTATAAAATTGCCTTTACAGTTTGGCCAAACAATGATTATAGACACTGTGTGGAACTACAGCCATGAACGCTGTGTGCCTCTACATTTATTTAGTATTTTTAATAATATATTTATTCTTTTAAATTTTATTTTACATTCCAGCCACAGTAGTTCCTCCTGCCCCTCCTCTCTTTACCCCTCTTCACCCCCCCTCAGACCACTCCCAATCCACTCCCATGAGGAGTCAACAAAGTCTACCACAATAGGATGGGACAGGGCCTAGCCCCTCTCCCATGCATTAAGACTGAGCATGGCATCCCACGGTGGGGAGTGGACCCCAACAAGCCAGCTCATGTACCAGGTTTGTATTGTGCTCCTAGTGTCAGGGGCTCCTCTGATAGTCCAACCTTCACAATTGTGCCCCATATATTTGGTCTCCTGGAGTCCCTGTAGTTGTAGGTCTAGAGTTCATGGGTTTCCACAAGCTTGATTCAGTTGTTATTGCAGATTTCTCCATCATGATCTTGACCTCCCTTGCTCATATATTCCCTCTTCCCTCAGAGCTAGGCCTGGTTCTTGGTTGTGGATCTCAGCACCTGGATGAAGGCTCTATGGTGATAGTTGGGGTATTCACCAATCTGAATACAAGGGTAGGCCAGTTTGGGTATCCTCTCCACTGTGACTAGGAGTCTTAGCTGGAATTATCCTTGTGGATTCTTGGGAATTTTCCTAGCACCAGGTTTCTCTTTAACCCCTTAATAGCTCTCTCTATAAAGGTATGTTTTTCCTTGCTCTTCCACTGCAACCCTCATGTTCTCATCCCCTCCTCTCTCCCCTCCTACTCCCACCCTCAGTTAACCCAGTAGATCTCATCTAATTTCCTTTCCCAGGTGATCCATGTGTCCACCTCCTTGCTACCTAGCTTCCCTGGAGCTGTAGATTGTAGTCTTATTTTCCTTTGCTTTACATCTTGGGTTGGAAAGATGGCTCAGCTAGTAAAGGCTAGACTCACATCCAAAATTATTTAGTTTTATAAAACATGTTTTACATTGAAATAGAATTATATTGTCTCCCCCTCCCTTTCCTCCCTCTGCCCTTTCCCAGCTACCTTCATTCAAACCCCTCCCACGTCTCCCTACTTTCAAGTTGGTAGTTCCTTTTCATTCATTGTTGTTACATATATGTCCACATACATACATACATACATGCATGTATACATATATCTTGCTGAGTCTATTTTCATTGTTTGTGTGTATACAGGTTCAAGGCCTGCCACTCTGCACTGGATACCTAATAATGGGGGTTCACCCCTGGGAGAGGGTAATTTTCATCCCAGAAGTTGTTAATTGTCTGTAGTTCTTTTTCTAAGGGCAGGTCCCAATGAAATTCTCTACCATGTTAGCAAGACCATTGATTATGCAGTCATTTCTAAGAGAGGCAGTCCCACAGCAGACTTCCTGGCACTCTGGTTCTTGCAATTTTTTCACCCTCTTCCAAGATTTCCTATGTCATAGATGCAGGAGCTGTGATGTAAATGTGTCTATTGGGTCTAAGCTCCTCACAAACTGTTGATATTTGCATCATGTCCAGCTGCAGGTTTTTGAAATGGTTTTCATTTGTTGTAAGTGGGTGTAAGGATAAGGTTTAGAATGTAGTAAGGAATTATTCTTGTCTCCTTTTAGTTCATTCATAGTGCCTTGCACATTTCAGCATAAATCTTCTGTACATATCTTCCTAGAGTCATATATGCATATACATGTGTATAATTTTCCTTGAAGAATTGTGAATGTCATTGTGTTTTAAGCTCAGTTTACATGTGTTCATCACTAGTGCTTATAAATGCAATTAATAAGTTGTGATAATCTACAAATACAGCTTATACTGGAGAGGATGTGGAGCAAGTGAAACATACCTCTATTGCAAACTTGTACAGAACTCTGGAAATCAATATGGCAGAATATCAATGTTCTCAGAAAATGGGGAATCAATTTGCCTTAAGACCCAGTGATACCATTCTAGGGCATATACCCACAGGATGCTCAATCATACCACAAGGACATTTGTTCAACCATGTTCATAGCAGCTTTATTTGTAATAACTAGAACCTAGAAACAACCTAGATGTCCCACAACCAGAGAACAGATAAAAGAAAATGTGGTACATTTACATATTGGAGTACTACTCAACTACAATGACATCAGGAAATTTGAAGGCAAATACATGGAACTAGGAGAAAAATCCCAGAAAGACAAACATGGTATATACTCACTCATAAGTAGATAACAACTGTAAAGCAAAGGATAACCAGGCTAAAATTCACAGACCTAGAAAGGCAAGGTAACAAATAGGGTGGGGGCAGTGCATGGATCTCCCTGGGAAGAAGAAATAGAGGGCATCTCCTAGTTGGATTGGGGGGTGGGTGGGCATTTGAACTTGAGGGTTGGGGGTAGGTAGAGATGGACAGTACTGAGAGAGATGACTGGAAAGGGGAACATTATGGGTCAGATAGAAGCCTGATAAAAGGTAAATTCCCAGGAGTCTACAAAGATGGCCCCAGCTAAGCCCATCTGCATGGGCATGACAGTTGTGTAGCTTTGCATATTTGTGGGACTCTTGGCAATGGGATCATAGGCTGTCCTTGTTGCTTTAGCTAGCTCTTGGGAAACTATTTCTCACCCTGGACTACCTTGCCCAGACTGAATGCTGGGGTAGGTGCTTGATCTTATGGCAGCTTTGATATGCCATGCTTTGTTGATGCCCATGGGAAACCTGCTCCTTTCTGGAGGAAAATGGAGGAGCAGAGGGGAGGTAGAGGGAAGGAACTGGAGGAGAGGAGGAGGAAGGGGAAACTGTGGTTGGGATGTTAAATAAATAAATGAATAAATAAAATCTTTTAAAAGGATGCGGTAATCTATGCTTCCTGTTTCAGAATATATTCATGACACTGGAGTTAAGATACCATGTGGGTACTGGGTACTTGACCACTGAGCCATTTATCCATCTCCAATGTCTAGCTTTTAAAACACTTCTTACTCAATTGAAACATGAAAAGTTAAGACTGCTGATTTAAAAATGACTGGCCATATATAAATTGATGGGTGTATTATAGTATAGGTTTACCCCTTTGTAAAAAGGCAAATTAGCCCCAAATATTTATCAGTCAGATACTTTATCCACAGACCATTTAGTACAAGTAAGCTGTAGTGCTTAGCTTTGGTTGTATGCATTTTTGTTTATTACTGAAATTTTGGTCTGTGTTGTATTTTATTTCTGTTAGCCATTTATAATAAGGGCTGAAGCAGGATTGATTTTCATTAGTGCAATTCAGCTAAGATCTTGAGCTTTCTTCCTTTAAGGCTAATATAAGATTTTGACTTCTCTTCCTTTTTTGGAATAGAACCTTCCCATCAGATTTTATTTGGTAACTAAAAGCAATACTTCATTATTTCTGGCTGTAAAGTTTAAGAATGTATGATTTGCCTAATACCCTCCTCCTTGTCACAGCAATAATTAGTTAGTGTAGATATTTAAATGAGGCCTCTAATTTCTGAATAACTAAGAAAGGCAGGTATATTCTCACTCAGAGTGAGTGAGAAAGGAAGCTCTCTGTGTTAAGTCTCTGAGATTTGGAAGATACTATTTTTGTAGCATAACCTAACTGACAGTGGCTGCTATTACAAGTCTGTTTCCTAGAATTTTTCAAAAACCAGCAAGTTAAATATTCAAAATAATAAACAGCATCTTGGAACCAGAACTAATAACAACACATACTTTTTTGTTATTTGATTGTTTTAGCGCGGGATATTGAACCCAGGGATTGGTGCATGTCATTTATACTCTAATAGGAAAATGAATCCTTAAGCCTAGAATCAGTCATTGGTTGGAGAAGGTTCAGTACAGAATTTTTAGTTCTGTTGTCAGATTTCCATTAATGCATTTCAGTTGTTTCTAGCCAAGTAAAAACAGCTCAAGCTAATTTTTATTTGTCCTTTAGATTATATATGAATAGTATTTTTATAGAAAGGTTTTCCCTTTGTGGGATATTTTTTTAAAAAAATTATTATTTTTCAAAAAAGATCACATTCTCAGATTTATAATACAGGCCACGGCAAAGGAAAAGTTTTGCTTATGGAAAATATGGGAAACATACTGATTTATTCAGTCAAAACAAACTCATCATACTGTATGATATTACAATAAATATCTAATTATCAAAGAGTAACTTCCTTGCCCCAGTGTAATAGTGTGCCCACAGTTGCAGTGAGTGGGTCACATGGACAGAACATAAAATAATCAGTTCTTTTTCATTATATATATATATATATATATATATATATATATATATATATAACCAAGTCCATTTAAATGAAAACAAACATTTATAGAAAATATTTGGGAATTTGGGCGTCGTTCTTTCCAAACTACTTCCTGCTGGTAAGGGACGCTGTCATGGGGGATTCTAAGAAGATGCAGAAATCCTGGCTAAAATAATCAGTTCTAACCAACATTTGTCATGTCTCACAAAGTTTCCAGAATTATTTCAGCCATTTTTACTCAAGGATGCTACAAAAGCAAACTAGAGTTGTATGCAAGTGTCATGCTGTGTTTAGCCAAATGCAGTATAGAAAGGGCTCTCTAGAAACTTTATTGCTATAGCCTATTTAACCACTTTACCAGATTTCATTTGCTTAGATGATAGCTCATTATAGGATTCTAACGTACCCATAGTTACTTAGAGCTACAAGGAATTTCCCAGATTATTTATTTTTATTCCATGAGGTTGGTTCATTATCCAGTTTTTATTTCTTTAGGACCAACACAATGACAATCTTGCCTTAACTACAGCTTCTAGCTTCCTTGGGGGAGTAACATGATACAATATAAAGAACCAAGAAATGAGAATCAAATGTAACTTGCCTTTGATTTTTAAAAGGTGTACAAACTTTCTCATTCTGTTTCCTTATATGTAAAAATGGTTGATAATGATGCTGCTGTTGCTATTCAATACTCTATCATAGTCAGTGGCTAGCATAGTAGTTGTTTTCATCATCAGCTTCTCCTTCTTGTCTCCATTCATTTAATCTAAATGTGAGAGCTATTTGACAGTGAGGCAAGTCATTTATTAGCTACTGAATCTAGTCTCCTTGTATTTAGAAGAGGATGGGGATAAAGAGCAGGAAGAGAAAACCCAATAATTAGCTCAGCTTCCAACTGTGTTCTTCAAGGCTTAGAATGAGTTGAAGAGTAGAATGGCAGCATACCTTCAGTGGGACAGTGAATGAAAATCATGTTCTCCTTGCACACAAGTGCATCAGCATTAGGTGTTGTCCTGGTGCCTAGAGAATATCATAAAGTGCTAGATGCAGATTTGGAGCTCTAGGGTCTTCTCCATTATGATGGTAAGTGGACTACTAAACAGGCCGTATGCAGGAATATGGGAGAAATCACCTGGATCTTCTCATATTCCAATAGCCTGCTCTTTCTGTTGTCAAGGTAGAAAAATGGTGTTTCAGATTATTTTTCCCAAATTTGAATGAGATCTGAATAATATTTTGTTTTCATTATTGGGAGATTTCACACAAAAGCGTTGCTTCTGGTTTCTTTTCAAAACTTAGCATTGCTAGTGACATGGGGCTGGCATGCCTACATGGTGACATAGGCTAAAACAGAGCAGAGGTTGGTGAGTTCAGAGAGCATATGTACTCAGTGACTGTGATAGTCCCCACTACACCAAGTTATGTCTCTGCATAAGCTCTTGTTTCTTTTATTCACTGCTGTTACCTTTCTTGCCCCTAGAGGCATTTAAGTCTGAAACATGGTGTGCAGTAATAATGAAAAGCTGTGTCTTTAGAGAGAAATAAAAGCTTTAATTTATAGCAATTTCCAATTTCTGTGTGTAAATAGTCCCAAAATAGCCAATTCCCAACTAACAACATGTCAACATGTTGTCACTTGGTATGAAGTTGGTAAAACTTGTGTACAGTCCTTTTACAAGCTGGTAAGAGCTGCTCTGATTGGAATCTGCTCAGAAAGATTTAGTAAGCTATTGGCATGGTCAAGAGCATGAGCCAGAAGACATTATTCACAGGCTAGGATTCAGAAAGTATGCAAAAAATCTGATCCAGCCCCTTACATGGAACCCATCATTACATCCACACTGTTGCCTTGTTCCCTACCTCTTTTTTTAGAAGCCCACAGGCCAATTATGCAGCCATAGGGCATGGATAATCTTCAAGGAAGGTGTGGGCTGAGGAATGGTTGGCACTAGCTCGATGAGGTCAGGATGCAAAGTACAGGACCACTGACAGTACTACTGCGTTCTTCTCACTGACCACTAGACCCCCTTTCATCCAAGAAGAAAAAAAAAAAAGTAGAGGATGGAACTGGAATCAACAGAGGGCTGCCTATTTAGAAACTTAGGATAGGGACAAAATGAACATAGGCTGTGACTCATATGCAGGAATCTCTTCTCACACTAGAAGTGTGAATCTAATTGACATCATATATAGATAGTGGGACAGTCAGCTTCTCCTATCTCATAGAAGAAAGTGAGTATTTGTATGGAGTAGTATTCCGCAAGAAGAAAACTTAGCTTAAATCTGGTTAATTTACAAAAGGAGAAACTTAAACTCAGATGTATGTGGGACAGTGGAATAATCAGGCCTCTAAGCTAGGTTTCTGTTAGCCTGACTTTCTTACTATTTCTTCCCAAGGAGTTATGTAGAGAAAGATTCAGTCTACCAACTACCTGAATTGCCAAACTAGCAACATGAATACTATTTTTGATTGAATCAACTGTCGACACAGTTCACAATCGTGTCAACCCAGTCAAATACTCATCTCCATTTTTTTTCTGTTGGGATAATCAGAAAATTAGCAGAAAGCCTGCACATCCAGGGGTTTTTGACAAGAAAATCTACACAGTCATTCTCACAGCAGTCCTGCAAGCAAGTGTCCAGGTCTTTTTCTTATTTTTTCATATTAGAGACAATATAATCTTTGCATCATAAAAATAGTACCATTGGAATCATGAAGGTCCCCTAGCTGCATTTTAGCAGTCTTAGCTTTAGTACTTGACTCTGCCTTGACAGGCAATATGCCAGATTCCTGCTTCCTATGGGCCTCAGTTTTCCCATCTACAAAGGGCGGGAATTGAATTCTTAGAGCCTCAGCTGTAAAAGTCACACAGCAGGTGTGCATTCAGTCAGCATATTGGGCCTTTCTCTAGTTGTGCAACATCTTGGTACCCAAAAGTCAGATCCACACTTGTATGTCTGAAAACCTGCAAGCCTCTTTGTTTTTGAGATTATTTCTATAGCCACTTATTTAGATAGCCAGCCCAAATTTCTATTCTCACCAGACTTTTTTTCACTGTCTATGAATTTTCTTCAGCCACCTTAAACTGAGAAATGAAAAAGACACTCAGAATATCACATCTGTACCAAGAAATAGCCTAAACCCAATGGATCTTTCACTAGATCATGGGCTCCAGGCTTACTCCTCAAGGGATTCTTGTGAAATCGGAGACAGAAAACTGGAGAACAATAAGACAAAGAGAAATGTCAAAGTAAAGGTTTGGGTTTATTTATTTTTATTGTTTTCAAATCCACCATGAGTTGAAGGGGGAGGAGAAGTGAAAAGAACACAGAGAAATCCACCTCCCTAGCTACAAAGTCCATGTGCTAAACCATGCTTTTCTGTCACTTAGAGTTCAGCTTTCTCCAATATTAATGGAACTTAAGTCAGACAAGAGTCCCTTTTATGCTTTCTCCCCCAGCTCCCTGCTTGCTAAGTCCTGTGCAAACTTACAGCAGTTTCCAAGTACATGGCTGTGAAATTATCAGGATTGGAGTAATGCCAGTACAAACCAATTTATTGGGGTCCTGAAATTAACTAAAACCTAGAAAGCTTGATTAATTGTGGCACAGCACAGCAAGGAGCATTCAGGAGTGAAGCCATCAGGCCAGAGGGCATACCCCGGAGACTCCACTCTGACTCCTGATTTTCAGAGTATGTGAAGAAGAGTCCCTTCTCAGGACAGGACTCAGATGCTCTTATCACATTCATGAAGAACAAAACTGTCCTTTCTGAGGACAGCGGGGGAAAATGATAGTGGGTCTTAGCTACCTATATAATCAGCCAATCCCATAATAGTAGTCCTTGGGATTAATTTCATTTAATTTAATTATCATCTTTATGCAACCCATTTGACAAGCTCTACTTTAAAAAAAAAAAAACAACGCTGGCTAAATATGCCTTTGGAGAGTGGTTGTGGAGATCCAATACTTCTGTGGTTTCTTGGGTTACCTTATCACATGAGACAAGAAGAGAGAGAATGATTCTTTGGCAAAAAATGTAAAAGTAATGGTGTGTGTGTGTGTGTGTGTGTGTGTGTGTGTGTGTGTGTGTGTGTATGTATGTGTTATAAAAACAGTGTGGTCTCCCCCAGAGACCACACTTTTTCCCATCAGTTCCTGTTTGAATGGATACTACATAAATTGATAAGCCTAAAAAGATACCTCACCCATTGCAAAACAACTAAAGTACATTAATCCTTCAAAGTTTCAATTATTTTGCAAATCTCAGCTCTGGAAAGTGAGACAATAGCAACACGAAGAGTTCTGGAACATGGAGGCAATGACTCATTGCAAATTATGATGAGTCCGCAGGTAGAGGTCTCAAGTTTCTTCCCAGTTACGTGTCCATTTACCTACCAAATGAGTTTCTGAAGAGAGGTGATCACAGCAATTGGTGCTTCTTTTGTCAGCCCCAGGTCAAAACCTTTGAGTACATCCAGAGATAGTGCTTCACATTATTATCCTTTGGTACAGCTGTATCTTTGGCAAATCTTGAAGTCTATCTTCTCTACTATGTTCACCCATAAGGGTAGGCTGGCTTTTAAGAATGGAAATTTGCCCTGATAAGAATCCCTCTTAGCCTTATGGTAATCCCCAGAATCTGGGCATTTGTGGTTTCAGGACCAAAATGGCAAAATGTGTGTGTGTGTGTGTGTGTGTGTGTGTGTGTGTGTGTGTGAGAGAGAGAGAGAGAGAGAGAGAGAGAGAGAGAGAGAGAGAGAGAGAGAGAGAGAGAGAGAGAGAGAGCTTAGAATGGGATTCAGGAGACCTGGACCAGTCTAATTAGTGCTGGTGCTTCCATTTGCCAGATGTACCTTTCTAGCCTTCTTCACCTTTACAACCAAAAGACAACTGAGTTAAATGATCTTAGGGGATCTTTTAACTTCAGGACTTTCTAGAGTGGCATTTACTATTTACCATCAAAATGTTAATTTAATGTATTAGGCACTGTGCAAGTCAGTTTTTGTCAACTTGACATGCGCTAGAATCATCTGGGAGGAGGGGACCTCAATTGAGAAATTGTCTCAATCAAATTCATCTATGAGCTTGTCTGTGGGGACATTTTCAATTATTAGTTTGGGACGGCCTAACCCACTGTGGGCAGTTGGTCCTGAGATGTATAAAAAAGCAAGTCAAGAAGGTCAAGATGCAGCATTCTTCCATGATCTTCTATGTCAGTTCCTGCCTATAGGTTCCTATATTGATTTCCTATCCTTGACTTTCCTCAGTGAGGCATTGTGACCTCAGAATACTAAGATGAAATAAACCCTTCTCTCCCCTAAGTTGATTTTGGTAAGTGTTTTATCATAGCAATATGAACAGGTATTCACTGTGTGTCAGGCATAAAGCTATGCATGCACTCCTTTATTCATGTTCACAATAGTATAGGCACTAGTACTGCCATCACATCTGTTACAAAAATAAAATCACTCAGACATTGAAAGCTATAACCAAGACAACACAAGTCACGTGTCTCAATGTCAAACCTGGACATTTTACACCTCTGTATTCCTCTCTACATGTTAAAGATTGCAAGCCATGTGTTTATAAATGCCTTGGCATGCATTACCAGAGTCTTTTTTCCTTCTCTACAATCTACCTAACAGCGAGCCCCCATATCCTCATCACCAAAGTCCTAGTTCACCAGAACCGCACCTACCATACTTATTTCTTCTTATCTCTCTCCATCGTGTTTTATAGGCAAATAAATAGCCTATAGTTTTTAGCAAAACTATACATCAACTCCTTTTGAGATTGGATTGGAAGAGGACTGTCTGGCTATATTCATGACCTTTGGAAACTGTTGTCAAGCAGAGACAGCCAAGCCATTAATACTTAGAAAAATAACAAAATTTGACTGTATTTAACTCTGCAGAAGAATCCTGCTGGTTGTTCATGGTTAAATATTAATGTCTCTGCTGTTTCTGGCTATCTGAGTGGCAGAATATAGATCTGGTTAAATGGTCCACTACAAAACTAATTTGGTTGAAAATGCTTTTTAAAATGTATTTTTATAAATTCTTCAACAATTTCATATGTGAACATGATATATTTTTCATCACATTCATCCCCAGTCTTCCCATAATGTTTTCCAGATTCACCTGCTACTCTCTTACCCCTTATTTATGTCCTTTATTATTTTATAATATACTGAGTCCAATGTGTGCTGCCATTTGGTCATGTGGTGGTGGTGGAGGGGCATCTACTGCAGCCTGGTCAACCTCTTTGGGACACACCCTTTAAACAAACTGAGTCTCCGTTCCCCAGAAGCAATCAACTGTTAACACCTCCTCAGCTTGTGGTGTGTGCCCTTGATTTAATATTCGTGTTGGAATGTTAGCTGGTTTGATCTTCTGTAAGTCCTATGCAGGCAACCACAGTTGCTGTGAGTTCGAGAGTACTATGGTATCCAGATGATAGTGTTTGGCTCTGGTCCTCTCTGACCCCTGGCTCTTATGATATTTCTCCCCTGTCCCTTTCTACAAACTTCCCTGAACCTTGCTGGGACAGGTATGACAGATATGTTCAATTTGTGGATAAGCATTTCTTGGACACTTATTCTTTGTTCTTTGACCAGGTGTGAGTTTTTGCATTAACTGTCATTCAGTGCACAGAGAAATGTTTGTGATGAGATCTGAGAGCTTTACTAATCTTTGAGTACAGAGACACAAATTTAGAGGAACCTTTGAGCCTATGTCCATTTAGCAGAATAATAGTAATAGTCTCATTCCTAGAGCCTATGAGCTCCCCAAACCATGGGATCTTGGCCAGATTACACTACCAGGTATGTGTATCAACCTATGGAGCAGAACTTAAGTGCAATTAGAAAACAGCTGGTTACCTCCATATTATTTGTGGCACAATTGCACCAATGGACATATCTTACCATGTCAGTCATTGTGTAGCTCACAGAGTTCATTGGTGGGTAAGGCTGTTAATGACTTTTCTTTCCTAGTAGCCTGCATAGTATCTCCCAGTACCAAGAAAGTTAAAGAGCATGGAGGAATCTTTCTGGTCAATACCAACCTGATTTCTCCATGTCTTGTGGTCAAAATGTGCAATGTCGTTGACAGCAGCCTATGCAAAAGTTAGTTATAGATTATTTGGAGCTAAAATGGATGGGAGCGCTTGTGTGCTCTCTCTCTCTCTCTCTCTCTCTCTCTCTCTCTCACACACACACACACACACACACACACACACACACACACACCCCATCATACATTTCTCCAGAGCAGTAACCAAGTTTCTAGAGATTTTCCAGAGCTTCCCTAAAATGGAAATTGGCTGATGTAGGTGAGAAATGTTGACATCTACTTGAATGTGCCACATTTCATCTAGTCAAGCATGCTACCATTGTGTTTTTTCTTTTATCTACAAGGTTTATCCAGAGTCAATTATTTTCAACTCTTTGTTTCTTTCTCTATTATCTTCTACATTGTGCAACTATTATCTGGAATAAAATATTTGTCATGTTTTCCTTTATTTTCATATTATTTTATTGCATCTTTTTGTGTCACAAAATAGTATTTTTTTTGTTGTTGTTGTTGTTATTTTGAGACACGGTTTCTCTGTATTGTTTTGGAGCCTGTCCTGGAACTCATTCTGTAGACCAGGCTGACCTCAAACTTGCAAAGTTCTACCTGCCTCTGCCTCCCGAGTGCTAGGATTAAAGGCATGCAACACCAATTCCTGGGTACGAAATAATATTTTTTAAACTCACAACTTTTTACAGTTTAAAAGGGAGTCATGCCTTACCTTTTAGGGATTTATTTGTTTTATTTAACATCATATCACTAAATCCAACAACGCTATTGCTTATGAATAATTCACTCATTTTGACAGCTATATGACAGTCCATCATTATATACCATAGAGGTATATTATAGCTTAATTATCAATGCTGTTTCTATTCTTTCAGAGAACCTGAATTTTGTTCCCAGCATCCATCTCAAACAACTCACAACTGCCTGGAACTCCAGCTTCAGGGTATCTGATGCCCCTGGCCTCCTCAAGCAGGGTACTCATGCCTACATTCTCACACACAACCATATAATTTTAAAGAGTGAGACATTAAGAAATATCCAGATTCAAACTCAAGGGCTTTAACTTAATGATACCCTAACATTGGTCCAAAAGATCAGTGTCAGGGAAGAGGAGAGTGGAGATGTTTCCCCACCATTAAGCCCATGTACTTAAAGAGCATCTCAAAGTATGGGCTTTGCAGGAGCATTGCCTTGCACTAAAAATACTCTACATGAGATAGTGCATTTTCCTCGCTCCTGTTTTTTTAAAACAGCATAGATGGGCTAGGGAAAGTGAAGAAATAATGGCCCTGGCACACCCATGCAATTGGTACCCTTCAGTCATGTTTAAGATTGCTTCTCCAAGTGCCAAAGAACATTGACTCTGCTAAAATTACACTATCATTAGTGCTAATGCAATTGGAATTTAGATTTCTTTACACATTTCCTTTCCTCTGTCACTGTGAAGCATACCATGATACTGACAAGTGTCACTTAGAGATAAAATACTAGAAACAAATAATTTTCTTGGAGATGCAGGGTGCTAAATGTGTTTATAAAAGGAAAGAAGGTTAAACAGTGTAAAAAATCTTTAAAGATTCAGTTTGCTTTAAGGCTCGTTTTTCTTTTCAGTTCCCTGGTCTACAGCTTATAAATGCTGATTTGGAGAAAATATCAAGCAGCTTAGTGAGGTGACAGTGGTGTACATGGTGCTATTTTAATTTTTCACTAAGTGGCAGTTAGCTGCCTAGTCATTTAATTTAACTGCTACTTTCCAAAAATTAAGTAAAAAAAAATTCCAAATGATACTATATACTTGCAAATGGAGTACTGTGATATTTGTTTCAAATAAAAAAGAATTGAAAAATATTTGAGGCAGTGGTACAAACACATATGCACAGGTATATCTCACACACACACACACACAGAGAGACAGAGAGAGACAGAGATACAGAGAAACAGAAAGACAGAGAGAGAGAGAGAATCTTGAACACAAATGAGATGAGGTAAGGTATTTATATCAGACACATGCTTCCAAAGAAAAGATGTCTTGTAGCCATAAAGCAATATATAACTGTTAATGTTCAAGTAACTGTGGGAAATTGGTGATCTTCACAATTTAAGGTGAGGATGTCAAGTTAGTTTTAGTCTTATTTAGGAGATATTCAAAGGTATACTCTTTATCAGCCTCTACCACAGGGTCTCAGAAACACCAAAGGGTTCGTTCAGCATACACACAAACATATATGTTATACATACACATACACATATGCATGGCATATATATGCTTAATATGTTAAATATAATATACTCATATATGTGTATATAATTATATATGGCTTTTGAGATAAAGTACATAAACCATACTTGAGATTGAGAGTAGATTTTAAATTTACTTGAATAACTATGTGTATATATATATATATATATGGATATATATCTTATTTTAACATAATTTTTAAATTGTTCAACAATGATTTCTTTATCACTATTTAGAATTTGTGTTGCAATCATGTATGCTATTGAATTGTAAGACAACCAAAATACAGTTAATAAACAAAAATATCTATTATTTCAAAAAAAAAGAAAATTACGTGAGGAAAGCATTTTTTCTTGATTCACTACCAGGCCTCCTCCAATACAGTCCTCATAGAAAAATCAGAGTTCAAAATTGGATGGATTTCATTATATTTTAATAAACATCTAGTTTAGATTAATATTAGATTTACTTAAAAGGCTATAAATGCAAACTTATATTTATAGGAAATATATAAAAGCTGTAAATTATCATATACACTTCAAACTATCTTCATTAACCATATATTATATGGTATATTAGAACATATGATGTCTAAATTATGAGATTAATATTGGCACATGATTAAGATCTAGCTTTTATTCAACTTTAACCACTAGTATCCTTTCTGTATTCTGGGATTCTATTCATGTTACAACAGTGCATTTAGAAAATTACATGTTAAATGAAGGTGAGTCAACAGATTATAAATTAGAAAAGACAATATTCTAAGCATATCATTACTATTGAATTTTGTAATTTCTTTATGAATATATGATGGAATGGTACTAGAAAGGGACAATGATGAGATGATAGAAATAAACATAAGTTGGTATTTATGATGGTCTTTGAAGCTTCCAGTTCAGTAACAAGTTGTTTTCCCATGTACTGTGTGACCCAAATGTGTAGTATATTCTGCAATAGGGTCTTACCATCAAATTCTGGAGGGTAACCGATAACAATGGCAATAGCTTGTATTATTTTGAGGAAGTTAGTGGAAACCCTTTGACCAATACACTCAAAAAGAAGTATATGACAACTGCCAGTAGACTTTTTGATTGATAACCTATGGTGTCATTATATGGTATCCCTATTTAAACATATAAAACAATGGGTTTTAATATACCTTTTCCCCAAACATCTTTAGTGTTAGGTTTCTCCCTCCTGCCCTGTCCTATTCTCTTCCTAACTTAAACCACAACCCACCTGTACTCTACTATCAACCCTCCATTAAACTTTCACTACTGCTAATAGCACATTTCTAGTTATCTAGCCCCTTTAGCCTGTTTATAGTTTCCTAGCTTCTACAGGAATTCTGATTTGAACACACAAATCAACAGATTTGAAGCTAAGATCCTAACATGAGAGGAAATATGTGCTGTTTGACTTTATGAAGCAGTTATGTCAATCAGTGTGAGGACTTCCAGTAACACTAACTTATAAGTTTCATAATTTAATTTTTCTTTATAATTGAATAAAAATTCCAATGTGGTTAGATATTGCACATTTCTTTTTTATTTGTTTATTTTATATAACCAAGTCCATTTAAATGAAAACAAACATTTATAGACAATATTTGGGAATTTTGGCGTTGTTCTTTCCAAACTACTTCCTGCTGGTAAGGGGCGCTGTCATGGGGGATTCTAAGAAGATGCAGAAATCCTGGCTGTAGTCTGTAAGGCTGCCTTGTCCAGCTGTTCTGAATGTAGGATCACCTGGTACTCTGTTTCAGGTGGTCTGGCTTGATCAAACCACATTAGTCTGGAAGGAATCCACATCTTTTCATTTTCTGGATACTGTACATTTATTTATCTATTCATCACTTGATGAACACCTAAGCTGTTTGTATGTCCTAGCTATTATGAATAGAGAAGCAATGGATAGAGATGAGCTACTATCTCTTTATAGGATTCAGAATCCTTTGGAGTGGTATATCTGAATTATATGGTGGCTCTTCTACATTCTTCTTGAAACACCATGCTGATTTCTATAGTGGCTATATAGTTTTCACTCATATCAACTGTGAATAAGGGCTCCCCTTTCCACACAATCTCACCATCATGTGCTGTTTTTTGTTTGCTTGTTTGCTTATTATTCCTTGATCTTAGCCATTTGCACTGGGGTAAGAAGAAAATTTAAAGTAGTTTTAATTTGCAAAAAAAATATTCTATTTGGGTTTCTGAGGGAGAAAAATCATTAATGCTGTTATCCATCAGTGAACTATGCGAGGTGCAATAATGACTGACATTGGAAATTTTACCCATTGATGCAATAGTGGTGTGAATATTATGGTGGTAACCATTCACTATACTATATGATTAGTATAGTAAACTTGACCCAAGAATCCATAGTTGACTAAGTCATAGACCTCAGGAGAGAACCTAACCCGATTGTATTTCTTTGCTAAATAGACACAGGACCAAACTGTCTTCTATTTACCTTTATATTCATCAATTAGTAGAGCTCTCAACACTCATAAGGACATTATTTTTGTAATAGATAATGGTTAATATAGACACTCAAAGTTGACCAAAATACAAAGAATAAGTGACTATGGAGTGTACAGCCTTAATGGAACATCTCTAGTATACCTTGTTCTCCTAAAGCAAGTGTCATGGTGGGAGAAGGGGCAGAAGGATTGAGTGGACTGATATAAAACAGTGTTTTGCAGCCATGTAAGGGCTATTTCACATATTAACTTACAGTGACTGTGGTTACCAGTCAAAATTCCAGCATGAATTGGAAATGGAAATGTGCTGAGGAGATATTGTGAATTTACAAAATCTGATGAATTGATAGTCAGCTTACTTCAAAGTTGTGGCCCATGGTGGATTGTCCATGCGCTAATAAATGACCTCATGCTCATGTATGCTTTGGCAACACTAAGTGACACGAAGGTGATTAGTGTTTGCGGGGGGGGGATATAAAAGGAGATAGAGGAGAAATGGGGGTGAATATGATCAAAATTTTGTAAATATATGAAATTCTAAAAAAAATAAAATATTTTGAAATGTCAAATATTTATGCATCGTTTCATTGTGAGAGCTCTTCAAAATGAGTATCACTATAATGAGCAAGCCAGGAAAATACATAAAGCAGTCATGGCATAAAGAAGTAACATGACTTATAAACGTACATCTGGATTAGAAGTAAGTGAACTTATCTTCTAGTCTTAACTGTCATTATGCATCTATGTGACATTCCAAAAATTTGATTAAATAACTAGCTCTCTATCAGTGCCTATACAATGGGAACAGAGTTTTACTGACTTATTCGTCTCAAGGAGTTCTTTAAAAGAACAAATGGCATAGTATTCATGAAATTTGCCTTCATCAAAAGAGAACAAATAACTCCTGGTATATCCTGTGGCTACCACGAGTCTTGATGGTAGTGTAAGAGAAGGCAGAGGCCTTGAACCAACCAGTGACTCATTGCAATGAACATTTGCCAGTGAACCTGATGGAACAAAAATGTGTACTACTTGGCACACTGAAGCCTCCATTGCCAGCAGGATGAATGAAGAGGTGTTGGAGAAACAGGAAAGAAGGAGAAGCAAAGAGGATTTTCTGTTGTTGTGGGTCTGTTTTGGATTTGTTTTGAGATTTTGTTTTGTTTTGTTTTGTTTTTCTTTGCTTTGCTTTGTTTTTTGCTTTTACTTATGATCACATATTTGCCTGTTTTGATTTGTTTCCTCATGTGTAGGGGACATGGCAGGGATGAAGCGGGTAATGAGAGACCAGGAGATGAGTGGAATTAGGTAGCTTGATGTGAAACTCCTAAGGAGTCAATAAATAAGTTATTATAAGAAAAATATCCAGCAATTCCACTCTTAGGCATATACCCAAAGGATGCACATTCATACCACCAGGACATCTATTCAACTACATTCATAGCAGCATTATTTGTAACAGCCAGAAACTGGAAGCAACCTAGATGCCTCTCAACCAAAGAATGGGTAAAGAAAATGTAGACCATTTACACAATGGAATATTATCCAGTGGGGGGGGGGAACAATGGAACCTTGAAATTTTCGGGCAAATGGATGGAACTAGAAGGAACAATCTTGAGTGAGGTAACCCAGACACAGAAAGAAAAACATGGTATGTTCTCACTCATAAGTGGATATTAGACATAGAGCAAAGGATAACCAGCCTAAAATCTACAACCCCAGAGAAGCTAACAAAGAGGATCCTAAGAGAGACAAACATGGTGCCCTGGAGAAGGGGAAAGGGACAAGATCTCCTGAATAAATTGGGAGCATGGGAGGGGGGAGAGGTAAGAGACAGAGGCGGGAAGAAGGAGAGGGGGAAAGAAGGAGACGGGGGGGGGGGGAGAGAACATGAGGGATCAGGAAGGTTGAGTTGGGGGAAGAACAGAAGATAGCAATGAAAGGGATACGTTAATAGAGGGAACCATTAAGAGCTTAACAAGAAACCTGGCACTAGGGAAGTCTCCAGGAATCCACAAGGATGACCCCAACTAAGAATCTAAGCAATGGTGGAGAAGCTACCTTCCCCAATAAGAGATTGATGACTAAATTATATGCTATCCTAGAGCCTTCATCCAATAGCTGATGGAAATGGATGTAGAAACCCATAACTAAACACTGAGCTGAACTCCTGGAATGTAGTTATAGAAAGGGAGGAGTGATGAGCAAAAGAGTCAAGACCATGCTGGGGAAATCCACAGAAACAGCTGACCTGAACAAGTGGGAGCTCACAGACCCCAGACTGACAGCTGGAGAACCAGAGTAAGACTGAACAAGTTCCCCTGAACATGGGTGTCAGTTGGGGGACCTGGGCAGTCTATGGGGCCTCTGGTAGTGCATCAGTATTTATCCCTAGTATGCAAATTGACTTTGGGAGTCCATTCCCTATGAAGGAATACTCTATTAGCCTAGATACACTGGAGAGGGCCTATGTCCTGCCCTAAATGATGTGACAGACTTTGATGATCCCTCATGGAAGACCTCACCCTCCCTGAGGAGTGGATGAGGGTTAGGATGGAGGTTTGGTGGGACGAATGGAAGGACGGGAGGGAGGGGGAACTGGGATTGGTCTGTAAAATAAGATTGTTTTTAATTTAAATAAAAATCAATTTTAAAAAAGAGACAAGTAAGCATTCATTTACAAGACACACATTAATAAAAACTAAGGTGAGTTATGTTGAAAATAATGTGGGCTGATTTTTCTATCAAGAAGTGTTCTGTCTAGTTAACCAGATTGTCATAATTGACAAGTAGAATAATTTAGTCAAATGGTGCAAGTTTTAATTATCAGTATGGTGGTCTGAGAAGGTACACCACAGTTACTATAATGAATAGTAATGCATTTATACATAAAATTTAAAAACAGTAATCTCATATCAGAGTAATCTCATACACTCTCACAAAAAAAACTATATAAAGGGTTGTTCTAGACCCATTAGTTAGTTTGATTTTGCTAATAATTTCATAATTCATTCTTAGATCAAATATTTCTTTAACTGCATCTTAAGCACATGCAAATTAAGTGATTTAATTATACTTTAATAAAGCTGGGTTGAAATAATGGTTGCAAAGCCTAAGTTTGATATTATTTACTTCAATCACAGTGTTTCTACCTTTGAAAGTTCTTTGTTTTGCAATGAAGAATTAGTTGTGACCTACTGAGGCTAATGTATTGCCATCACCTAAAGCTAGTCATCAGAGAAACAGAGAAAACTGGCTAAGAAGCAAAAAAGTAAATTAACTAGATATTATAACTGTGTAACTGAACAGAAAATTCTCGGTGACCTTTATTATACTGACTAGATAATATTGTATTTTGAAGGTAGCAAGAAGTTTCACAAGCAGTCATATTAATTTTCATATTTGTGTAAAAGTTGGATATTAAAATATCAAGGAGACTGAATCATGAGGAAATTCTGGTGAAAATGGACCCTTTTAAGGTTCTACTAGTAACCTGAAGAACCTGACATTTTGTAATCAGTTGGCATAACCAATTCTAAATAGTATAGAGATTTGTTTACCATGACCTTCCAAGTTAAGGTTCATCTTCCTAGTGAGTTTGTAAGCTACTACTTTGGCTTTTTTTGTGTGTACTTGAAAAAGGCTTTCAGGCAGCCTTACTCATGTGTCCCAGTTGAAGTTCACTTATTCCACAGGGCTGATCAAAGAACTCAAGAAGCTAGTCATCAAAACATCAAGTAATCCAATTAAAATTGGGGTGCAGAACTAAATAGAGAATTCTCAATGGAGGAATCTAAAATGGCTGAAAGATACTTAAGAAAGTGTTCAACATCCTTAGCCATCAGAGAAATACAAATCAAAACAACTCTGAGATACCATCTTACTCCTGTCACAATGGCTAAAAATCAAAGTTTATGTTGGTAAGGATGTGGAGAAAGAGGAACACTCCTCCAGTGCTGGTGGGAGTGCAAACTTGTACAGCCACTTTGGAGAACAGTATGGTGCTTCCTTAGGAAAACTGGAATCAGTCTACTACAAGATCCAACAATTTCACTCTTAGGCATATACCCAAAAGATACGCATTTATACAGCAAAGACATCTGTTCAACTATGTTTATAGCAACAGTATTTGTAATATCCAGAACCTAGAAGCAGCCTAGATACCCCTCAACTGAAGAATGGATGGAGAAAATGTGGTACATTTACAAAGTGGAGTACTACTCAGTGGGGGGAAAAATGGAATCTTGAAATTCTCAGGCAAATGGATAGAACTAGAGGAAACCATCCTGAGTGAGGTAACCTAGTCACAGAAAGACAAGCATGGTATGTACTCATTCATATATGGATTTTAGACATAGAGCAAAGGATCACCAGCCTACAATCCACACTGCCGGAGAAGGCTAGGAAACAAGGAGGACCCTAAGATACACATACATGGTCACTAACAGAAAGGGAAAGGGACAAGGAAGCAGGCAGTGGGGCGGTGGGGCGGCCGGGGAGAAGTTAGGAGAAAGAGAAAGGAAGAAGAGGAGGGGAGAGGAGAACTTGAGGGAGCAGGAAAATTGAATTGGGGAAAGAAAAGAACAAGAAAAGAGATACCATAGTAGAGGGAGCCATTATAGGTTTAAAGACAAATCTCACACTAGGGAAATGTCCAGAGATCTACAAGGATGACCCTCAACTAACAATCTAAGCAACAATGGAGAGGCTACCTTAAATGCCCTTCCCTGATAATGAAATTGATAACTAACTTATATGATATCCTAGAGCCCTCATCCAGTAGCTGATGGAAGCAGAAGCAGACACCCACAGCCAAACAGTGAGCAGAACTGGAATCAAGTTGCAGATAGGGAGAAGTGATGAGTGAATGTGTCAAGACCAGGCTGGAGAAACCCACAGAGACAGCTGACCTGAACAAGGGGGAGCTCATGTACCCCTGACTGAAAGCTGGGAAACCAACATAAGACCGACCCATACTCCCTGAACATGGGTCTCAGGGAATATTCCTAGTGGAGAAATGGACTTCAGTAGCCCATTCCTCATGGAGGGATGGATCCCTTAGACTAGAGTTACAGGGGAAGGCCTAGGCCCTAACCAAAACGATTTGACAGACTTTGATCATCTCTCATGGAAGGCCTCACCCTCCCTGGGGAGTGGATAGGGGATGGAATGTGTAGTCTGTGGGGGGGGGGGCATGCGAGATGGGAGGTTGCAAGGGAGAGGGAACTGGGATCTATATGTAAAATAAGAAAAAAAACAATAGTGATAAGTGTGTTATCTGAAAGAGAAAGAGATATAGTTTTGAGGTTGTTCATTCAGTTAGGAATAGTGTTAAGAATAAACAATTACATGTTCTCTCACAGATTTCTAGTCCATTCATTACTGCAGCATGCAGGGTTCATAGTCGCGTATGACTGATGTTCACTCTTCTACTCTGGTAGCCTGCATAGCATCTTCCACAGTATGAAAGCTAGATAGTGGGGAAGAAGCTTCCAGATCGGTACAAGCTTGTGTTTTCCATGCTCTATGATATCAGCATGTGTTGTCTTTGATAATAGGGTCTTTCCACCTAGACTGGGTCAATGAAGAACAGTGGGAGTAACCTATACTATTTTGAGGTCTATGGGAGGTAAGGACATTATCCCCTCATTACAGGGTAAGTCCATTTAAGATCTTTTTTTAAAAAAATATGTGAATATGGCTCCTACAGTAGTAGGTTTGCATATGACTTTTTCAAAAAATCTTTAGTATTAGTCATCTCTCCCCATATTATCTTATCTAACTTGCCCACCCACCTTCCTTCTCATTATACTCTCTCTGTTTCATTATTTTCCTTTCAACTTCAAACCTCTGTGTTCTATCTATCTTCCCTTGGAGTCCTCCCATGGCCCCTTACCAGTTTCCTGATTTCTAAGGGTAGTCTAAATGAAACACACATAACTGAAAATTCAAAGGTAGTATCTACAAATGAGAGAAAATATACATTTCCCCTGTGGTCTGGATGACCTCATTTAGAATGATTGTTTATAGTTCCATCTGTGAATTTCATGATTTCATTTTTCTTAGCAGCTGAATAGTATACTACTGTGTCAGCATATCACATTTTCATTATTCATTCATCAATTGATGAACATCTGACTCTTTCTATTTCCCGGGTTTTGTAAAGCATAATGAGCATGGATGTATAAGTATCTCTGTAGTATGATGTAGATTCCTTTGGATATCCCTATAGCATGGCCAGGTTGTAGATCCAGCTCTGACTTTTTGAGGAGACTCCAGCAGTGATTCACAACTTTCCTAATGCTGTGACCCTTTAACAGTTCCTCATGTTGTGGTGACCCCCAGCCCTACAATTACTTTGTTCTTACTTGATAACTGGAATTTGCTGCTGTTATGAATTGTAATGTAGATATCTGATATACAGGACATCTGATACTTAGCACAAATGCGTCCTGACCCACAAGCTGAGAACAACTTCTCTACAGTAATTTCCATAGTACTGCACCAGTTTGCACTTTCACCAGCACTGAATAAGGGTTCTTTTTCCACATCCATGCCTGCATTCTTTTGGTCATTTGTTTTTTGGACCTTAGTCATCCTGGCTGGGATAAGATAAAAACCTCTAAGTAGTTTTGATTTGAAATTCCATGATGGCTATGGATATTGAATATTTAAAAAACAGTTTTCTCAGCCATTTGTGACTTATCGTTTGAGAACCCTGTTTAGTTCCATGTCTCATTTGATTTTTGTAATTTTTCTTAAATATGTTTTGAATTCAAATAGAATTGCATCATTTTATCCCCTCCCCCTTTCTTCCCTTCAGGCCCTACCACCTAATCTACTTCCAAGTCAATACCCTCTTTTTCTTTATTATTGCTACACACACACACATATTTGTACATTTTTAGACTACTTGATTTTGTGTGTATGAGTGGTTTGCCTACAAATATGTATCCACAGCACACATGTGCTCATAGAAGTCCTGGATCCCCTAGAAACCCAAGTCCTCTGCAAGAGCAACACATACTCTTATCTTTTGTGCTAACTTTCCAGTCCCTTCATGACCAATGTTCTACTTCAGTTGCCTGCTTTCTTGATATTGATTTTTTTCAGTTCTTTATATAAAGATAGTAACCCTTTGTCAGACATAAATATTTGAAAGTTTTTTTTTTTTTTGCTTATTATCTAGGCTGCCTCTTCTGTAGAATAATTATGTATTTTGATATAAGTAGCTTCATGAGGTACCATGTTTATTCTTTTTATTTATTTATTTTCTTATTTGCATATCGATCCCAGTTCCCTCTCCCTCCCATCCAACCATGCTCCCCTTACCTTTTATTAATTGTTGGTCTTGATGCCTTCACTACGGGATCCTATTCAGAAAGTCCTTTCTTATGACTATGAATCAATTGTATCCCTACTTTTTAATCTATCGGATTCAAGGTATCAGACCTCATATCAAGATTCTTGATTCATTTGGAATTGAGTTTTGTACAGAGTAAGAGATGAACATCAAGTTTTCTCCCTCTATATGTAGCTATTGTGTTTGACTAGCACCACTTGATGAACATGCACTTTTCCCCCCATTTGTGATGTTGGCTTCCTTGTCAAAATCCAGGTGGTTGTAGGAACACACACACACACACACACACACACACACACACACACACACACACACACACACACACATCCAGTTCTATTCCTTTAATCAATGTGTCTGTTTCAATGTGTCTGTTTTTATGCCAGCCAACACCATGTTGTTCTATTTTTTTTATTTTGAGGAGGCAAAGAATATATTTATTGTGAACAATTGTTAGTTCTTTATATTGAAAATATATCTTTTCATACAATATATTCTCCCAGATCCTCCCCACTTACTCACCAAACAAAATCTACACCCTTTCTTTCTCTCTATCATGAGAATGCAAATAGACATCTAAAATAACAACAATCATAAAATAAAAACAAATAAATCAGAATAGGGAAAAAAGAAAACCAGACAGACAAAAACAAAGGAAAAGCGCAAGAAACCATGCACGGACTCTGACACATACATATTCTCACACACAGAGAAGGGATAAAAACAAAATCAGAAACAATACAAATGATAATATACAACCAAAAGTCATGTCATGCTAAAATCAAAAATTTCAAAGTACCATTAGTTTGTTTTGTATTGGCCATACACTGATAGCTTAAATGAAGTTTTTATATTCAGTGAGGCTCCATTAGAGAAAACTCATTTTTCATTTGTGAGCAATTATCAGCTGGATACTTCTGGGTTAGCGATGGGGACTTGCTCTTTCAATACCAGGTCCACATCCGGCTTAGACCTGTATAGGCCCTGTGCATGCTGCCACAGTCTCTGTGAGTTCATACACCATTCTGTTTTTATTACTATAGCTTAGCCAAACTTGAAATCTGAGGTGGTGATACCTCCAGAAGACTTTTTAATTGTTGCTGTTATTTTTTGTTTACAAGATTTTTTTTATCAGTGTTGTTTTGAGTATCCTGTGTTTTCTTTCCTTTTCTTTTCTTTTCTTTTCTTTTTTTTTTTTTTAAATAAAATCCATGATTGTTCTTTCAGTGCCTAGGAAGGATTTCACTGGAAATTTGATGGGGATTGCACTGAGTCTGTTTATTGCTTTTGACAGGCCAGCCATTTTCACAATAGTAATTCTACCAATCCATGAAAATGAGAGTCCGTCCCATCTTCTGATACCTTCTTCAATTTCTGTTTTCAGATTTAGAGATTTCATCATAGACATCTTTCACATCCTTGGCTAGATTGATTCCATGGAATTTTGAGAATATTGTTAGTGGGGTTGTTTCTCTGATTTTCTTTTCAGTATATGGGAAAGCTACTGATTTTTGTGTTTAGTTTTGCATCCTGATACTTTGCTGAAAGTATTTACCAGCTTTATTAATTTTCTAATGGTAACTTTAGGAAATTTTAAGTATAGAAACATATCCCTTACAGATAAGGACAGATTCCTTGCCTTATTCCTGCTTTTAGTGAAAATGTTTTTCAATTCTTCTTTATTTAGCATGACATAGTCTGGGGTCTTAATGTTAAAGATGGGGTTATCATGTTAAAATATGTTCTTCTCTAGGAACTAAATTGCTTTTATCATGAAGATATATTTCATTTTGTCAAAGGGCTTTCTCTGTATCTAAAGGGATGATTATGTGGTTTCTGTCCCTGAGTCCATTTATGTGGTGAATTATGTTTGTTAATTTATTTTTGTTAAATCATCTCAACAACTCTGGGATGAAATCAACTTGATCATGGTGAATAATATTTTTGCTGTGTACTTCAATTAACTCTGTTAAGTATTTTAAGAAAAATCATATCTATGCTCATAAGAGATAGTGAAAGTGTTCCTTCCTTTTCTATTTTTATATCAATAAATCCAAGAGTGTTGACATAAGTTCTTTGAAGGTCTGGTATAATTCTGCACTGAGTTCAACTGGCCTTGGGAGGTTTAGTTGGGGATTTTTAATTGCTGCTTCCACCTCATTGGAGATTAGTGATTTATTAAAATTATTTACTTCATCTTGATTTAATATTTGAAGATCATATATATATATCATATATATGTGTGTGTGGTGTGTATTTATATGGGTGTATATGAATGTATGTGTGTATATATGTATATTCATCCATTTATTTTAGATCTTCTAGTTTTTTGGAATATAAATTGGGGTAGAGGGGAATCGAGACAGGGTCACTCTACGTAGTTTTGCCTGTCCTGGAACTTTTTAGGCCAGGCTGACCTCCAACTCAGAGATTTGCCTGCCTCTGCCTCTCAAGTGCTAGAATTAAAGGCATGCGCCACTATGAATATAGACTTTTGAAGACCTAACCATTCTCTTAATTTCCTCAGTGTCTGTTTTATGTTTCTCTTTTCATTCTAGTTTTATTAATCTGAATTTCATCTCTCATTCTTTGACTTCATTTGGCTGAAATTTGTCAACTGTGTCTTTTCAAAGAGACAATTCATTGTTTTATTGAATTTTTTTATTTTTCTGTTTGTTTTCTTAGTTTTAGCCATGATTTTCAGTATCTCTTCCAATTTCCTGTTTTGAATGCTGTTTGCTCCTATTTTTTCCAAAGCATTCAGATGCACCATTAAATTATTCATTATAGTTGTTGCTATAAACCTTCCTCTCAGAGCAACACTTAAGGTGTTCCAGAGATGTTTGGCATGTTGGGTTTTCATTTTCATTCAAGTGTAGGAATTTAAAATTTTCCAGCTTTATTTATTTCTTTACCCATTTACACTCTGCAGTTTATTATCTAGTTTACCTGATTTTGTGTAATGGCTGTAAATGCGATTGATAAACAATTTTATTTCATTATGGTAACATAGAATGTAGGATTTTTTTTCATTTTTATATTTGTCCAGACTTTATTTCTTAACATGTTGTCCATTTTGATAAATTTTCATGGGCTGCTGAGAATAAAATATGTTTTTCATTGTTTATGAACAATGCTCTGTAGATACCTATTTGTCTGATTTTGTTTATGAGGTCATTTAATTCCAGAGTTTCTCTGTTTAGCTTTCTGCAGGTGACCTGACAATTGGTGAGAATGGGATATTGAAATTACCCACCATTTTAGTGCTGTGGTTAATCTGTGATTTTTCTATACAAGTGTATGTTATGAAAATGAGTGCCATGTTATTCAAATGCATTTAGGATTGCTGTATCTTCTTGGTGTGTTTTTCCTTTAATGAGTATAAAATGTGCCTCATATTTTCTGATTACTTTAGGTATACAAATTATTTACTCAGATATTATAATAGCTATGCTTGCTTGTTTCTTAGTTCCATTTGCTTGGAATATCTCTTTCTATTCTTTTATGCTAAGTTAGAGTCTACTGATGATGATGTGTATATTTGGAAGCAGCAAAAAGATGAATTCTGTTTCAAATACAATTTGTTCGTCTGTGTCTTTTCATTGTGTATTGAGATTGTTAATATTAAAATTTATTACTGAACATTGTATATCAATTTATGTTATTTTGATGTTTTGTGGTATTTTCTTTTGATTACTTGCTCTGGAATTCTTTATTCCTTGTATACTCTTGGAATGTTAAACTTTCTATTAAGACTTACGTATTTCTTGTACTATCTTCTATAGGTCTGGCTTAGTCATTATAAATTCCTTAAAGCTGGTTTAATCCTGAGAAGTTTTCTTTTTTCTTTTGATTACAACTGACATCTTTTGTGAGTATAGGAGTCTGGCCTGAGACATGTGGTTTTTGGTGACTTACATATCATTGGAAGAATCCCTCTAGTTTTCAAACTTCAGTTGAAAAATCAACTGCTATTTTGATGGGTTTGCCTTTATATGGGACTTGGATCAAGTGGAAGAGACAGAGTATCTGGTCTTGAAGAAAAAGTAGAGGAATTAGATTACTCATTCAAAGAAGATCTAAAAACAAACACAAAAACAAACAAACTACAGTCAGAATATGCAGGAACTCTGAGACACCATAAAAAGACTGAAGCTATGAATAGTAAATGTGAAAGAAGGAGACAAAAATCTATATTTTCAATAAAATCATAGAAAAAAATTTCCCTAATCTAAAGAAATATCTGGTTATCAAAGTGCAAGAATCATGAAGAATACTGACTAGACAAAAGAAAAGAATTTCCTCATATCATATAGCAGTAAAAACATTACATGTATAGAACAAAGAAAGGATATAGAAAACAATAAGAGAGAAAAATCAAGTCTACCTAGATAGGAGGGTCCAGCAGGAGGGTGAGACTTGTGGTACTCCAATAATTGAGTGGGTGAAATTAGCAGCAGAAGTCTGAGGTTCCTGTGTGGAGAGGATTTGTGGTTGGGTTGGTAGGCATGGTACAGTAGATCTTTAGTCAGGCAGTAGGGGATCCATTTATTCATTGTTTCAACAAATATCCATTTGGGCAGAAGCTAGGTGGCAAGCATTGTTATGGGCTCCAAGAAACAGTGGCTAACCAATTAACAAAGAACAGAAAAAAATGTCTCCTGGGAGTATACTTTTTCTAATAGTGGAAGTGATAGATAAGCAAGATGAATAAAGTGTAAACTTTGTTATAATTATGTTAGGAGACAATTTAACTGATCAAGGTGTGGATAGAGTATGAAATTCTTAGATAGGATGACTTACTTCACTGAGAAGGAACCATTTGAAGTGGTCAAAGGATTAATCCATGTAATCCAACAGCATTTGTTGTTTCAAGCAAAAGGAACAAATCCAAAGATTCTTAGCTGTGACACTGTTTGGCAACCGGAAGGAGACCTGAGAAACTAGGAAAGATAATGTTAGGAAGATTGTGGTAGAGAAGTGACATTGTAGAGACCGGGATAAATCCTTCAAAGCCTGTTTTAATTCTGAGGGACATGATGAACTTTTGAGCATAGTTAAGCAAAAATGTTATGGGACTTGTTCTGTGATGTAATGACTCTGGTTTCTATATTGAGAACAGGCTGAATATGGACCAAGACAGAAGCAGGCATATCATTTAGAAGGCTACTAGATTATTCCACGTAAGACAAGTAAGTCAAGATGCTGGCTAGGGCCAAGGTGGCACAGTGGTTGTACTGAGATTATCAGTGCATTTTTAGTATAGACTTGATAACATCATCTTCTAATATGGTGGATAAGTAATAGTATCAAAGTTTTGGACTTTAGCAAAAGAAAAATAATGTTGCCATATGCAGAAATGAGAAAGTTTGTAGTAGTTTGGATATATTGGGAATTGATTGTTAGGTGGGTGAATTTTATTTATCTCATCATTTATTATTAATATAGTATTTTATTCACTGACAGTTTCACAATGTGTTTCAATCATATTTGCCCCCTTCTGGCCTCTATAACTCTTCCCAGACCACCCATATGTCACTGAGTCCAATTAGTGATGCCTACACATGTGTGTATGTGGAGACTAGATGAGCCAAGTTTGAAATTTCACCCCAATATCCAAGTGTATCAAATACATAGTTGAAATCATAATGTATTGTTAGTGTATACTGTTAAGACGCCTCTAAGAAGCAAGTGTTTCTAGGTAGTAGGACGAAGCTTTCGGTATTTCAATACTTAGAAGTCAGAAAGGCAAGGCAAAGCCAGAAAAGAGAACTCGAGAAAAAATGGCTACCAAGGTGAGAAGATGAGAAATGAGTGTAGCATCTTAGAAGTCAAGTGAAGGAGGCAGGAGAAGGGTATTATCAGCTGTGGGAAAGTATGCCAATGGGTCAACTGAAAGCTGTGAAAAAATATCTTCATATTTTAGCAAGTCTATATTTCTGATGATCTTCAGAGGAGCAAATTTGGAGGAGTGGTTGAATCTAAAACCTTATGAGAATGTATTCAGAACAGCGTGGGAGGAAAGAAATCAGTGGCTAGAAACAAGCCACCCTTTCCAGGAGTCATTCTATAAAAAGAAGAAGAAAAAAGAAAACCATCCCTGGAGGGAGAAGTAGATGCTTTTGCTTTAAAGATGGGGAAGATAACAATACGTTATTATGTGATTAAGGAAGATTCAGCATAGAGAAATTTTATGGCGCTCTCATCCATCATGACCTTATTAGTTTGTGGTAACAACTGAGCACTAAGTGGTGGGTCTCATGCTGTGCTACATGCTAGGATTGCTTGAGGAACTTCTCCTTTAAAAAAAATCCTAATGTTTAGAACAATTCAATCAGCATCTTTGTAGTGAGATCCTAGACATTGATGTGTGTCTGTAAAAATATTATTATAAAGAAGTCATTTGCCTCCATGCAGCTTCTTTCTCACCTATTTTCTGCTTAAGGTTTAGGGCTGCCCCCATTAATGGCAAAGTAGTTAAAATAACACACCATTGTCAGTTATCAATATCTTAAAGAAAATTGTTCTGACCCCTTGCCTTTATGGCAGCTAACTATCTTAGTACAGGATTTGGCAGAGATGAAATATGACATAGAGAATTTTTGCTTGAGGATAAAAAAGTTCTACATGTCTCATTCTTTTACTCCATACCATGACCATAGCAATTTATTTATTTACTTATTTATTTGAGTCAGACATGCTCAGCAGGCTGTCTGTCATGGTCTTTGTTTTGTACTTTCCATAGAAGGGTGCATACCTAGTAGAGCAATAGGCCCTGTTCTCTCAAACTACAGTCACTAATAATGATTCAAAGGGAGCCACTGAGGCTATTATAGAAAGAAGGGACCAAGTAATTCCATCAATATTTCAACCATGCATATTTTCAAAGAAGAATTATTCCTTGGCTTTTGTGTGTGGTACCATTTTTCATACTTGGGATTTTACCAGTGGACAAATCATGGCTCTGTCAATTTATATTCTAATGGACAAAAGTAGAAATAAGATCAGTAATATTGTATTTATGTTTGTCTACGAATTTTTATCACCTGTTCTCCTTTTCTATGCTGAAAGAGCACATTGTTCTATATTATTTCATTTATATTGGTCTTGGCCATAAAACTTGCTTCAGCTGATAAAATATTGTTGGAAGTGGTGGAAACAAGAGCCTAAAACTGTGCTCATATCGTCCATCTTGTTTTCTGGTGCTTTTACCATAAACATGAAAAATATATGTCCTTGGAAGCTTGTAGTCCAAATAATATGAGGAACAAGAAGGTAAGATTGTACCCAAATCAAAGCTTAATGCCAATTATAAGTTGACACAGAAATATGTAATTGAGAGCAGCTAACTCTTGTTCTAATTACTAACAATTAAGGTAGTAAAACTCTTGGTTACTTTTCTTGATTGTATGATGAAACACCCTTGCAAAAGCAATTTAATGGAGAAAGGATTTATTTTAGTTCACACTTTAAGGTACAGTCCTTCATGGAGGTGAAGTCAAGGAAGCAGGAGCTTGAAGCAGCTAGCCATATTGCATTCATGGTCATGATATAAAAAGCAATGGGTGTAAATGATAAACTTCCTATTTCTTATAGTTTCATGCCTGCAAGGCAGACCTTAGTCTATGACATAGAACAGCCTAGCAACAAAGGAATAGTTTGGACCAATTGTAGATACTAGAAAAGGGGAAGAGGTTCCCAGAAGGTAAAGAAGCAAAGACTAGGAGATATGCACTATATCCTTGTCCTCTAGTCCTCCTAATCTTTTTGTCCCATCTTCAATGTCCCTGAGCCTTTGATGTTATCCCTGAAATGGTAAACATAGGTGAATATTTAAACATCCAATTCTCAGTAACTGAATAATAGACAAAAATATTAGTTGAGTCAAATATCACCTGAGCAACACCATTATTCACATTGTCCCAATTGGTATCTCTAGGACACTATATCCCTAAGCTTTAGTATAAATTTGTTTTCAAGTGCCCATTGCATATTCAGCAAGAAGGGTTACTTAAGAGAAACTTGTTTTCAGTTTTAATATAATTTTAAGAAGATTGATATTGTTGGGAGAATTTTGAGACCCAGAGAGATGTGTTGGAATACTAATTGGCAGTACCTCCGAATATGATTTTTTTTTTTTTTTTGTAGTCAGATCGTCAGAATAACCAGGTAAGGAGAGAAGGAATTCTATTGGAGGAAAGTTGGCAGTCAATCAATATGAGAGGAGTAGAAGCATAGATATGTGATGAGGGAGACATCATGTGATGATGAATGGAGACCCCCAAATGTTAAAGGTACAAGCAAAAAAAACACCGAGCAATGCCAAGAAGTCATCAGGAGCTCAAAAGACAAGAAAAGAGTGTCTTCTACAGGTGTCAGAGGACGAATGGTTAAAGAACACACTGTGCTTTTGTTTCCAAACTTTAAACTTGTAAGACCATGACTCTCTTGTCACAAGCCATTTGGTTTGTGTCATTTTAATACGCCAACTCAAGCAGTTATATGCAATGCAAATACCATAAGTCTGTTGTCTGATGTTGGTGAAATTAACTGAAAAATTGTTAAAAAGATGCCTGAAGGAAAAATATTTGGAAATAAAAGAGTATTTCAAAGCATTAGATGAATGGAACAATCAATTATATTAGCAAAATAGAAAACTGATAAATTCAGAAATGTTTCATTAAAAGTCAATGAAATAATAATTCCCTAGCAGGAACGATAAGGAAAAGTATAATTTACCTATGTTATATTAAAGTGCAAATATTAAAAGTATATCAACAAGGAACTGAACTTTCCCTAAAAAAAAATTGGTCTATTTGGTGAACTGGAAAAATGACTCTGAAATACAGCATCAAAAGTTAAGCAAGGAGACAGAGAGTTGGGGAAGAGATTAAAAGTGTGTGCTGCTCACTGAACCTTCTGACTTTAACCTTTACTACAGAGCTATAGTCCTGAAAAAACCCTGGTATTGGCACAGAAATAGACAGGTAGACCAATAGGACTGAATTGAAAACCCTGATATTAACCCACACACCTATGGACACCTGATTTTTTTTTTGACAAAACAGCTAAAAGTATACAATGGAAGGAGGAAATCATCTTCAACAAATGGTGCTGGCACAACTGGATGATGGTGTGTCTATTGCCGTGCACAAAACTTAAGTCCAATTGGATCAAAAACCTCAACATAAATCCAGCCACACTGAACCTCTTAGACGAGAAAGTGGGAGGTACCCTTGAATGAATTGGTACAGTAGATTGCTTCTTGAACATAACTTTAGTAGCACAGACATTGAGATCAACAATTAATAAATGAGACCTCCTTAAACTTGGAAGCTTCTGTAAGGCAAAGGATACAGTTGACAAGACCAAATGGCAGCCCACAGACTGGGAAAAGATCTTCACCAACCCCACATCTGACAGAGGGCTGATCTCCAAAATATACAAAGAACTCAAGAAGCTAGTTACCAAAATACCAAATAATCCTATGAGAATGGCTAAAATAAAAAACACCAATGACAGCTTATGCTGGAGAGGAATTGGAGAAAGGGAACACTCCTCCACTGCTGGTGGGATTGCAAACTTGTACAACCACATTGGAAATCAGTATGGCAGTTCCTCAGGAAAATGAGACTCAGTCTACTTCAAGATCCAGTAATTCCACTTTTAGGCATATACCCAAAAGATGCACATTTATAGAATAAGGGCATCAGTTCAACTACGTTCATGGCAGCATTATTTGTAATATCCAGAACCAGGAAGCAACCTAGATGTCCCTCTACTGAAGAATGGATAAAGAAGATGTGGTACATTTACTCAATGGAGTACTACTCAGCAGGGGAAAAAGAAAAAACAATGGAATCTTGAAATTCACAGGGAAATGGATGCAACTAAAGGAAACCATCCAGAGTGAGGTAACCCAGTCACCAAAAGACAAACACATTATGTACTCACTTATATGTGCCTTTTAGACATAGAACAAAAGGATAACCAGCCTACAACCCACACTTCCAGAAAAGCTAGGAAACAAGGAGGATCTTGTATGTAATATAAATATTTAATAATAAGTAGTATCTCTTTTCTTGCTCTCCTCTATTCTTTCCCTGACTCAATCTTCCTGTTCCCTCATGCCCACCTCTCCCCTTCTCTTTCTCCTAGCTCCCTCTCCCCTCCCCCCATGTTCCCAAATTGCTTGGGAGATCTTGTCCCTTTCTCCTTCTGCAGGGTACCATGTATGTCTCTATTATGGTCCTCCAATATAAAACATTAAATGGAACCAAATGCATGTCTGAAGCCATGCTCCTTCTTTGACCTCTGCACTTAACATTATCTGCACATACATATGTGCATATACACACATGAGCACATATATGGACATATACTCACACAAACACAATAAAATTTGAAAACAACTTATCAAACTAATAAATAGATTTAACAAAGTGACATGTTACAATGCTAGCATAAATCAATTAGATTTATTATACTGGCAAACAATTGTATATACTATGAAAAAGTGAATTCTATTTGCAAAACTGTAAACATGAAGTACACCAAATCTGCACCAGCCATCTGATGATGCCTGCTGGCTCACTTCCTGGTTCAGACACAGTTGTGTTTCCCCGGTGTCCTCACTTAATGGAAAGGATGAACAAGACTTCTTGAGCCACTTTCTCATGAATATGATCCCTTTTATAAAGATTGCATACCCACAACCCAATCACCTCCCAATACAATCACTTCAGAAGTTAGAGAGTTTCTTTTTTAGTGTAAAGCTATTCAAACCAGAGTAACACATAATAATAAATTTGGTAGGATCTTGTATGTAATATAAATGATTAATAATAAATAGTCTGAAGAGACTCATCACAGGAGATCTATGAATGTGTGCTGACATTGGAGATCACCAATAACATGCATGGCTAGCATAGAGGACACACTGTGACCTGTCCAGAACCACACATACATACACACACACACACACACACACACACACAGAGAGAGAGAGAGAGAGAGAGAGAGAGAGAGAGGCAGAGAGAGAGACAGAGAGAGAAAGAGAGAGAGAGAGAGGGAGGGAAGGAGGGATGAAGAGGGAGAGGGAAGGGATGCACTCAATTGTCCATATTAGATGTGAAAGTCTTGAGTTTAATGAAATTGATAATGTTTATGAGATTTGGGTGCCCTGGACAGCTTGTCTCTTCAAACTCAGAATCTCATATTTTCCCCAAATCTGTTAAGTAATTTGTTAATCTCTAGACTAGCAGGAGTCAGGAGTCATTCAGGACACAGCTTCAGTTATCAGCTACATCTCACTCTAATTATTCAGTGCCCAGTACTTATGTCACTCTTGTAGCTAGTGTTGAGAACCACTGATCTAGTCAATTCAAACCAACACATGAATGTTTTATCTATACTACATGTAATATTTATTCAGATGGTCTCTGACTTATGATGGCTTGAGTAACAACACATATTTAGCTTCGTTGAAGCAATAAGCCCTAAGTAGAAAATACATTTCATATTGTGGATTTTGATGTCACATATCTCCACTCTGAGTTACTAATATGTGGAACAACACTGTCTCACAATACACTGATACACCTTGCTACAACTCCCAATTAGCTACATGTTGAGAAGAGGAAAACAACTGAAGCTACATGTTCAAAGGCTTACATGACTTCAATGTCTTTCAACACACACACACACACACACACACACACACACACACACACACACACACACGACTTCTGGTGGGTATATGGAGGACATAATTGCATAGTACACAAGGGAGTATTGAAATCTTAAACAAGACACTTTCTGGCTTCTATTCTTAGCTGCAAAATGACCTTGTAAATGGCACTTTCAAACCTGAATTGTATGGAACTGTGACCCATTATTTTGGCCAAGCTCCAGATCATAAAGATTCAGAACAGAAAAAGAAAGCCTTCAATGCATTCTCATTGTGTATTCTCCTTCTTAGGAGCCAAGATTGCTGTTCTGAAACTTCATCTTCCTCTACCCTACCAAGTTATGGGCTTGGAACGTGAAGCATGAAGATGAATTCTCCTTGACTCTGGCCAAAGGCGCAATTGTTATTAAAGTTTAATTCACCCCATTCGTAATTAAAGCATGACCCTGTCACTACATTTTACAATACCTTATAGTAGTGATTTCCAAAGGGGAACTATGAACAAATGTAGTTCATTTTTCTTGTGTCATTGTTATTTAATGTTGGTTTCATTGAGTAAACCCTTGTTTGTAGACTGTAGAGAAGAGGAATCAGTTGGCTTTTATTAGTCCCTCTAGAAACTTAAAAATCTTTGAACTCTTCTCGCCATTTAATGCTTCTCTTGGCTCAGTGTTTCTTTGATTTTACAGTCTCATAGAAATCCTCAGTTCAATGGCTCCTCATACATAGATCATGTCTTCTAAATTCCTTCATTTCTTGCTTGATCATTCCCAAGACAAGGTTCTCATGTGATAACTAAAACTATAGTAGTAATAGCATGGGGGAGATGGGGAGTTAGCAGTTATGCAGTCCACACATTCATTAGTGGACAGCCTAGATGATCCTGATTGCTTGTGTATACAGATGAAGTAGTTGCCAGATCATTTCATTTCATGCAGTGAAGACATAATATATCATCTTGTGTAAAGAACTCTGAATTGTTTATCAGTAACATTAGTCTATTGCTCCATGACCTAAATTGATGTTTTGCAAAATAATAAACTCAACACAAGTTGTACTATGAAACCATGATGCTGTACTCAGAATACCCCTCCATCCCAAATGCCCTCTCCCAATTTAATTTTTTCCCTAGTTCTGAGTCTTCTAGATAGCCCTAAGTTAAATAACAATGGCTAATTATGAAATATTGAAAAGGGTAAGAAAATATGTGATTTACTTAACTGTCAGGGTGATGATGGTGGGTGCAATGCAGCAAAAAAAAAAAAAAACAAAAACAAAAACAAAAAAAACAGTATTCACTCATCACTCATCACCCAAAGTCCTGATTGGGAACAATTGCTTTCAAGCAGGACACACTGCTTTTTGACCCTTTGCATTGTCTCATGAGATTACCATCTCTCTCACACCACAGATCAGAGATTTTGCAAATACCATATGTGACAAGCAGACATGGTGTTGCAGAGGTACCTAAGAGTTCTACATCTGGATCTGCAAGCAGCAGGAAGTTGCTGAAACACTAGCCTGGCTTGAGCTTCTGAGATCTCAAAGCCCATTGAGACACTGCCTCCAACAAAGCCACAACTACCATAACAAGGTAAACCTCCCAAGAGTGCCACTCCCTAAGAGCCTATGGGGGCATTTTCATTCAAGCCAGCACTACCAGGAAGCATACTCTAATGACTTTCTCCTTTTTCTGTTTTATTCTTTTTGCCCCCCCCCAATCTGGTAAGATGGAGTAGCCTATATTCAGGGTGGGTTTTCCCCACTCAGTTAAATTCTCTCTGAAAATGGTCTCAGAGATACATCCACAGGCTTTTCTTTACACTATCCACGGTGATTCTAAATCTGATGAAGTTGACTGGAAGCCTAATCATAAAGAAAATAAGAGCAGAAAAATTAAAAAGGATATACATGTACTTGAAGTGAATAAAGAGATGAGAAACTGAAGGATGATAGAAGACAAGAAATTGAATATCAGTTTGGAAGATTTAAATAAGAGCAGAAAGACAAATGGCCCACTGTTTGCTAGATAGTGTGCTAATCATAGCACAAACATTATATCCTTTGACATCTCAAATTCATGAAACAGGTATTAAATGGTTGTCATTTTAGATGAGGAAAATAAGGTGAGTTTATACAATTTGAGAGATTTCCTAAAGAGAGATCTCTTCTGGAAAATGATTTCAGAAACTGGGAACTTCAGAAGTGGCTGGCCCACCACAGCAAAAGCCAGGAGAAGGCAAGCAGAGGCTGGCCAGTGGGCAACCAGGTAAACTGATGTTGTCAGGGAAGGGTCCTTGGTGAGTTTATGGCTCACAGAAGACTGTCTACCTTATCAATACGGCAGCCTAGTTGAGTTCTGCCTAATTATTGCTGGAAGTACAAGTTGTATTTTCAAGTAAGACTTGACGATTAGAATTAAAAAAATGGTTGTTTCAAATTAACAAATAGTTTAATAAGAACAAATTTACCAAAGAAAGCTGTGAACCAAGTTTGCCTCACAAGTTATCAGTCTGAAGCCATGGTTAAAGTGTGGTATACATGTTGAATTAGTACAACAAAATGGTAGAAAACAAGACTCTGTGCTCAGAGACACACACACAAAATATATGAGATGGGAAAGTGATGTTATCAGTGAGAAAGAGCAAAGGATCAAATAATGGGCAATAAAGAATAGAAATGAGGAGAAGACAATAAGAATCCCAAGAGGTGAAAGGGGAAACCTAGGACAAAAAGAGGAAAAAAGATTTGAAGAAACAAGAAAGATGGATGCAGAAACATTGATGGAGAAAGAGAAGAAAACAGTGTCAGAAAGAACACAGATGAGGATGAAAGGATGACATGTAAAAGATGTTAACCCCTATTGATCAATATTTGTGCGGCTCTAGGAGAAGCTGAGGTAGGCAGGGCAGGATATCACTATGCTACCTAAGACAGAAATTATCAGCCTGTGGGTCTCAATTCCATTGGGGGGGTCACATATCAGATAGTTACATTACAGTTCATAATAGTAGAAAATTTCCATTTATGAAGTAGCAATGAAATAAGTCACCACGCCATGAGGAACTGTATTAAAGGGTTGCAGCATGAGAAGGTTGAGAACCACTGATCAACCTGTCTCAGAGAGCTGTCTTCCACTGCCTCCTCCTCCTCTGATTCCTACTCCTCCTGCTCCTTTTCTTCCTTCTCCTCCTCCTGCTCCTTCTCCTCTTCCTCAACATAAAATGGTCATGGTGACAGAAGCAAAAGTAACAACCTGTGGTCATCTCTTGGTGAAGCCCTTCTGAGTAGCCTCCATTACAGGTCATGTAGAGCCCTCTGCTGGTCAGGGCATTTGGGAGATTTTGTACTCCAGACAAGTGGGTGATAGATATATAGTCTGTTCTCAGACAGGTGTTTGTGCAATAGACTAATAGCCTTGTATGCTGCTAGCCTTCTTGGATTCAAAGAGGGGAGTTCAGTTTTGCACTAAGATACTCATATCAAGGAAAGGCTATTTCAACCCACTTCAGTATCTTGCATCCCCCCTTTCTGCAAAAATTAGAAAGATGAATAGTCTGCATGAGAGGTTTCACAGTATCCATGGTTTGTTTATGTTGTTGTTCCTGGACGCCAAATTCTCCGACCAGGGGTCTTTTTTTTTAATTAAGCATTCCCTGGACCTTAAGGTAAGAAAGGACTTTAAAGACAACTCCTGCATTAAACTCTGTCCCTCATAAATCACTGTGTTCCCTTTAATCCCGAAAATGTGAGGGTTTTTTTTTTGTGTGTGTATGTGTGTGTGTGTGTGTGTGTGTTTTTTTTTTTTTGAGAAATGGTCTCGCTGTGTGGTCCTGGCTGTCCTGGAATTCAGTATGGAGACCAGGCTGGCCTTGAACTGTGATAGATCCACCTGCCTCTGCCTCCCAAGTTTGAGATTAAAGGCATGTACTACCGTGCCCCCATGTCCAGCTAAAATGCTAGTTTTTAATGACATCCAGGACTTCTCAAAGATCAAAGCACATGGGAGCAATTTGGGGGTATTGAGAATTCCTACATACATATATTTTAAATTCAAACACGCTATTCAATTTTTGATATATTTTCAATGCTAACACAGAACAAAATTATATACTTTAGCCATTGAACAAGACAAGGAATTAGTTTATTTCTATCTGCGCACAAAGAATTAAGTGAAGTATTTTCCAAACATCACACGTGTTTAGAATCATGAATCATGGCAGCTGAATGGGATTTTTTATATAATAGAAGCTTTTTTTTTTTTTTTTTTTTTTTTTTTTTTTTACTAATTAAGGATTTAGGTGATGACCATGAATCACTAATCTATAGCCTATTTCTAATTTAAATGTTCCAATACAGATGGCAATGTTCTACAATATAATTGTGGTGGTCACAAGATGGTTGCCAAGTTTATCAACAAATAATTCACAGTTCGGGAAAGGTAGTAGGCGTAGTGTTTTATTTTATTTTAGAAATTTATTTGTTGCAATACCTTCACAGGATACAGCAAAAGCCCCTTATAATCAGGATGCCCAGGACACACAAACTGCTTCTGTGTCCCTGTTCCTTTCCTATTTCTATGCCTTTGGGGGAATTATTACATTTTAGTGGGTTCAAACACTTCTTGGCCTAAGAAGAGAGTGATGTGTTTTGGTGCCCATTAAATGACATCATGATGCAGCCACTTACTCTTGAGGCATAGTCTGGCTCTTTTTCAAATGACCTAAACCTGAATGATTGTGGCAGAGTGAGGACAGGGAGATGTCCCTTAGAATGACCTTTCTTTAAATTATGAAAATTTTCAAACAAAGCACTGTGACTTCAATGGGTTCCTCAAGACAGGAGTTCAGAACAGACAGTGGAAAGAGTTCCTTCTGCCCCATGGTGTTGAGCTTTGGCTAGGAATACTTGAAGGTTGGTGGTGACTGATTGTGGTGGAGGAGTGCTGGGATCTCCTGAAGCCTTATTCACTCACATGTCCAGTGCTTTGGCTGAGAGAATCTAAAATTTCAAAGTGCCTACATATAGCCTTCCTACAGGATGAACTTAATGAACTGCAAAGCAGCTTAGGAGCAGTCAAATGGCTTACATGATGCCCAGAATCCCAAGCACAAGTATTTCAGCAAGAAAAGAGAAAACAGAAAGAGGTGGGTGTTTTTTGTTGTTGTTGGTTTGGTTTTTGTTTGTTTGTGATCCAGCCTCAGAACTCACCTCCCAACATCCCAAGCATTACATGCTTGCTTTTCTAGATTTAACAAGAGTGGCAGGGGATGTACAGACTCACCTAGTCATCCGTAGGAAAGTTAAAAAAAAAAAAGTAACATGTTTTGAAAACACTGACTTGCAAAAATATAGAGAAAAATATAAAAATCACCAAAGTGTTCATGATCAATGATTTATACTCCAATATTCTCAGATGTACTTCAGATCATGTTTTAAAGCAAACATGTCACTTTTCAAGAAAGGGCTCTAGCCTATTAAGTTACCTGTTTCAGTATGGTGCTTACTCAGGTATTTTACTTTATAATAATAGCCACTATTTTGAAGGCATTGGGCATTATAAGTTTTGAAAGATGCCTCCCCCAAATCATGTTAAGTAAGTCTTAACAATGGTCTTCAATAAACACATGGGCAAACCTGAGACATAAAGGCAAATTATCCATGATCAGGAAGCTAACAACTTTGTTCAACTCAGGAACATGTTTGTGTAGAGCCTACTACATGACCTTTTGCAGAATTCATAGAACTAATAATCTAGTAGGAGTCAGTTAATAACCATAAAGAATATGGGAAGAGGGATGAAGGCAATTGACTAAAGTCTTAAGGAGGGCATGAGGACAAAGAATAGCCAATATTTAAACTCGGGTAGCCTAATTCCAAAATGTATATGCTCAGCCATTGTACAGAATAATTCATATTGTTAATTTGGTTTAATAGTTGAGACTTAATAAAGTTGGGCCTGAGGGATTATGGCATGCTTCACTAGACTTCGTGTTCTCCTATCTGTCCTCATTGAAATTACTTTTTCTAGCATTCATTGCTTCATGCTTATTTATTTTACTTGTCTCACATTTTTTTTCCTGGTAGAACTCTCTTGGCAGGAAACAATCTTGTCATACAGAGATTCTAAGCAGACATGTTTAGACTATCTTTAATAAAATAAAGTGGCCTCCTCCCTATAATTAACACTGTTGAGCATGCATTTAAACCTCAAAAATCACCAAGTCCTGATCCATCCACCCTGTATTATAAAGGCACAAGCACGTTTTTATCACTCAATGCAATAATGGTTGAATGATTTTCTTGGAAACTCTTGAAGTCTAAAGGGAAAATTAAGTGATTTGGGCCCTTGGGGGATATAACTAGATCTTCTATGACTATTTGACTGAGTTGTGCTGCCCGGGAACTTAGGAAAAAGAGAGTGATATTTTTTACTTACGCAAGCATATGACACATGTTTGTGAGGTTCCCATAATGCTCTAGTCTTGGGTTGCATTTTTATTGCCATCAGGTTGTCTCTCTCTCGGAATTTAATTTTATGACATAGATATGGTAAGTCTTAATGAAAATGTCAGGCTTTATGTCTTTAGAAATAATGACACAGGAAATGAGTTGAGTGCCCCTGTGTGGCAAGCAAATAAAATAGAACAAAGCCTCACCACAAGAGATTCTGTGTTTCCTGCTCTCAGTCTGCACCTGCTTGAAGTATAGTTTGCTGGCCCCTTAATGGGATGGAGAGCAAAGGTCATCTTCTCTTTCCAGATTGGTGAGTCCTAGTTGGGCTAGTTTGGTTTTTAGAAGTTGGTTATTAAATTAGTGTATATCAATTGCACAAGAATAGGTTTTATTATAACATTTTCATACACATAATGTACTTCATCATATTCCCTCATTACCCTCTCTGTCTCATGTGCCACTGGTTCTCACTTAAAGGGTAAGTTTCTACATTAACATCTCTTATGGCTTCTAGGGATACCCACAGACGTTAGTGTACACACACACACACACACACACACACACACACACACACACACAAATAAATAAATAAAATCTGTAAAATAGAAAGGCAGGCCATCGTACTGAGAGGATTAGGTCTGCCCTGCTTAAAAACCTTCTGTGCTTCAACTGACCACAGGGTACCTTAAGCCCTTCACAATGTAGTTCTTGTGCATTTCTCCAGCCTCACAATCCTAGCATCCAAGCCATCCCCACATCACCACCCAGCCATCCCCACTTGCTGTGATTCTCAACCTTCCATGCTGGGTCATGCCCCACCTTCTTGCTATTCAGCTCTTCTGTGCCAAATCCCCTTATTCTTGCTTTTAAATCCATCATCAGCACATACAAGCCATGTGTTTTGGGACAAAACTGAATCCATTCAGTTCCTCGGTGTACTATTCTGCAAAATAGGAATGATAATTATTCATTCTGCAAGGATTGTTATGCACACTGTGTGAGGTGGTACTTACTCAAACAGCACAGTAAGTCCATCACAAATGATACGCTACAAAAAAAGGTAAGTATTTTTCATTACTGCTACCAGCAGTAATGTTTAGGTCTTACTTCTTCAGAAAGTCTTGGCCATCACTGCCAACTCTATGTCTATTGACCCAGTCAATTAACCCCTTCCTCATTCCTCTGCTTCTGTCCAAATCCCATATCTGTCACTTGTTAGCAATTGAGAATAGGTCATTTAGACATTCTGAACCTAGATTTCCTCCTCTGCAAGCTGAAAATGATGATAACATTGTATTGCTGACTTCATGGAGTCCTTGCTGCTATTAAAGGTATTTTAGCACCTTGCTCTGTACTTAGGAGAGGCTCAATAAATTTTTGCCAATGTTATGATGAAGTGTACTCAATGCTGGTGAGAAATGTAGGGGTCACACCTTCTTAAGGCAAAGGAAAAACCGTTCTTGTCTCAAGAAATACTTGGGAGGAAGATATGGCTTCAAGTACTCACTCCTGGTTTCAATATTGATATTGCATCCCTGATTTGAACTCTATCTATTCCTGCACTGCATACTAGTCTTTTTCTTTTTCTTTTATTGTGCATTATCACCTGTTTCCCAGGTCCCAAGCACACTGCACTACACTACACTTTTATGATAAACCTGTTTTTCTACCTGCCTTAACAAGTTTTCTACCCCACTCTTTAAGAAACAGATTTTTAGTGCATGGTCTCCAGAAGGATGTCCTAAATTCCTATATTGAGATAGGTACCCTACCCAGTACTCACCTAATCACAGTGCTTATGATATGGTCATAACTCTTTTTTATGGGTCAGTATCTTTAAAAGGATTGTGTTTTCCTTAAGATTCACATCTGTGCAGATTTATCACTATATGTGTTAGACCTTGCTCACAGTTTGCAACATGATATGTATGCACAGTATTTGAACTAAACTGGGGAGACCCAGATGTCCTTGAACAAGATATTGACAAAGACACCCTGAAACGGCATGCAAAACATCTGGACATTCTTTTGCTGGTAGGAAAAGTGGTTAATTTGGCCTATGACTCCAGAAAAAGGAAGTAACATTAAACAAAAGTAGCCTTCCAAGCTATTAGAAGCTTGGAGAACACTGCCATCTAGTGATGAAATTCCGAGGTGCTGGAGAATGCAGCTCTACTTACAGAAGGATGGATGACCAATTTGTCTGAAGAAGGCAGGTGTGTGAGATGCATTTCCACTTGATAGATCCGTTAAATGAGCACAATAAAAGGCTGGGTGTCTCATTTTTTAGCCACCATGCCCTATTGCTGTAGCTAGTTGCTGGTTGGCAAGGGGAGGTTTTTCAAGAATAGTCCAGATGGAACCTATTTGATTTCATTGCCAGATTTATTGTCAGGCAATGTGCCCTATTTTTTCCAATTGGAAGTATAGTCGACACATATCTGCTTTCAGTCATCATACAATATAATTGGACACAAGAACCAATTAAAGAATAAGGCATCATTGAATTTGACACAAGTAATTGACTGGCTGTGTGGTGTTAAAGAAACATATTTGACCGTATGCCTGACCATTTTTAGTCATCCTGGAATTACTGATATGTTTTGTTGGAATCCCAAGAGATTTCCTTTGGGATATGCTGATCTTCTTCTAATTTCATTAGAGTTACTACAGATAACCTACCACATTACCACCAGCCAACCGTGAACTGTATTTGGAGCCAAATGGATTTGAGTTCTGATTTCTGCTATATCACTACGTAACTTTGGGTAAGTTAGTTAGCCTGCCTTTGCTTCCTCATCTGTAAAGATAATCTTAGAAAGAATACCTTTTCCATTCTGGGTTTATGAGGGTTGGGATGGACACAGAAATAACTTCAATCAGCAAAGAACACATAAGAAAATGCTCACAGTTTTCACCAGCGCTTAGCTGCTCCCCTGTCACCGTCCTGACATAAAACAAGAAAACTCAATGAACATACAATGTATATACCATGTACATAAAATTTCGTGTGCAGTGTGTGACAACTTAGTTTTGCACATTTATTTTGTTAATTTTGGAATTATTTTTAGTCAGTGCTCAAAACAAAACATAGTGGGTTTCATTATTAAATTTTCATATTTATAGGTCATGGTCTCTTGTTCTCATCTTCTCTCCAGTATCTCTTCTACTTTCTACGCACACACACATACATACACACACACACACACACACACACACACACACACACAAATCTATGTTTAAATCTATATTTTATCTTACCCTCTTTGATCCCCTCGCATCTGTCTTTAGACCTGTTTGTCCTCCCTTCTCAAATCCTTTATTTATTTTAGATTTATGACATATATGTGTGTGTGTGTGTGTATGTGTGTGTGTTTGTGTGTGTGTGTGTATGTATGTATGTATATTCCACATCTGAGGTGAAACATATCTGGCTCACTTTGGATAACATGGTGATATCTGGTTCTATCAATCTTTCTGAAAATGTCATGATTTAATTCTTCTTTCCAGTTGATTCAAGTTCATATGATTTTTATGTATTTCCATGTGCGTGTATGCATTCACATATATGTGAGAAAACAGTGGCTAATTGTGATGTAAGGCAGAAACAAAAGGAACTTCTTGTAACAGATTATGATTTTCTAAAGATTCTAGCCCCTTCGTCCTAGAAGATCTGAGAGGTCAGGCAGAAACATGCACTGTGTATAGAGACACCACAAACACAAGCACTGTAAAGCAGATACAGGCAAAGGAGTCACATTACTGACTCATGTGCAGTGTTGCTATTGGCAACATGATCTTCACAAATATTAAACAACTCTTCAGAGAGTTCTGAACATAACAAAGCCCAAATTTCCTTCAATTTACATGGCAATTGTATTCCTGGAAATTTCCGTGTATATTAAAACAGTACAAAATACATATAAAGTAGCGCTGTGTTCTGGACAAAGTATTATTAACAGATTTGTTTAACTGAATGAGTAACTGAATGAGTAACTAGTGAAAAGTGAAAAGCTGGTCAGAATACAAGCTATTCTTCACTATGTGGAACTGTGTAGTATACTGAGGAGATATCATATCTAAGTGCTCCCCTATCATGTGAAACCCAGCTCTGCCTTATAGATACTCTCATGAACCATCAAATCTGGGGCATAGAAACATAACATCTGAGGGTGGAAACTGATATTCATTTTTGCTTAGAAGAGAATAACACAAGGATATACAGGAATCAGCAGACATGGCAATGGACTTCAAAACCTGTGTATCTCATTGTATTTGAGTCTGGTACAGAATGTAGGGGTACCAGCATGGGGAGAGAGTGAGGTCAGTGGCAGGGTACATGGAGGTTAAGTATTGAAAAATGGAGAAGTGTTAGGAGTCATAACCAGAGTGTGCTGGTGTCAGGGTCTAAGCCAAGCAGTGAAAAGGCAGCACATCAGGAATAATGGAGACAAACAACCACCACAATCAAAATAGAAGGCTGAGCAATGAAAGAGGCAAATAAGGTGGTATGTTAGGTTGTGTCTTCCATCCAGCTGGCTTGCACTTATGAAGACCTGGGTACCAACGCTGACTGTGCTTCTCACGGTGGGATCTTGAGACAGTGGCCATGTCTCACACTTCTCTTATCTGTGAGAGGACAATGCACTCTGCTACTTCACATGGTGGCCATGGCAAATGACACTGGAAACTACATGTGAAATGTTATGCTCACCCAAACCTTACAGGTGAAGGTGTTTGTACTGGCTTCTCCACCACACAGCTCTTCCTTCTGTACCTGTATCACACTAGGTGCTATCCCCATAGACTGAGTCCTAAAGCTGCCCTCCTCTTCCTCGTGCCTCGCAATCCTCTGATGGCACCTTTGCAGTTTCTTTTGCATGGATTTTCTCTACTCTGTCACCACCAACCCTGTGTCCATCTCAGGACTTTGCCATCTTTGTCCTTCAATTGTATCTGCTTCAGAGCTCAATTGTAGCTGGGGGCAAGGGCTCATTCTCTCCAAACCCTGTTGGTTTGGTTGCTGACAGTTAGGCTTTCTTCACAATAGAAAGGATCAAAGGAAATCCAAGGCAGAATTGTGGGCTAGGATTTACTGTCATCTTACAGAGGCAAAGCAGTCTACAGTATAGAATAAAACTTACAAGCCATGGAGCCAGGCTTTCTTCATCACTTTTACTAACTCTTTTGTCTTGGGTTGGTTACAGTATCTCTCTGTGCTTCCCATTTTATCTTCTTTGGAGGAATGAATGGGTAGTGCCTATGTCAGATCATTCTTTTAAGGATTAAATCAATTATATAGAAAAGACTTAGAATATTGTTTGGTATATAGTAACCTCTAAAGGTACTTAAGTATGTTTAAGGATTTACAATGGGGTTAAACAGGAGTGTGAAGCAGTAGATTTTTCCTAATCCTTGCAAAGTATGGGCCCAGCATGGCCACTCTTTGTGGCACGTAGTTTTCAGGGAACAGAGTAAGAAAATCCATCTGGCTTGAGTGCACTCTGTACCAGCCCTGTTACCCTCCTCTGACTCCCATCCCTCCTAAGTGTGTGTGTGTGTGTGTGTGTTTTCAGGCTTGTCTGGCAGATTCATATGACTCTTTTGTGCATTCTTTATCCCAACTGAAATCCCCTTGGTGTCCTGTACTTTGGAAGAATGCAAAGCAGAGAAAACTAATCAAGTGCCCAATACAGGGCAGGACTTGCTGTATATGCTTAAGGATTCTGATGAGTTCATTCCTCAGGAAAGGACATTTCTATTTGTATGACTTTCCACAAATGCCCGAACTTAGTAAAAAGAGGCCAACAAACTGTCAGTTTTAAATGCTTATGTACCAGGGACACCTGAGTGAAGGACCCCATGGAGTTCAAAAGCAGTAACAAGGAATCTGTGGCCCAGAAGGCCCTGTGATGGCTCTATGAATGGCTGAAGTATTGTGCAAAGTGTAAGCCATTATCAGATGCAGGAATTGTGAAGTGCAGGCCAGATACCAGATTATTTGATTACTCTTTTGGATGTAATTATATGGAAGAGATCTGGAAGTCTAAGTTTACACCACCATGGGGTACACTATGATTAATTTAAGAGACTAACAGTGATCAGAATACAGAGGGCTCTATATGCTTAAAGCTTTATCAGAGAGAAATAGCGTTCTTGATTTGATAGTGAGTACCAGATTTCTGATGTAGAAAGGACTTGACATAAAATCATACAAGAATGTTTGTATAGAGTACAAGCTGATCCTACATTCCAAACAGCTGGACAAAACAGCCCTACAGACTACAGCTAGGCTATCTGAATCTTCTTCGAATCCCCCAAGACAGCGCCCCTTACCAGCAGGAAGTAGTTTGGAAAGAACGACGCCCAAATTCCCAAATATTGTGTATAAATGTTTGTTTTCATTTAATTGGACTTTGTTATATAAAATTAAATAAAAAAGTATATATATATATATATATATATATATATATATATATATATATATAAAATGTTTGTAGAGGCAAGTCCTGGAAAAACTGGTATATAGAGGCTGCTGGTGTCCCTCTAGGGTGACAGATATAAATAGTATTGTATTGTGGTACCACAAAAGGCGAGGGACTATGGAACAACCAAAAAGCATGCTAAAGCTGGGACATAGGGTTCCTGGGCAACAGAGTTCCTGGAAAGATTTTTAGTTATATACCAATGATTTCTATGTTCCTCAGTCACATGATAAGGTACATTTTGGTTGGATCCATGTGAATTGATTTAAGCAAGATCTAGTCATCTGCTATTTCATGATCTGACAGTGTCCAAAATACTGTGACTCAGTAGGGTTAAGTTCTGGGACACACTCAAGGTCTAGAGCACCATCTAGCCTTATTCAATCCTTAATAACAGGAGGCATGGGACTCCTTGTTATACAGAGTCAGTACACATGTATAGCCTCAGGAAATTAGCATCATGGAGAAAGTTCAACTTCAAAAACCTTAGCCAGAATTTTACAATCAGGAGGAGGTTGTGGGAAGTTATTGTAATTTGGGCAAAATTATTTAGTTTATTTTTACTTGAATTTTGAATTACATACTGAAAAGGACATTAGGATCTTTTCAGTGTGCAATGGGTAATGGTCTTTGAAAGTCTTTTTTTTTTCTTTTTTTTAATTTTATATAACCAAGTCCATTTAAATGAAAACAAACATTTATAGACAATATTTGGGAATTTGGGCATCGTTCTTTCCAAACTACTTCCTGCTGGTAAGGGGCGCTGTCATGGGGGATTCGAAGAAGATTCAGAAATCCTGGCTGTAGTATGTCAGGCTGCTTTGTCCAGCTGTTTTGAATGTAGGATCACCTGGTACTCTGTTTCAGGTTAATTGGGCCTTGACGACTGTGCTGCAAATTCTGAATGTGCTATATTCTGGGTTTCAACAGAGTGCCTCTCCCAGCCACCAGCTCATACAATTGTGCCACCTAGCGGCATGACTGCACTAGGAGGATTGAGTTTTTAGCCTGCTGTGATTATTTTCATTTAGGGTGCTGTGTGTGTGTGTGTGTGTGTGTGTGTGTGTGTGTGTGTGTGTGTGTGTGTGTGTTTGTGGTGGTGGTGGTGGTTTACATCTAGAAATGCATTTGTGTAATAAAGGGGAGAAAGGCCCCATTATGTACAGAGATGAGGTAATTACACGGCCATTGGCAGGGAAAATGCAGTCATGCAACTGTGTCTTTGGGAAGATGCAACTTAGCTTTGCAGTCTAACAGACCGCTTCACATTCAAGCATCTTTGCTGTTCTGCTTGTAGATTTAGCAACTATAGACTTCTCCAAATATTCTATTTTTAATTTTTATGGTATGGGTGATAGGATATAGGGCCTTGCATGTGCTAAGAAACTACTGGACAACTGAGCAAAATTTCCAATATCTGTTGTCCAAATGGGAAAGCAACATATGTGCATATTTATCACACATTTAACAAGAAGATGCTTTCCCTTTTATTGAACACAGCTTCTCCCCTCACATAATATATCCTGATTACAGTTTCCCCTTCTTCTACTCTTCCTGGTTACTCCTAACCACTCCTGTTCTGTCTCTTCTTTTCTAAGGGAGAATTATATAATATAACATAATATAGGATAAAACAGAAACTAATAATCAGAAAAGGACAAAACAGACAAATGGAAAGAGCCCAAGAACAGTCAGAAGAGATAGACACAGAGACATACTCGTTCACACACTCAGGTACCCTTAAAAACACTAAACTGGAAGCCATAACATATACACAAGGGTATATAGGTAGGGTAAATATATATACATTTGCAGATCATCTGCCTATCATTTATTTTTATGATGATGATAACAGTTGGTTAATTATAGTTATGAATTATATGTATGAATATATAATTATAAATATGTATGTATATATAATCATATGTAATAAATTATACATAGTAAAATAAGATTAAAATGAAAAATAAGCTTAAAAATCCATGATATGACATTATTTTTTTTGGCTCTCTAGTACTGACCATGCATCCTGCCCTTAAGAATAGTTTGTTTTTGCCAGGTAGTGGTGGCACACACCTTTAATCCTAGCACTCTGGAGATAAAGGCAGGTGATCTCTGTGAGTGTGAGGCCAGTCTGGTCTACGGAGTGAATTCTAGGACAGGTCAGGGCTACACACAGAGAAACCCTGCCTTGAAAACCCAAACTAAAAAAAGAAAGAAACAGAAGAGAAGAATAACTTGTTTTCCCAGTTAGACTCCTTGAAGGAAACTAAATTTTCACTTGTAAGTAGTTATCAATTGGAGATAGTTTCTGAGTTTGCAATGTGGGTATGTGTCCACTTCTCTTCTTGAAAACTCGAGGACAACATTTGGTACAAATCTGCGCAGGTCCTGTGCATGCTGCCTCAGTCTCTGCGAATTCATATGTGTTTCTCAGTTATTTGGCCTTTTCTGAGAATTCCTTGTTTAGATGTGTACCCCATTTTAAAACTGGGATATCTAGTTTTTTGTGTTCCTTATATATCTATCAGATGTGCAGTTGGTATCCCCCCCCCCATTCTGTAGGCTCCCTTTAGTCCAAATGATGGTGTCCTTTGCCACGAAGAAGTTTCAGGTTCATGAGGTCCTATTTATTAACTGTTTATTTTAGTACCTGTGCTAATACTGTTCTGTTCAGAAAGTTATTACTTGTGTCAATTAGTTCAAGTCCCCCCCCCATTTTCTATTGTACCATGTTCAATATAACTGGTTTTATGTTGAGATCTTTGATTCATTTTGAGTTGAGTTTTGTGCAGGGTGTTAAGTATGATTCTACTTGAATTCTTCTACGTGCAGACATGCAGTTTGAACAGAACCATTTGTTGAAGATGTCTTTTTCCAGTGTGTGTCTTTAGCACTGTTATAAGAAATCTGCTATCAATGGGTGTGTGGATTTATGTCTGGATCTCCCATTCAGTTCCATTGAAATGATCATGTGGGTTTTGTCTTTCAGTTTCTTTACATAATCGGTCATATTCATTGATTTATGTATGTTAAACTATCCCTGCATCTCTGGGATGGAGCTTACTTGATCATGGTTTATGATCTTTTCAATGTTTTCTTATTTTGCAAGTATTTCATTGAGAATTTTTGCATATGTGTTCACAAGGAAATTTGGTCTATAATTCTTTCTTTGTTAAGTATGTGATTGGGTATCAAGTAACTATGGTCTCATTTCATGGAATATTTTGAGCAATATTGACATTAACTCTCCTTTGAAAATCTAGTAGAATTATGCACTAAACCCATCTGGCCCTAGGCACTTTTCTTTGGTAGACTTTTATTTATTTTTTGTTATTTATTTCTCTATTATACATTACATCCTAACTGCAGTTTCCCCTCCCTCCAATCCTCCCTGTCCCTCCCCTGTACTTCCACTTTCCCCCAGATCTCTTCTTTCATTTCCCTTCAGAAGTGAGCAGCCCTCTCAGGGATATCAACTGAACACAGCACAGCAAGTTACAATAAAACTATGCAAATACCCTCATGTCATGGCTGGCCAAGGCAACCCAGAAGAAGGAAATGGGTCCCAAGAGCAGGCAAACGAGCAAGAGACAGCTATCCCCACTCCCACTGTTGGGAGTTTCACAAGAACACCAAGCTACACAACCATAACATATATTCAGAGGACCTAGCTCAGAGCTATAAAAGCTCCCTGGTTTTCAGTTCAGTTTCTGCTAGGCCCTAAGAGACCAGGTTAGTTGATTCTGTGGGCCATGTTCTCCTGGTATCCTTGATCTCTTTTGATCCTATCATCCTTCCTCCCCATCTTCTGAGGGATTTCCTGAGCTCCACCTAATGTTTGCCTGTGTGCCTCTGCATCTGCTACCATCAGTTGTAAGGATGAAGCCTCTCTGATGGTGATTGGATTGGGCTAAGCTCTGGCCTTCTATAAGTATAGTGGACGGAATATCATTAGGAATTGTTTCATTGGCATTTTATTTTGCTAGCCTTGTTTTGTTCTATCCTATATCAGAGAGGCTACCCAACCTCTGGTTACTGGCCGTCCAGGCAGTATCAGGCATGGACTCCCCCTTGTAGCAGGGGCCTCAAGTTGGAACAGTCATTGGTTGGCCACTCCCACAAGTTCTGTACTACCATTATGCCAGCATATCTACTTTTTATTACTGCTCTTATTTCACTAGGGTTTATAAGTCTGCTTAAATTGCATATCTGATCCTGATTTAACTTGGCAGGTGGTATGTATTGAGAAAATTATCCATTTCTTTTAGACTTTCCAATTTGGTGGAGTACAGGTTTTTAAAGTATGTTCTTAAGATTCTATGGATTTCCATGGTATCTGATATGTCTGTTTTTCATCTTCACTTTTGTTAATTTGGATACACTCTCCTCACCTTTTAGTTAATTCGAATAAGGGTTTGTCAATCTTATTGATTTGCTCAAACAATCAACTCTGGGTTTCATTGATTTTTGTATTATCTTTCATTTTCATTAGTTTGTTTCTGTTTTATTGATGTCAATTCTGAGTTTGATTATTTCTTGCTGTCTACTCCTTTTGGGTGTGATTTCTTCTTTTTGTTCTAGAGGTTTCAAGTGTGCTGTTAAATTGCTAGTATGGGATCTATCCATTTATTTTATGCAGGCACATACTGTTATGAACTTGTATCTTAGAACTTCTTTCATTGTGTTCCATAAGTTTTGATATGATGTGTTATTTATTTTCCTTCAGTTATGGAAAGTGTTTAATTTCTTCTCCTCCTCCTTCATCTTCTCCTACCACCACCACCACTACTACTTCTAATTTTACCTTCTCTCCATCTTCTAGTTATTTTTCAGGACAGATCTCTGTGTAACAGAGATCAACCTTCTTCAGCCTCTTAGGTGCTGGGATGAAAGGTGTACCCCAACACTGCCCTGCTTTAATTTTCTTGACCCAGTTTTCATTCAGTCATGAGATATTTGGCTTCCATGAATTTGAAAGATTTTTGTTGTTTCTGACAGCCAGTTTTAACCCATGATAGTCAGGTAGGATACAGGGTGTTATTTCAATATTCTTGTATCTGTTAAGACTTACTTTGTGTTCAAGAATGTAGTCAGTTTTGCAGAAAGTTCCATGAGGCACGGAGAAGAAGGCATATTCTTTAGTGTTTTGATGAAATGTTTTGTAAATATCTGTTAGATCCAATTGAACTAAAATGTCATTAGCTCCAGCATTTCTCTGTTTAGTTTTTGTCTGGGTGGCCTGTCTATCACTAAGAGTGGGTTATTGATGTCTTCCACTGTCAGGGTCAATATGTGATTTAAGCTGTAATAGTGTTTCTTTTATGAACTTGGTTGCCCCTGTGTTTGGTGCAAAGTTGTTAAAAACTGCAATACCCTCTTGGTGGATTTTTACTCTGATGAAAATGTAGTTTCCTTTTCTTTTTTTCTGATTTTTTTTTGTTTGTTTGAATTTATTTTCTCAGACATTAAAATGGCCACACTAGCTTCTTCTTAGGTCTATTTTTTAAAATATCTTTTTCAATCCTTTTACCCTGAAGTGATGTCTATTCTTGATGTTAAGGTATGTTTCTTGGAGGTAGAAAAAGGATGGATCCTGTTTTTCAATCCATTCTTTTAGTTCATGTCTTTTTTATTGAGGAACTGAGACCATTGATGTTGAGAGATATCAATAACCAATGATTATTGATCCGATTATTTTATTGTTGTTGTGATAGTGGTGCTGGTGTGTGAGTGCCTGTGTGTTTCCCTTTTTTGTACAGGATTATTTATCCATATGTTTTCTTGGTAATGTTTAACCTCTCTAGGTTGGGGAAATTAAAATAGTTCATCCAGTGTCTTCTGTAGGCCTGGACTTTTGTAGCTATTTCTTAAATTTGATTTTATCACAGAAAGTCTTATTTTCTCCCTCTATTTTTTTATTTTATATAACCAAGTCCATTTAAATGAAAACAAACATTTATAGACAATATTTGGGAATTTGGATTTTCTCCCTCTATTATTATTGGAAGTTTTACTTGATATAGTACTCTGCGCTGGCATCTGTGCTCTTTTATAATCTGTAGAACATCTATCTAAGACCCCCTGACTTTTGGATTCCCCATTGAGAAGTCAGGTGTTATTCTAGTAGGTCTGCCTTTATATGCGACTTGTTCTTTCCCCCTTGCAGTTTTTAATATACTTTCTTTATTGTGCATGTTTAGTGCTTTGACTATTGTCTTATTGTTTCTATGGCTGTGATGAAGCACAATTTTGGGAGGAAAGGACTCATTTATTTATACTTCTACATTGTTGTTGATCACTAAAGGAAGTCTGGATAGGAACTAAAATGAGGCAGGAACCTTGAGGCAGGAACTAATGCAGAGGCCATGGAGGGGAGCTGCTTACTGGCATGCTCCTTATGAATTGCTTAGCCTGCTTTCTTATAGAACCTAGGACTGCCAGCCAATCCATGGCACCATGCACCACCGCCTGGGCTCTCCCCCAGTGATCACTAATTGAGAAAATGTCTTTCAGCTGGATCTCATGGAGGCATTTCCTCAGATGAGGCTCCTTTCTCTTTGATGACTTTAGCTTATGTCAAGTGAACACACAAAACCATTCTGCTCAATTATGTGCTCAGGGAAATTGGGTATTCTATATGCTTCCTGTACTTTGATAGACACTTCATTCTTTAGGTTAAAGAAATTTTCTTCTATAATTTTGTTGCAAATACACTTTGTCTTTGATCTGGGTTTCTTCTCTTTATTCCTTTATTATTAGATTTTTTTTGGTGTCCCATATTTCCTAGATATTTTATTCTAGAATCCTTTTTAGATTTAATATTTTCTTTGGCTGATGTATCCATTTCTTCTATCATGTTTCAGGGCCTGAAATTCTGTCTTCCATCTTCCGTCTCTTGTATTCTGTTGATGAGGCTTACCTCTGAGGTTCCTTTCAACTTCCTAAACTTTTTATTTCTTTCAGTTTGGGTTTCTTTTGTTGATTCTACCTCTGTTCTATTTGTTCATTCTTTCAGATTTTTAATTGTTTTATCCATTTTTCCACTGATAAGTGGTTTAGTCATTTCCTTTTTAAGGACCCATACCATATCCATAGAGACTATTTAAACATCTTTGACTTACACTTCATCTCAGACATTGTCCTGCCTGTTATTGATTGTGCTTTTATGATGGTGTCTAGGCACCTTGCTTTAGGAAGATGCTAATAGATAGAGGTGTTGATATCTGCTCTTGTCTTTGTCGGGTGGGTGGTTTGTTCCTTAGTTTCATTTGCCCTCTGATTCCTGGGAGAGTTAAGTGGCTGTGTGTTTCCTACTAGGGAATTCTTCTGGGATCTTACTAAGTGTGCCCACTGAGGGTTCCCAGTAAAATGTGTTGCTAGGTACTTGAAAATGGGAATGGGTCCACAGATGGGAGGACAGTGAGGTATTCCACCAGAATCTTCATAGTTCCCTAGAATTGGGGGCAGAGAGTGAGGAGAGACTAGAGCAGAAGTTCTGCTCCAGGGCTGGAGTTGAGAGTCAGGAACTTAATTTGGAGGAGAAGGGGAAGAATGAGGATCTGAAGCTTGCCTACCCTCTTCTTGTCTGGACAGTTCTCAGGGAATTCCTGCTGGAGTTTGGGTTTGAGATAATGGGGAGTGAAGAGGGATGTTGGAAGAGATGGGAGCAAAGAGAAGGGGGGTTGCTATGGAGTTGGGGATGAGACTGGGGGACTGGACTTAGAGGAGAGGAAGGAGGAGTGAAGGTCTACTGTTAGGCTACCTGATTTCCTGGCAGGTTTGGGTGGGTGGTTCCCAGGGAATGCTTGTCAGAGTTGAGGGATGGGATAAAGCCATGAGTGCAGGAGTGGGGGTGAAGGTGGGGGTGGGAGGAAGTTTAGAAGGATCAGTGCCATCCAGTGGAGATGGAGGTAGGGCTGGTTGGTTAGGGAAAACTGCAGCAAGTGTTCTGCTACAAAGCTGTGGATGAGATTGGGGGAATGGGTTTGGGGAAAAGGAGGGAGAGATGAAGATCTGCAGTTAGCCTATGTGCTTTCCTGGCTCTTTTCTGAAGAGAAACAGAGGAGGAGTGAGTGGATGAGGGGGTGAGGTATTGGGAGGATGGGAGGTAAGAGATGGAAAACTACAGTTGGGATGTAAAAATAAGTAACTAACTAAATATACATAAATAACTAATTTAAGAAAAATATTTAATGACAGGTCTCTTCCATTCTAATTTGAGCTCAGTGGTGAGCATAGATGGTGTGTGAGGACTCTTTATAAAGCAGATGTATTTATATGCAACAATCTGAGACTTCCATTGATGTCAAGGTCACACTGTAAATCTCATCATAGATTTTTGCTGCTTAGTTCATTGTTGCAGAAAACACTACACTGAGTTGAATGCAAGTGAAGTTACAAGTGAGTGAAGACAAAGCTGAAATTTCTGCAGTCAAGTCTCAGGTTCCTGCTGTGGCTGAACTGACTCTGTCTGTGGAGATCATGCTAGCAAGTCCCTGCCTGGAGGGCCCTTCTTAGCAGGAGGTTTGAGCTGGAGATTGCAACTTTAGCTCTCTGCAGGGCAGACTCTTGAATCAACTGGCTGAGAAATCTACCGAACACACTTGAAGAGAACCCATCAGCTACAAGAGCGGTTCCCTACCTCACAGAATTTAAGATCTTATAAGAGAGGCTGAGTTAGGCACCAAAGCCTGCTACAGCGTTCAAATTTGTCTTTGTGAGATCACTTCCTCTTTCCTCCAGAGGGTGGCACAGAGGCAAACTGGAAATCATTTAAGAACTGTACAGAAGCATCCTTACTCACAAAGGAGCAGCCCTGACTTCTCTGTGATATCGTTGCCCTAGAATGAACACCAGCCAAGGGATATCTGACCACCCTGGGAAACATGAGCTGGAAGCAACCTGTCTGATTCCCCATCTGTTATATAGGATTTGAAAGATGAGGCTAGACCACCTAGGAAGAGGGGGAAAGCAGGTGAGACTGAGGTTTAGCTCAGGGGGTCTAAAAGAGAAGTGGACCATTCTTACTGAGAGATAAACCTAGACCACAAAAATAGTCCAGCTATCCAAGTCCATTTCCAATGGAGAAAGGTGACAGGGATATGATTCTGTCTCAGACTCAAGTTCAATGTATAGACAGTCTACATATCAATCAAAGGATTGAAAATCCAAAGGGCTACAACACAACAGAACATGAAATATGGCAGTCTGCAGGCTATTTATCATCATATGTGAGTGATCACTGCAGCTTGCTAATATGGACCAGACAGTGCATGTCTGACATGCACAGGGAAAACAGTTCAGGGTGAAGGAGTCTGGAGGAAAGCATTAAGGGGATGTCAAAGTTGCTGTGGCAGGGTATGTTTGAAACAGGGAACTTGAACAGTGTTTCTGTGTGATTTCAATTGTTGGAAGCTTTGAAGCTTTTGTGGTTTCATTCTGCCTGAGGGAGCCATATGACACTGAGAGTAAGCACGCAGGCACTGAAATCATACTACCTAACATTATTACATCCTAGCTCTGCTCCTTAGCTGCTGTATGGCCTTGGGCAAGTTGTTTAACCTCTCTGTGCTTCCTTACCTATAAAGTGAAGATAAAAATAACACCCAGCTCTACAGTTTGTAAAAATTAAAAGAAAGTACTACAAGTAAAATCCTTAGGGCAATGCCAAGCACATAGTACAATTTGAACTGATTATTTAACCCTCTCTGAGCCTCAGTCTACTTACCTATAAAAATAAGAAACTGGCTTTGGTGGCCTGCTGTGTGGATTAAATGAGCTCGTATTGGTGAGTGACTTATGATATGTATATAGGGAGTACTTAGTACTAATTCTAATTATTTTTTTCATGATTAGAAGACACATCCTCTAAGATCAGTATTTGGAAAGGAAACATCTGGAGAGACATTCATGATATTACTCAGGTGTCTCCTTTTGAGGGTAGGAAGTGGAAGCAAGTCTCCACACCTAATGCTGTACCCTTTTCCAACTTGAATTCTGTTTTTATTGTGTGTGAATTACAAGATTCAAGAAATCCTTAGAATTCTTCAGTAATTGTTGGTAATCATGATCACATTGTATCTTCTAGTAAACAAACAAGGGACCAAGATTGGCTCCTTTGTTCAGCAAATACAACTCTGAACAACCTGAGGCACAGCACCCTTTTCAAGAAAGTAGTGACCTGGGCTGAAGACATCTGGTTGCAGGCTACAAGGAAACTCATATGTCACATTAATAAGGATGCTGACAATGACCATTTTGTGGCCTACAAACAGCATTGATCTGTTCAAATGTCCAAGCTAATATATTGAAAACTATGAAAAGTGAGCCAATTGCCTCAGAAAGTCCAAGAGAGGTTTCTTTGAAAGGCAGATTCCTGGAATGCAGCCAGGTCTTCAGAATGTCTGGGGGTTGGGTTCAGAGATCTGTATCTGTAACCAGCTACCCACATCAATTGTGCACTCCCAATTGTGAGACTCCTTGTGATTATGAAGCATGCTTTTTTTTTTGTTTGTATCTGACATATTTATGAAGCTGATCAATCTTGTACAACTTCATCTCTTTACTTCATGAGCAACCTATATCAGGTACTTTGTTCTCTAATGTAAAATGACTAGTATACCATTCATTAAAATATGTGAATGATCTGTAGAACATTTGTATTAGGATTGCATGGGGTGCTCAATTAAAATGCCAATCCCTGGTACTCAGGATGTGTGTGTGTAAGGAGTAGATTATCCTGCCGTGGGCCTGGACCCATCACGACTCCAGCCCCAATTAACACACAGAGACTCTGTATTTGATATAATGCTGTTGGCCAGGTACTAGTTTCTTATCAGCTAGCTCTGTCTTAAGTATTAACCCATTTCTGTTAATCTAAGTATTTCCACGTGGTTTCATCTTGCCGGGGAATGGGACTGGCATCTGGTCTACCCAGTCTCTCCATGCTGACTCCTCCCTACTACTTCCTCGAATCCTCCTTGTCTCCTAGTCCCGCCTATCTTACTTTCCTATTGGCCAACAGTCCTTTATTCATTAACCAGTATGAAAAACATATTTACAGAATGACACCTCCCATCGTGTGTGTGTGTGTGTGTGTGTGTGTGTGTGTGTATACACATATATAACATATATGTGGTTGACAGGATAGAGGTAGTGTGCTTGCTTGGCATGTGTGAGAACCAGAGTTCAGTCCTACAGTTCACAAAAAATAATGCAATATGAAATTATATGATATGATGTCATATGACATAATGCAAAATACAGATTCCTTTGCTACACCAGGCTTACAAAATAAGATTCTTGGACTTACAGATAATTTTGCAGTAGTGTAAAGCAGTGTTTCTTAAAATTTTCCGTCCCAAATCCTCCACAGCATCAGTATTACCTAGGATCATTTTAGAATTGTGCATTCTGGACTACATCCCAGACCTACTGAATCAGAAATTCTGGGGATACAGTTTGTGGTTTTACAAGATATCCATTTGATACAGATGAAGGCTCAAATTTGTCGTCCACTATGTTAGGGCCTTAATACACTCAACTCCCATCCAATAGTAGCCACATCATGTTTCTGTGTTCCCATTATCTGCAGCTGGTTGTAGAAGGCAGTTACTGAACCAGCATCCTTTCTGTTTCAGGTATCCTCTTGTAGAAGGGTTGTCACTTAGTTAATAGTAAATGTGTCTGTCTCCAATAATCATGGACAAGCCAGATGAAAGTGTGTAAGAATTGGGTAGAGGCAAGCAGGCACCAGACATTTGGAATCAGAGAAAGACTCATCTCTTCTTAAAAGAGAAAGATCATTTGAGGGATAGGATAAGCTAGGGAATTAGACACGATCCCCAAATAATATCTCATTACTCTTAGGAAACTCTGTTATCTCATCATGGAGTCAGAAATCTTGCAACATTAATTCTGAGCATGCTGTGTTCAGCCACCTCAGTCAGGACACAGCAGAGAAATCCATCTTTTATATTTTCAAATAGGCACTTTAACAAAGAGCTTTATAATTATTATTTTATGTGTCACTTATGCTTTCTATATGCCAAGAACTGTGCTGAACACTTTACACAGATTATCTCATTAAAATTCTTACATCACCCTGTGAGTCATACAGCAAATTGAGGCTCAGGGGAGCTTTCTCAAGGTCACACTGTTGGTAAGTGGCAAAACTGAGATTAGAGACTAAGTTTATTTGACTGTAAAACTCACACTGTGAATGGTCCATTCATTTCTCTGATCGTCCATTCATCATTCAATCCATTCAAGTATTTATTGAATCACTTTTATGGAACAGATACAGTCTAGGTACTAGGTATGCAATATTGAATTGAGCAAAATGCACAAAAAATGTTCTTATAGAATACTCAGAAAATGACTAAATCAATTCATAGAGTATGAGACATATATGCACTAATGGGGAAATATAAAAGTAGAGATGAGCCGATATGGTACATTTTGAGGGGAGGAAGGAAAAATAAGATAGACAGTAGAGATCTCACTTTGCAAATGAGATTTGTGCAACAGCCAGAAAGAAATGTCAAATTTAACATTTTACTTTTTAAAATTTTATATTTATTTACTTATTTGTTTGTTTATTCCACATATCTTTAACATCATGTATCTTGATCCCATTCATTTCCCTGTCCTTTTATTTCAACCCTCTGCCCCTGAACACCTCAAAAATAAAACAAAATTTAAAAGAAAGAAGGGGAAAATAAAAGATCATTTTTAAAAGGGAAAAACTTTAAAATCTCATCATGAAAGCTGCAGTGTGACACAGTGAGTCATACGAAAAACCTCTTTGTCCATATATCTTTACTTGCAGGTGTTCATTGCAAAGAGTCATTGGTGTGGTTGAAGGCCTCCTGTTTCTGCTACACTATCAATGTGGGATCCTGACTAGGGCCTCTTCTGGATATTCAGTTGTTACCCTGTGTTGTGGAGAATCTGCTGCTTTTGGTCTGTGCGTCCCTTCACATCCTCCAGCAGATCATAGACAAGGTGGATGATGGGGCACGTTAAGTCATATGCTTGGGTTTGGCCCTGGGTAGCTGTGCCCGATGTGAAATGGGGCAACTTTCCCATGCTTACAACTTTGGGGCTGGCTCACTCACACTTGCACTAAAGGGATTGGTTCTATTGTGCCACTCTGGCGAGATGCAGAGCCTGCTCTCCCAAGTGTTGCAGCTGGTGGGGGTCAGGGACAGTTCTCCTACTCTTTTGACCATACGGTTAGCTCCCCCTGCCCTAGATGTTGATGGGTATGGGGGAGGAGAGCAACTCTCCTATGCCTATACTGCCATGAGACAGATGAGTAATGGGGACAGCTCTCTCATTCTCACAATTTTTTGGGGCCGGCTCACCCACACCTGTGCTCACAGGACTGGTTTTTCTTAACTGTGTTTTGAAGCTTAAAGATAATATTATACAACAGCCTCCGTATTTGGAAAACATGCTTCATGAAAACAAAAGTCACAAAAGATTATTTAACATCTCGCATACATTTTTTTTTTACTTCTTTTAAAAGGGGGGGGATCACTCTCTCGCTTTTTTCCCCCCGACTGGAACCATGGAGGCTGTGCCAGAGAAGAAAAAGAAGGCTCCTGCTGTTCCAGAAACCCTTAAGAAAAAACGAAGGAATTTCGCAGAGTTGAAGGTGAAGCGCTTTCGGAAAAAGTCTGCACTGGAGAAACTTTGGAAGGCTTGGAGAAAGCTTATCTATTGAAAGGCAAAGCATTATCACAAGGAATACAGGCAGATGTACCCGACAGAGATTCCCATGGCTAGGATGGCAAGGGAAAGCTGGAAACTTCTATGTGCTTGCAGAACCCAAGCTGGCATTCGTCTTCTGAATCCGAGGTGTCAATGATGTAAGCCCAGAGGTTTGCAAGGTATTGCAGCTGCTCTGTCTTCGTCAGATCTTCAATGGCACTTTTGTTAAGCTCAACAAGGCTTCGATTAACATGCTGAGGATTGTGGAACCATACATCGCATGGGGGTACCCCAACCTGAAGTCAGTAAACAAGCTCATCTACAAGCGTGGCTATTACAAAATCAATAAGAAGAGAATTGCCTTGATGGACAATTCCTTGATTGCTCGATCTCTTGGTAAATACGGCATTATCTGCATGGAGGATCTGATCCATGAGATCTACACAGTGGGGAAACGCTTCAAGGAAGCCAACAACTTCCTGTGGCCCTTCAAATTGTCTTCTCCACGAGGTGGGATGAAGAAAAAAGGACTCACTTTGTGGAAGGTGGCGATGTGGGCAACAGGGAAGACCAGATAAACAGGCTTATTAGACGGATGAACTCAGGTGTTGCCCGTGGTAATTTTGTAATCTGGTCAGTGGTAGTTTTGTAATCTGGTCAGTTAATAAACAGTCACAGGTTGACAAATAAAAGGGGGAGCTCATTTTGTTATACTGTGGAGTGTGTGTTTCCCTATTACCAGATTTAAAAAAAAAATGTTTTAACATTAAGATTAATCTAGAAGAGTAAAACTTTTATTAAAGATATATTTTATTAAATATATATTATATTTTAATCATGTATGTAGTGGGGGAGCATGGACTGGCTGATTTTGTGTGTCAACTTGACACATACTAGAGTTATCAGAGAGGAAGGAATATCACTTGAAAAATACCTCCATTAGATCCAGCTGTAAAGCATTTTATCATTTAGTGATCAATGGGACAGGGCCCAGCCCATGGAAGATGGTGCCATCCCTTGAGCTGGTGATTCTAGCTCCTATAAGAAAGCAGATTGAACAAGCCATGATAATCAAGTAAGCAGTACCCCTCAATTCACAGAGTATCTTCAGCCATTCAGAGAATATTGGTCAGTTGGTTTCCAGTGTATCTAATACTTTGAAGTGCTTTTAATACTTTAGAGATGGGGAATATAATATCTTAGCAATATTGTAGTCTCCCCCACACTCCTCCCCCCCCCCATTCATCAGATGCCATGATATGTCATGGGAGTATCTCTCCTCCAAAGAGGGACTAGGCAATGTCTATCCCCTCCTCATAAAGACCAAATAACAAACCTAAGTTCAATTCCACCAAAGTTCTCCCTAGGAAAGCAATGAATGCATTAGGTTTCCTTACTGTATGTGCGTGAGTGGCTACAAACAGGGTAATGAGTGACCCTAATGTAGCTGTAGTGGAAGATTGTACCGGGAATGGAGGATGATTTTTCCATAGCTGCATAGACAGGGCACCCTCTGTAGTTCTTCTTCGAGTATTTATTTCTAGACTTTCCTCAAGGTCATGGGCAATTGTGACCAAATTTCCCACACCTGGTTGAGAGAAGTGGCTTCATACTCTGGTGACAATCCTATAATCCTTCCCACTCTTCTTTCTGGGGGTGGAAACAGTCCACGGTCCTCACTGTGAAGATTGATTGCAAGTGTGCACTGCTGAACTCATGAAGACAGTAGCATTTTGGTTCAAAGGATAAAGCTGATATAACATGAGAACACAAAGAACCCAAAGCGGTCCCTGAGTTCCAGCACTTGGGAGGCAGAGGCAGGTGAATCTCTGTGAGTTCAAGGCCAACCTTGTCTACAGAATGAGTTCCAGTAACTCTGTCTCAAAAAGCAAAAACAAACAAACAGATAAAAAAAAACAAAAGAAAACAAATTCCACACAATGCCCGTCCCCAAGTAAGGATTTCAAATTATGAATCAAGGAATGTCAAACCCAAGATATCAGGTATCTACTTTAATTGCAAAGGGTAATAGTTGAAGCCAAAACCAAGAAAACATGTTGAATGTCAGGAAACTTAAGGCAAATGTAACATCTAACCCAAACACCTAGGATACCACTGCCTGAATTTGTTCCATCCTCCCTTCAGCCACTACTCATCTGTGGAAGAATACTAAACCCAGTGGTAAATGTATAATATTATTTATTTCAACTCAAATAATGGACATTAAGGCCTTCCACTTGAATTCAAACCAAGTCTTCTCCTTTCATGAGTGGTTATAAAACAGAACTGAAAATTAAGATACACATTGATCCTAAGAGCCACTGACTGCTTCTGCTAGACGCAGAGGGACCAAGGGCCTTCTCATGTTCCACATATACCTTAACTTGGTACTGGATAAGAACTAGGTGAGCAAGCACTTGCTGTGTATTATAGTAAGGACTCTTATAAAATATCTTGCCACAAGGTGTTGTCTGGTAGGATGGGGCAGGCTTAGAAGATGGAGTTGCTCACGGTCTTTTAGAGAGGCCAGGCAGCATCAATGAGTGCTGAAGTGAGTCTTGAAATTCAAGTATGTGCTCTACCGGTGGTAGGAGCAATATTGTTGGTGAGAAGTCATCCACTATAATGGGAACTCTAAGAAAGTCACTATTGTTAGAGGAACTAGAGCTGGAGGATCAAGCAGTATGTTTTTCCTCCACAAACTATATCTTAGAACTATTCCCATGTTGGAAAAATCAATTTGGTGATCCATGAAAAACATTTCATTAAATGTTGTGGACTCTAATAGGATAAACAAAGGGGGAAGGAGGAATAAAGGACCAGAAATGGCAGGTTAGAAGAGGGAATATAGTGGAGAATAACTAACAGACCTTTGAAAATGCCATATAGAAACAAACTAGCATAAAAGCCTCCTCAGATACATGCGTATACATATATAAAAGGAGTTTAAATGGAGTTACCCTATAACACAGGGACAATGACTTCCCCTGACGATATGGACTATCAAACAAAACTGCACTGCCACTTATAGTTTACCTCTTTATAAGTTGTTGATCAGTGGGGTCCTATATGCCCCCATAAATATTATAAGTTGTGTCATTGCTCTTGGTTACCCTCCAAAACTTGATGACAAGACTCTGTTGTTGCAGACAGACATAATACTTGAGTCATAGAACATGCTTCCTGGAAGCTTTATCCATTCTATCTATGTCACATTCATAGTGCTAGAAGTTTCTAATACATTCTACTGGCAGGGAGGTGGGATCATCAATACTATTACTCAGCTGTGAAACTTGTGAGCTAAATCTGGCCTGGAAAGACAAACCCGCTGGTGTAATAGCAGTATAATTGTTAGGGGAGTGATTGACCATTTTCTGATTGGGGTTTAATGCCCATTCCACAAGACTAAACTCACTCATGTCTATTACTTTAAACTGCGGTGGGCATGGCTGGATGGGTCATAGACCCAAGGGGAGAATCTAATGCTATTATTCTGCTAAGTAGTAATAAACTTCCTACTGTATTCATATCTTTATACTGACATATTAGTGCATCTCTGAATCCTCAGGAGAGAAGTTCTACTTTGCAATAGATGACAATTAATACAGAGACCCGCTATTGGTCAATATACAGAGAATAAGAAGCTGGAGTGAGTGCCTAGATAAGAATGGGACATTCATATATAAATATATCATTTATATTATGCCATCTCACCTCTGGGCTTGGAGATCATCGTAGAAGAGTGAGCAGAAAGATTATAAGAGCCTGAGATATTGAACATCTGCATCAAAACATAATTTTGTAGATGTGATAGGGCCTTTATACAAATGAAGTCATAGCAGCTCAGACTGCATGTACAAGGCAGCCAAACCCCCAGTGTGGATGGTGGAAGAGTTCATGAAGTCTCATCTTAGGTCAAGAACTATTGTAACTAATGGCAACTGGATGAGAAAGAGATTAGGGAGGGGGGAGCGGGAAAGGCGGGGAGGGAGGGGGTGAAAGTAGGTTTGCATCAAGGTTATGACCTTCAAGAGGTTTTCAGTGTTATAGAAGATGGCTCTACACTTAAGCATACACAGGTCACTAAATTGATAGATTTTGAAATAAGAGCATGTGAACTTGTGAGGGGGAAATGTTAGTAAGAGATAAAGGGGTAATTTGAGGACCAACATTAAGGTTTGGATTGGATTAAAACACATAATATATGTGTATGAAATCTCAATTGATTAAAAACAACAATTTGTGATGTACTGCATGCAGCAAAAGTAAAAATTCTTTTGTAAAACTTTAACTTAATATCAGCTACTAATAGCCACATTTAGGCAGGTAAGTATGAGATACAATATAAAGTGTATTTTGTTCTAAAGGTTGTCGTCAAAACAAAGTTTAAATGTTCTGTCACAGAGGGCCTTTGCAACCCTGCCAGCACTTTTGAACATTTTCCTGTAGTCCATAGCAATCTATTGAAGAGCTTTAAACAAGGTAATGACATGATCCAATTTGTGCTTCATCTAAAAGTTTAACCATCTTTGATCAAATTAGCCATGGAAAAGGTGTTGGAATCAAATTAAGTACTAATTGACAACTGGCTTTTTCCAAATTAAATCTCCAAGTTAATTTAATCTGTTTTACAAGGCAAACACTTCAATTTGTATGCACTTATTCAACAGTTACTTTTTGAGTGCATATTACATGTCACACACACTGTCCTGGACTCTGAGGGTGTCATATAATGATGAACGAAATTTGCACTGTCTTCATCTTCAACAAGTTCAGTGTAGTGAAAGAGAAAGCAAGTATACAAACACCTAGTGAATTCATTAACACGAAAGAGAAAAAGTACCAGGCACTATGAAGGATCATAGTGGAGAAAGGGTACTGAAATGGAGTAGTGTTTGAAATGATTGGATCTGGAACAAACTCTTTGAGGAAGCATTCTGTAAGGAAATTCTGCAAGAAGGAAGAGAAATTAGAAGTAGTGCAGAGGAAAGAGCATCTTGGATAGAGGACAGCAAGTCCAAAGACCTAGAGGAAAGAGACTAACATGTTAAAGAACAAGAAAAAACAAACAACAAAACAAAAGAAAAACCCCACTGAGGATTGACCATGATTGCCAAAGGGAATATAGTGGCACTGGATAGAAGATGCAAATATAACCAGAGGAGGCCTTTGTGTGAGACTGAGTCAGGTGAAAGTCAGATTAAATCCTAAATGAATTGGTTTGCATTCAGATAATGTTCAGGACCACTGACACAGACATGCAGGGAGCAGTGGAAAGTACAGCTATTTACAGGACAGCATCCCTTCTTTATAGGGTCCTCTTTGAAGTGAAAGGAGCCACTATTTACTGGGCAATTTGTTGGGTAAAATGAAAATATCTGAATGCATTCCAGGGAATAGAGTGTACATCTACAAACTATAATGACAAGCCACCCACAAATCCAGGTCACCATTTTCTTTATTCTTTAATCATTTCTTCAGTCTTTACAATTTCAATGTGACAATTCGTAGAGGTCTTCCTTACCACAGTACTATTTGCCTGGTAAACTCATTTTATTATAAGGTTATTGACCTCTTGTTGTGATGTTAACAGTAAGGCAAGGCAGGCTGAATATGTTGAAGGAGGTCTGCTTGGAAAAAAAGGTCTTTCAGTTGACACTATCTGTTGCTGTAGAATCCCAAATAATAATCTTATAGATTCTAGGGTAAATGGGTGTAGAGTTATCTTAGTTCAGATTTCTAGCACAATGATTAAATACCTTGGACGAAAGCAACTTGAAGAGAAAAGGGCTTATTTCAGCTTGCAACATGTAGTCTATCATCCACGGACTTCAGGGCAATAACTCTGACAGGGCAGGAACCAGGAGATAAGAGCTGACGCAGAGACTATGGAGGAATGTTGTTACTACCATGCTCATAGTTTGCTTGGCTTGCTTTCTTACAGCATGCAAACTCACCAGCCCTCTGCCCTATATGAATTAATTTTCAAGACAATACCCCCACAGACTTGCCTACAGGTCAGTCTTATGGTCATACTTTCTCAATTGTGCTTCCCTCTTCTTAGATAGCTTTAGCTTGTGTCAGTTTGAAGTTAAGCTAGCCAGCACTAGTCATCATTAAGGAGTACTCTGTGTTAGATGATGATCCACTTAGATATTTATCCTCATTGTTTTTACTACCAAACTTTCTTTCTTCTATGAATGCTTTACAAGACAGAAGTTTGTTTATTTGTTTTTTGCATTTCCCCCCCCCCCCAATTTATATAAAAAAATCATCTGGTTCAAGCAAGTGCAGGGCTGGTATAAGAAATGTGGCTTCTCAGAAATAAGGGAGACAGAAGTGACTTGAGGGCTTGAGGAACATGGATTAGTTGTGTTTCAATAGATGTAGCAGAAAGTTTTCAGCTAATATAGTGCCTCTCAGCCAGGGACAAGCTTATCCACCAAGGAACATTTGAAAACGTCTGAAAATTTTCTGGTTACAATGTTATCAGTTGACATATCTGGTTCTAAATTCTGGTTGCTGTGATATATGTAGTCTTTAGACTGTGAACTGGTCAAATGGAATAATCCCTCCAAAATCAAAACACAGCTTGATGGTATAGTTAGTGGTCCCATGTACATGCTGAAAGTAAATAGAAGGAGTCATCTAGTGCAAAGTAATTTTATGACTTCTTTTAAGCTTTAAGCTTCTTTGGTTTGAAAACAGCAGCATCAGAAAGTAAACAACCCAGAGTCTAGAAGAAACTTCTCAGAGAAGTACTGTAAGGACAGAAGTGACAAAATGCTTCTGAGGTAGAATGACTCTTTATGAGGTACAACAGCCATTTGTTCTGCTTTGTTCAGGATCAAATGAAAAATGTCAGTAAAATGGGGTGGGTAAAAAATAGGATACAGAAAACCCCTCTCTTACATAATAATCATTGTGGGGAAATACATATTGAACCTTTTCTAATTTCCAAGACATTCTAAAGAATGACTAGATGGGAGTAGATGAGCTTTGACCAGTGCAAGTTCAGTGAGGCAGACATGTATCACTTGGCTCCTGACATCATAAGAGCACTTTGAGTAAATTCTGGCATAGGAATTAGATTTTGGGGTATGTTTTACTTATGTGATTCCCATAGTTATTTAGGGTGTTGGCTGATTATGCCATGTGTCTAGACACTATTCTTTCCAAGTAGTGGTATAATATACTTGCGACTTTCTGCATGTTTGAACCTACAATACATATATTGAACCTAATGTTTAATTCATATATTGGCATTAGGTAATGTGTTATTTGAGATGTAACAATATCATGAAAGCAGTGTTCTCATGATCAGTATTAGTTCACTTAAAAAGAAAATTCTGCCTTCCTCCTCATTCTGTGTGAGGTACTGATGAACCTCACTAGATCCGTGGTCTTCTCAGACACTGGAGCAATGGAAAATAAATCTGTTATTTATAAGCCACTCAACAGGGCATTTTGTTATAGAAAGGTGAGTGAACTAAGTAAGACATTTCTTACTTGTTTCTGAGCAACATGAGTGCATATTATAAAGTATAATAGGCCTTCTAATATATTTAAATTAGCTGAAAGATTCTTTTAGGCTGTTTTCCATTTGTTAATTTTTTTAACATTCATGAGCTCAAAGATAGCAATATTAAAATAACATAGTCCAAGAAAAGGGGAGGCTATGAGATTCTTTTTAAAGAGTATTGTATTTCCATTCAGAACTCATAAAGAAAGTTAGGGAAGCAACTTCATTTATAAAAGCACCTGAATGATAAACTATATTAGCTATTTTCTTGTTTTTGTGACAAAACACCTGACAAAATTTTAAAAGTTGAAGGAAGGAAAGGTTTCTTTGGATCATGGTTTGAGGAAATACAATTTCCAAGGAAGAGAATGTGGTAGAGCATACTCCTCCTAGTTACATTGCATATGTAATCAGGAAGCAGAGAGACTAAATGGTGGTGTTTATCTGGCTTTCTCCCTTTTCACTATTTATTCAATACAGAGCTCCATCCAATGAGATGGTGCTACCCATATTTAGGGTAGGTTTTCCATCTTTAGTCAAACCACTCTGGAAACTGCCTCAAAACACATGTATAGGCATGTGTCACAGGTGATTTCAAATCCATTAAACTTGACAATGAAGAATAATCATCACATTTCTGGTCCAGCCTCCATACAAAAGCTTTCAACTTATCCTATTTTATCTTGTTTTGTCCTGTTTGGCTACTGCCTGTTGGAGGCCTGCTCTTTTCTGAAGAGAAAATGGAGGGGGAATGAATATGAGGGAGTTGGGGGAAGAAACTGAGTGTGAGGGAAGGGAAACTGTGGTTGGGATATGTTGTATGAGAGAAGAATCTGTTTTCAAAAAATGAAAAAGAATACATTTAATGGAAGAATAGAAAGGCTTGAGGCTGACAAACATAAAGTACTAAGGAAAGAAATTAAAGAAGGCCTAAACATATGAGCAGATACCATTTCCATGTAAGGGGAGACTAATATTGTGGAAATGGCAATGAAGACAAAAGTTGTATAGTAATTCACTGCAATACCTATCAAAATCCCAGTTGTCTTTTTGTCAGAAATGTAAGGTTTCACCCTCAAATTCACTTGGAATTGCAATAGGTCTCAACTAGACAATAATCTTGAAAAGAACAATATTGAATATAAGAAAGTTATAGCTCTTGGTTTTATAACCAATTACAAGTTACAGTAATGAAGACAGTAATAACTATTGGTTGGTTGTTGAGGTAGGATGAATCACTTTTCTTCAGGAATGTGATGACTGTTCATGCTAATTGGCAGGACATGCGGTCATGCCTATGTGGATAGAACCAATTGGACTCAAGGGACTGTTAATAACCAAAAAAAATGAGAAAAAAACGAATTGAAGTTGGGAGGGAGATGGTGATGGTGGAACAAGAGGGAATTAGTGGTGGGTGTATAAGGTCAAAATATGTTGTGTAGATATATGAAATTTTTTCAAAGAATAAATTAATATTATTAAAAACTAAGTAATTATATTATTACTGGTACAAGGACATTCATACAGATAAATATAGTAGGAATATATATATATATATATTTATATATATATTGCACTGATTTTTTTTTAATAAGCATACCCAATGATTTAGGGGAAACTCAATCTTCCCACATACAACATACAGGGCTATGACAACTGTAAATCCACATCCAAAATAATAAAAGTGAGTCCTTACTTCTTATCACATTTGAGCATTTACTCAACAGAGCCACAGTAACAAAAAGAATACAGTATTGGCACAAAAACAGACAGACCAGAGTGGCAATTAATTGGAGACCCAAATGTAAGAGCCTGAGTACATATAACTTCAGCCACATAACATTTGTCAAAGATGTCAAAAATATACCCTGGAGCTTCATATAACACAAAACAATTCAAAGATCCACATGTAAGAGCTACAGCTATGACATCTTTTGGAGACACAGAGATATATCTTACCATTGCATTTAGAAATAGTTTCTTAGTTAAGATTGTCATAGCAAAAGATATAATAAGAAATAGACAAAGGGTACTATATACTTTAAAACTTGTACGTTGGAAACACTATCAACAGAGGTGGATGGAAATGCCATAGAATGGGAGAAAGTATTAAAAACAGCATATGTGACATAGCGATTGTAACTTGAACATGTTGAAATAATTATTGAATCCCAACAGCAAAAAGCTGAGCACCTCAATTAGATAAGAGACTCTGAAAATTTGATTTCTCCAACGATATACAAATGGTCAAGCACATTACTGTGATGCTAATCAAAATTATGAAATGATATGACTTCACAATCACTAGATGGCAGTAATAAAAGTAGCTGTAATAGTAGAAGAACAAAAGCATTGGTACTCACCTGTGGGAAAATTGGAATACTTATTATATTGCCTGCAAGTGCAGCCATGATGGAAAACAATTTGGTGATTATTCAATAAGATAAACACAGATTTATCATGTGACCCACAAATTATACTGCTAGGTTATATATCAAAAAGAATTTAAGACTGGGAATCCGACACATGCCTGTTCACAAATAGTCAAAGCAGCACTACTCACAATTGCAAACAGTAGAAATAACTCACAGTCCCCAACAGATAAACGGACAAGAAATTGTAATGCATGCATGAAAAGGGAAGAATTAAATCTGTATGTAGTGTGCACCAGTGTTCCTATTATGAGAACTAAAGCCCTGTGAAAATTGTCCAAAATGAAACAAAACAAACACAAAGCAGGCCAACGGGGCCTATGGTGCTTTTGGGTGTGTTAAATGTGTCCATGACAGAATCAATTGTGCTTTTCCTATGGAGGAAGAGGAAAGTCACTGTGAAAGTGTTGAAGGCATAAGCACGGAGTCAGAAAACACAGTAAACATGAATCTTTCCTAAGAAACAAAAGCCAAGGCTTGTTCCAAAAGAATAGACTACATAACAGTGAAGGTGTAAGATCTGATGACTCCTTTGACTCACCATCACTACCATAATCATCATAACAGTAATAATAGTAATTATACTAATAGTTACCCTTTATTGACTATGTTTTATATACCAAACCCCATGTTAGACACTTTATACACATTACATAATCTCCAACAACTCTATTGTTACCTTAATTTTGTGGCAGAGAAAAGGACTTGGTGTTCAAGTACTGTATAGAAATAAGAAATCTTAGGCAACAAGTTGAAGAGCTAGAGTTCCAAACCTCTGTCAGTCTGATTTCAGAGCCTCTATACTTACTTAACATACAAATGAAAGAAGGTGCCTAGATAACTGTTAAGATCCTGGGTGGTTTGCATGAATTTACTTACATATACTATGAAGGAATATAATTTTCACAAAGTAAAAGTTGTGGACATCTAGCAACAACAAACAAACAAATAAACAAAACAAATAAGCAAAGGAACCAGTGGAAAGTAGGCAAAATGGCTTTTTTTTTCTGTTGATCTTAGTGAAAAACATTTGAAAGCCACTGTCATGACAGATCTGGGAAGCTGTGCTAACTCATTTGAACACTTCCCTCTAGGCAATGGCGAGCTCTTGAAAGATTTAAGCAGAGTAGTGGCATGATCTAATTTTTGCATTGCAGCAAGAGTTTAACCACATTGTTTATAGATTGCCTAATGGAAAAATATCCATTACTGTGTTACTCCTTATTCAGATGCATCTGGGTTTGTTCAACAGAGGGCACTGATCATTTCTACATTCGCACACAGCAGCTGGATGCTCATAGATAGCAGAGATGGCCTCCATGCTCTGTGTGCATGCAGAAGATACAGAGAAAAAACTTCCCTATATGCACAAGATCTCGTTATCAGTGAGAATCTGTAGGAAGCCACACCACGTGTTCTCTGGTTCTAGTAATTTTTGAAAGGCAGACTATAGTACCAGAAAGAGAGAGAGAGAGAGAGAGAGAGAGAGAGAGAGAGAGAGAGAGAGAGAGAGAGAGAGAGAGAGAGAACTGTTCACATTCTTAAATTAGATGCCAGGCTACTATTTGTCCCCACTACTTTTAGCTTTAACCATGTAACTAGAAGTCATTTCTGATATAACTAATTCACCAAACTGAAATGAACGTTGATACAAAATGAACCCAAATACAGGGATAACAAAAAATATTGTCAAAAAAGGAAGTTTGCAAAGGTGGGAGGAAGGCAACCCTAAATAAGATTTTTTTGTTGTTGTTGTTGTTGCTGAGGACATCAGTTATAGCCTCTATACAAGTGTCAATGGCCTTGAATACGACCATGCTGGCCACATTTAGGGCATGCTGCTGAGGGGTGTGTCCCCCATCAGGTTCTCAGCAGGTCAGAAAAACTGGAGAGGAGATGAGGACTAGGCAAGCTACTGAAACAGATATATAGAAACATGGGAACTTTATCTGAGGGTGAAAGCTAAAGTTTTCATTTTAGTTTTCTCTGTGTTGTTTGTTCTCCCTACTCTGTTCTTTCTCTGTTCTGTTCCTTTACCCTCCTGCTTTTTTCTCTTCTCTTCTTCCCATTTGTTTCCCTTATACTTCTTTCCTGATGTTTTCCCTTCTATATCTTCCATTCGCCTATCTCTTACTTTTCTTTTATCCTTTTTATACTTCACAATACAAAGATTTCTAGGCAAGAAAAGAATAGCTCTCAACCATAAGTCACATATTTTCCAAAAGCAAGTTAAAATCTTTACACAAGAAGAAATCACATTAAGATCACAAGTTAGATGTTTTTCTTAGAAGCCCACAAGTAGTTAAACATTTTTCTTTACCCCAAAGCAATAATTCTTTTACTATGGATTAACAAAGTTTTAAGCAAGCTAAGTATATTTCAGCTAGTTCTTCTGTACTGGCTGGTAGCTGTTTGGGATTTTAGTGCAACAGATTTCTATTCTTAATTATACCCTAAAGAAACTTTAAACAAGTGGTCAGCTAACCATCTGTTTTCCTTTAAACACAATGGGGTCATTTAATTTCCTCTTACAACTTTGTTTTTTGCAAGGTACATACAGGGTCCTGTGATTAATTCTATAAGTTACAACTCAGGGCTAACCTTGGGTGAAGGGACATTATCGTTTTCTATAGTCATCAGCCTGTTTTTCCACAGGCAGAGTTCATAGATCTATAATGAACAAAACTTCCTTGTGCTTCTTCACACGTAACAAATGGGGGAGATAACTTCTAGCCTATTTTTGCTTTTTTTAAAAAAAATATCTCTAATCGGAGCAATTGGAAGAATAACCTAACCCTTTCCCCTAATCATCTTTACTATCTTAACCACCTGTATCTTTTAGGCTAACTCAGAATGTCCAATTAAATCATAGGTCTAACTAGCCATCATTGCTCTCATAAAAATCATCTTCATTGTGATCTGCAAGTAAATTGCCCAGTGTGAGGAGTGGGATTTTCCAAGAAACAATCACACTATACTAAGTACAGAGGAATCCTTTCACGTAGTAATCACACCATGCCAAATGCACAGGAAGCACAGCAAAAGCAAGGGGCATTCTGGAGATAATCGCCAAGGGGAGGGCTTTGCTATTCAATGAACTGAAATCCATAATCTCCTCTGACATGGCCATCAATGTTGGCAGGCAGAATAGTAAGGTTGACTACATTCTAACTGACTCCCTTTCTCTACGGAAGGCCAGGTTGAGCATATGGAAAGGATAGAATTTGTTTGAAGGACGGTTTCTGACATCAAGTGAATCTGTATGGAATCCTAGCTCTGTGTCTCTATCAGGATAATTCAAACAAGGCCCTTAAACATAATGAACCTCATGTTTCTTTGTTATAAAATGGGGGTCCTGATAATAAGTAGTTCATGGAGATTTTTTTAAAGATATAAACTTATCCAAAGAAACTTATTAGTGTGTCAGTAGCTCTCTTGTGATGATATTCTATGCATATGTCAAATGTGCCTGGAACCTAAGCCAGTAGTAATCAGCAGCTCTAACTAAGTTTCTGTGGAATTCAGTAGTCAAGAGTTTTTGCCATTGAAACCTGGGATTCTTGAGAAAAATTACAATATATCGCTAAGCCAATGGTTCTCAACCTGTGGGTCATGACCCTTTGGGTAGCATATCACATATTTACATTGTGATTTATAACAGTAGAAAAATCATAGTTATGCAGTAACTGTGTTGGGGGTCACCAACATGAGAAACTATATTAAAGGTTTGCAGAATTAAGAAGTTTGATAACCACTGCTCTAAGAGAACTTTGAAAGTCATTAACTTTTCTTTGCCAAAGACTTAGATGACATCCAGAATAGGCTTCTGTTAGAATCTAACACAGTTAAATTGAGCACTCAGCTGTGACACAACAGGCCTGCATCATGTATCATGGTGCTAAAGGCTTTATCTTTGTTATTACATAGCTTACTAAGAAAGATCAGAATTTGAACAGAGGTGAGTAGTTTGATGATCCCAGCTATTGTCTGAGAGTAGAGAAACCAGTATCATCACTGAAGTCTACAATTAAGAGTATGTACAGGTAAAGATGAGAGGGCTACAGGGTGAACTGTGTGACTTGCCAGGCCAAACTACAGCTTCTGTGAAGAGACTCTTCTTTTCGTTTGCTTTTGCTTTGCTTTGTTTGTTTGGTTGGTTTAGTTTTTGTTTTTTCTTTTTAATTTTGTTTAGAGGGAGAGGTTACAGGGGAACAGTGTGGATTCGAGAGGACAGGGAGATGGATAGGATTGGGATGCACGATGTGAAATCTACAAAGAATCAATAAAAGTTAAAAAAAATTAGAATTCATGGTGAAACAAAGAGAAGTAATGTTCAGCTATATGATGAACCTGACAGACTGATGCACATGCTTTCCCCAAGGAGAAACTCCTGGGCAGTTATAGTTTAGTATTACTTTTTTAAATAAATTCAATAATGCTGTTTCTGTGCACTGATGTGCACACATTTCAATATACATCCAAGTGGTGGGGATGTCCTTCTGTATGTATGTCTATTTTATTAGTTGATGAATAAAACACTGTTTGACCAATAGAGTCAGAAAGATAGTCAGGGCTAGGAGATGAGGAAAATTCTAGGAAAGGTAGGCAGAGAAGAGCCAGATAGGGTTGCCATGTGGAGACTGGGAAGACAGGATGCACCAAGTGTTCTCTGGTAAGATAAGGCCATGTAGAAATACATACATTAGTAATTATGGTTAATAATTAAGTCTGATCTATCCAATAAGAAGCTCTAGCAATCAGCCAGTAGTTTAATAATTAATATATGTCTCCGTGTGTTCATTTAGGACTCAAGGACAGCAGGAACAGCAGGACAAGAGAAAACTGCAATATCCAAGGGTGATGCCAGTACAGACAGTTGTGGTCATGCTAGACCATAATTTTCCTTAATTTATTTATGAAAGCACACCAGCAGATAAAATAATATGCAATTTGGATTTTAAAAAATAGATGATCCATGCTGGAGGTCACATAAGATGTTGATCATTAAATTACTCATTTGTAACATATCCCTGATACTATTATAATTCCTGTTCTGTAGGTAAGACTGCAAACATCACAGAAAGGATATTAATTACCTAAAGATTATATAAGTAGTAACTGCAAGAGCTGGAATCTGAACAAAAGTACTCTGACTATAAAGCCCTTGCTCTGTGCATCTTTGCTGGGACAGCTGTCAAATGCTGTGTTCTCTTCCATTCCACTAAACACTAGAAGATATTCAGGATATGGCTCAGGCTAAATAGAATTATAATAAATCTTCCTTGGCAAAGGCGCAATTTGTATTTGTCACTTTCCAGCAACCAAATACAATTGTAGGCCCCTAGAGATATGATTGCATAATGATGCCTCACAGAGTTTGCAGCAGAGATGGGAAATCAGCATAAGCAGGTACAGTAATCATGCTGAGCTCATTAGCATCCAAGGAAAGATAGAAGTCTTCATTTTTCTAAGTTAGGAAGAAACCTAGTCTCTTATCAAAGGAATTCAATGAACCACTGTAGCCAATGATGTCTTACTCTTGAACTCAGAGGTGCAGTAAACATACTAAGCCCTAAAATCTAGGGTGATGCACTAGACAGATCTCCTAGTAAAGGCAGTTTCTCTACAGGCAGTCAGAAACCTTCTTATGATAGGCTTTGTCATTCATCAAAAAGTGGAAAACCTCAATTTTCTAGAGGAAAACTTCTTGAAGAACTTTTATCCAGAAAAGGCTGAAGGCCTGGAAAAGGAGTGGATAGTGTATAGTGGATACTATAGCATTGTAAAGCATTAGCTTCTCAATTTTTTCCTCCCATTTGTAGCTTAATGGCATGTGTGCACAACTACTGATTCAATTCTTAAGTACTGGCCACCATTAGGTTCAGCACTATTGTTACTATTACTATCACTATCACTATTACTACCACTATTATTGATAGGTGTCATTTTTACTATGTACTTTGTTCCAGGCATTTTGCTTGCATTAAGATCCATGATTGCGTGTGCCTTTTCTGAGTATCTTAAAGATGAGAGAAAATACAGCACAAAGAGTTGAAATGAACTGTCTGGAGTCACAGTCACAGAGAAGATGGTGGAGACAAGTTACAAACCCAAGTGGGCTGAATCTATAACCTACTCTCTTAACTTCTAGGGTAGAAGTCAGCATGCTTCCTCAAAGCCCTCTCATGTCTGTTGTTCTTCCTGCTTGGAAATACCCTCCTGATTATCCCATGGATGCCTTTTGTTGTGGTTTTTTGTTATTCACACTGACTTAATCTCATGCCTTTCTTTGAAACTTACAATTTTTGAATGCGTGTGGGGTGGTGGTGGTACATGTGTGCCATAATGTGTATGTGGAGGTCAGAGTACATCCTTCTTAGAACTAGTTCTGTTTTTCCACCATGGGGGTCCCTAGGACCACACCCATGTCATCAGATTTGTCAGCAAGAGCCTTTACCCTCTGAATCATCTCAACAGTTCAGAAAGGCCTCTTTTCATCATCTGATCTAAAGTAGCAGTCCCTATGTAATGCCTGTCATATGGCTACATAAAATACCACATTTTTATGCTTGTTTCTACTCCAACTGGATCAAAATCTCCACAAAGATGTGAGTGTTAGTTTGTTTTGGTGAGAAGTACATCACTAGCATCTAAAACAGTACCTGGGGTCAAGGAGAATTTTTCAGTGACTAAAAGTTTGTTGTGCAAGCATTAGAACCCAAGTTAAGATGCCAGCAATCACATAAAATGCCAGACATGGTAGCACATTCTCGGCACCTGTACTCCCAGCACTATGGAGGGCAGAGACAGAGAATAGTTGCAATTTCCTTGTGGCATACCTATCTGGATTTGGTAAGAAACTCTGTCTCAAAGGAATAAGGTAAAGAATGATAGAGCAAGACACCTGATGGCCTCCTCTGGCTTCTGCATGCACACAGCTGTCACCCTTGCATAACCACACATATTCATACATCACACACACACATATACCACACTCATACGCATATGATAAAAAGAAGATGAACCATAGTCCATTGAATAAATAAAAAAGAAAATAGTAACTGTCATACGGGAGGAAGCAAGTAGATATTTGTGAATTTGAAGTCTTGAACTGCAGGTGAGAACCTATTCAAAGGATCGAGTCCATACTTAACAGCACATGTCCCTTTGTGCTTCATGTTAGGCTGGATGCATTCCTGGTGGAGAGGAAAGTGCCACTGTAGGTCAAAGTGCAAGGGACGATGTTATGGTAAATGTTTACTCATCAATTAGTCCAAAGAACTGGCTCTTCTTTGTAGTGATTTATGACTTTTATGTTATAACTCTTCTAATCAAAGTTGAAAACATCATGCGTCAAGCTGTCAGCCTGGTGTAAATGATCACAGAGTTAGAAGGGCTTTGGAGTTTCACTAGTAAAGTTTATACTAGTTTATATTGTTTCTATTACATATACACAGTGGCCATAAATAACCTCAATAACATAGATGGTAACACAACATAGTGAAATATTGAGGCCATGAATGTTAAACATTTTCTATTGTTCTTGTGTAATTTTTAACTGAAAGTCTCTATCACTTACTGTTTAATGATGGCCATGTTTCACAACCAACAAACAACATTCTGAAAATGCTACTCATTGACTTTCATGAGCTAATAGAAGCCAGCTCCAGTACATGACCAGGCCAGCACTTGTAGAAAATAGTCACAGCTGCTTTCTTAGGCTTTGGATGCATACATGCAGCAACTGATTTTAGTGTGAGTTGGAGGCAAAGTGTTGACAACTGCAGTGGAAAATACAGGAGACCCTTAATGGCTTCTATTCTAGGCCCTACCAGTTTTACATTTCTGAGGGGCTTGGCATTTGTATCTTTCATATCATCTCAGAGTTATGCTACTATGGAAAATCACTACCAGAACAGAGATTCAGGGATTAGAAAAGATGCTCCCAAATGGAGCTGCTGAATACTCATTGGCTCTATATTATGTCATGGCAGACTTGTCCACATTTTTGTGTTGTTAAGCAGTATAATATAGTACTTACGAGCTCTAGGTAAACTGTGTAAGTCAATATCTTCATTCTGCTACTTAATGGCTATGTGAATTTAAGTAGGCTACTTAACATTTTATGCCTTACTATAGTCTTAAGATGGGTATATAAAAGCATCCATTTCAAGGCCAATGTGATGATTAAATTGTTTAACACATGCCAAACAATTAAAATAGTGTATAATACAGTATGACCATATTCCCAACTTTCCTTGCAGTCCTGGAAAATGGGACTACCACTGTGATATACTGATGTTCTATTGCGGTTTAATAAGGATCAGGATAAACAAATAGGCCAAATAGATGTTTATTCAGGGAGAAATAACTTACAACCTAGACAGATGAACACCAGCAAGTTCCACTGGATGCTCTCCTCTCTGCTTCCTGCCAGCAATAGAGCATTCCCCACTCCTCCTCAGACCTAGTTCCATCAGTCACTTCCGCCCCTAGCTCCACCCCCAATGGGCGTGGTCAGTGGCACAGAAAGAGACAAAGTAAATATCCCATTACAATTTCTAAAAAGTTGAGAGTTTTAGCAGCATCATTGGGTGTCATGCTAACACTCCACAGTTCCAATGCTGGGCTGTCACTTGATAGATTATCTACATACACACCACTATCACAGTACTCCCTTGGGAAATGCAAACAGGAGTCTCCAGGGACCAAGTGGATATTAAAGCTTGCTTGATACTCTGTCCCTGACAAGTTACATTGGAAAGCTTGTTCTGGTTTTGATCAGAGGTAGATTTTTATGCCTATGAATGTCAGAGAGCTGGGATACCTTTGCACCTTGATGTGATAGGTAGGATCAAAGGAGTTTCCTGAAACAACTTCTTCAATAAATGTTTGTTTAGAAAAGAAATATATCTGTGCCTAGCTAGAAATCCAAATAAAAATTCATTAATGATTGGATGGTAAGGTACAAGCAAGGGTTTTCTTATCACTGTGTAACAACTGGCTGCATAAGGTGGGAGGGGGCAGCCAAGATGTGCAGTATCTAACAATTTTCATCATGTAAATATTTCTATCACAGATTACTTCAAACAAGCAATATGGTATTTCTAGATCCAGAGTTGAAAAGAGATGCATGAATTTAACTATTGTGAGCTAGTAGTAACATCTTCCTTACTATAAAAATACCCAGAAACAACAAAGGGGAACAAGAATTAGCTGGTGGCAGACATGAAAGACCTAGACTAAATCTTGAGCCTCAAAAGAAGTAATACACTAAGATAGGTATATAAGAAGCTTTTTAAATGAAATGACAGTAGAATGAGCAATTATATTTACTGTAACACATTCTGTTTGTGCTGGCCCTATGTCATTGCTGAGTGATGACTAAAACGAAATAGAGAATGTTCAATATGAAAATAAGGAAATAGAATATTTTTGTCTTCAAAATGAGATACTTTTGCCTTCAATGAGGAACAAGCAGAAGAAGTAACACATTTGGGGATGAAAATGGGCAGTATCCTTTGTGTGTGTGTGTGCGCGCGCGCGTGCTTGTGCACTTATAGACAAAACAGATGGGAAACCTACAGGCTTATTTTGGTTGTTCTGCATTTGTACATGTCACTATAAATAGGTCGATAAATAATTGCATCAATTTTACTTGAGAGGTGTAGCACAGATTATGATTCATTTGTAGATGCTTGTAGCTGAATGCAACCCAATAGAACTTTGTACAAAATCTTCTGAGGCAGTGGAATAAACATACACTTTTAATGACAGATCAAGTGATAGTAGGTCTGTGGGTCTGGAAAGTTTCTTTGGTAGCCTAGGTAGCAGTGTTTGGTATCTCTGAGGTACTATATCAAAATCTCCTTTAATAAAGCTTTTTATCTCTAGAATTATCCCTTAGGTACGATATCAGCAAGACATTTGACTATGAGGTCAAGAATACATCCTCCACAAAGCAACTACCCACTTACCAAGAGAACACTGAAAGAATTCTAGACTACAATGAAAAAGCTGAGGCCACCCACTAAAACGCAAACAAACAAATGCATTAAAAACGACAGGAAGGAGACTGGAGAGATGGATCAATGGTTAAGAGCATTGGCTACCCTTCAAGAGGATCCAGGTTCAAATCCCAGCACCCACATGGCAACTCACAACTGTCTGTCACTCCATTTCCAGGGGATCTGAGACACTCACACAGGCTTATATGCAGGCAAAAGATCAATGTACATAAAATAAAATTTAAATAAATTTAAAAAACCAACAGGAACCATTTTCTCTGGTTCAGCCCATCCCATAGACCAGATTTCTTTAGTCTTGATCATTCTCAGTGGAGGAAAAGAAAGCAGGAGAACTGAAGCAGCCTTCACCGTTAATGTGACCTTACTGTAGCCCATGGTGTTGCCACAGAAACTGAAATGCTCTCAACCAGTCATTCCTGAAGCTCTTGACAACAGTGTTTTCTTTGGAGTCGTGAGTCTGGAGCTGCTATACTTGTTCCTTGTTTCCTAAGACGCAGCATGGACATCATCTCACCTCACACTGGCACTTCAGCCGTACCCTAGCAATCACACACACACACACACACACACACAGAAGCATGCATACATGTGGCGAAAGCTTTACCTATAAGTGAGACCCCCCCCCTTGGCCAGTATTACTGCATATAAAGGAAGGTGAGAAGGGAAGATCCAAGTGGTTTGCTTGTGTAGACACAAACATCTTGAATGGCCACAAAATTGTGTGGTCTTCATTGCCACTGCCTTCCACTCATGGAATTAGTTTTGTCCAGTGCTATTGTTTCCTGCAGGCTTAACCTCTGAAACTGCATCAACCAATGGGACCAACATACTGCCTCCATTATTCATTCCTTGATATTGGGTAACAGTGTACAGCAAATGGCTAGATCTACCAGGGAGTAAGACAGGCATGCAAGCACAGCAATAGTGGAGAGACTACCTTAAATGCCTTTCTCCTATAATGAGATTGATGACCACCTTATAGACGATCCTAGAGCCTTCATCTAGTAGCTGGTGGAAGCAGAAGCAGACACCCACAGCAAAACAATGAGCCGAACTCCTGGAATCTAGTTACAGAGAGGGAGAAGGGATGAGGAAAGGGGTCAAGACCAGGCTGGTGAAACCCACAGAATCAGCTGACCTGAACAAGGGGGAGCTCCAGACTGATAGCGGGGAAACCAGCATAGCACCGACCCAGACCCCCTGAACATGGGTTTCAGAAGGCCTGGGCAGTCTACGGGGCCTCTGGAAATGGAACCAGGACATATCCCTGATGCAGGAAGGGACTTTAGGAGCACATTCCCCATGGAAGGAAATTTTCTTAGCGTAGAGCCACGGGGGAAGGCCTGGGCCCCACCCCAAATGATTTGACAGATTTTGATGATCCCTCATGGAAGGTCTCACCTTCCCTGTGGAGTGGATGGGGGATGAGGACATGGGAGGATGGGAAGGAGAGGGAACTGGGATTGATATGTAAATTAAGAAACCAATATTAAATGATAAAAAAAATTTAAAAGAATTTGGCTAGGAAATAGCTGCTGGGTTGGAAAAATTGAACATGGAAGGGATCCTCAAAGTTGATTGCCCAGGGCCAGTACCCTGGGACAGTGTTTCTGGAGCTAGTTTTAGATGGAGATTCCCTGGCCCAGGCAGATCCACTTCTATTTAACCAGCATAAACTGTAGCTGGCTGCAGTAGTCTTAGGCCACTTATGTACTAAGGTAGCATGTAGGATAATAGGATGGATCTTAGTCTTTCCCCTGGCCTCACAGGCCTCAGCGTATGATGGACTCTGGGATGTGACAGTGTTACCATGTTGATGGCCACATAATTGGTAACCTCAATCTCCTATTAGTCTCCAGGCAAAAAAACAAAGGGAAAACTCTGTTTTGCTTTGGGAAACAAAACGGAGGCATGTGCCAAGATTTTGGATCCCAAGGCTAGTCCTTCCATAGTAAGGGCCACTGCTGAACTGCAGTACTTGATCACAGGCTACGTAGTGTGGACGTAAAACCTGTGCTCTCACCCTAGCCCCAAGTAGCCCCTTATAGGTATTGAATAGTCTTGAAAAACACCCCTTCAGTCATCCTGAGCAGTACAGAAGTGTAGATTTTTTAATAAACTGACTTAGAGCACTTTCTAGTATTGAAAAAAAAAAAAAACAACAAGACACCAATTGCAGATTTATAAAACCTGAATTAAAGGCAAGATCTAATGCTGAAACAGTGGAAATGACTATTGTTAAGTGTTTTTGGAAGGACAGGTAAAACAGCATAAAGCCAGATGCAAAAGCATCAGGCTTTTCAAGGAACCATGGTGTCACCTACTAGAAAAAAATAAGAAGCCAGAAAGAAACCACAATGCAAATCACGCATGCAAAATATCTGACAGTTTAAAATCATTGTTTTAGGGAAATTCAATAAGTTTTAAGACAAAAAAATTAGGCATTTTATAATTAAATTGAACTAAGATATTGAAGTTAATTTTAAAAAATCAACAGAAACCTGTGAGTTCAAAAAGCACACTAAATGAAATGAAAAAAAACATGAAGGCATAACTGAATAGATTAAAGAAGAATCACTGAACTTGATGACAGACTATTTGAGAACACACAGATGGCAGAGAAAAAAATATAAGAGAACAAAGAGGATTGAAGAAAGATTATGGAAATTTGGGACACCATCAACAGAGTAAATATTCTAACTGCTGGAGTTCAAGAGAAATATGAGAATGCTACAGGAGTGAAAACCTTATTCAAAGAGATAGTCATGGAAATTTTCCCTAAACCAAAACAGCACACAAGCACACATGTATGGAAAGGCTTAAGGTCTCCAGTTAGATTCAAGTCAGCCAAGTCTGTGGCAAGAAATATTATAATCAAGTTCTCCAAAGTCCAAAAAAGGAGGGTTATAAAAGCAGTGAGAGAACAGAGACAACATATAACTCTACTCCAATTTTCCTGACCACAGACTTCTCAGCAGAAACCGTAGGGACCAGGAGGGACTGGGTTGACACCCACATCTCTTCAAAGCTATGATTTTAAAATGAAGAAGCAATAAGTACATTCCCAGACATGAAAAAAATGCTGAGGGAATTTATAACCACTAGATCTGCACTAAAAGAAATGCTAAAGGGCATTCCTCAACCTCAAAGAAAAATACCACTTACAAATAAGACAGGAAAAAAATTGGTGCTGCAAAATATGTTGGTAAGAGTAACTATGCAGACAAATACATGAGTCGTACTATTTTGAATATGGTATGTAACTTATTTATATATTAAGTATGAAGTGATTAAATACAACTGGGTATAAAATATTAAGACATAGGTAAACTGACTAGTATTTTTATGTTTTTTTAAGCAATCATGTTTTTTTAATTTTACATACCAATCCCAGTTCCCCCTCCCTCTCTTCTTCCCACTCACCCTCTTCCCCCATCCTGACCCCTTCACTCCTCAGAGAGAGTGAGGCCTCCCATGGGGAGTCAATAAAGTCCGACACATGACATTGATGTTTTTGTCAACTTGACATCAAGTGTAGGCATCTGAGAAGAGGCAATCTTGTCTGAGAAAACATTTTTGTAAGATCATACTGTAGGCAAGCTTGTGGAGCATTTTCTTAATCAGTGACTGATAGTGGAGGGCCCAGTGATGGACCTGAGTTCTATAAAATGCAGATTGGACAAGCCATGAGGAGAAAGCCAGTAAGCAGCATCCCTCCATGGCCACTGAATCATCTCCTGCCTCCAGGTTCCTGTCGTATTTAAGTTCCTGTCCTGACTTCCTTTGATAATAAACTGTTATGTGGAAGTGTAAACAAATAAATCCTTTCCTTCTAACGTTGCTTTTGACCATGGTGTTTCATCAGAGCAATAGTAACCATGACTAACAAAGTTGACAATATAAAAATATGTGAAATGGTCATAAAAATGCCAAATGGAGCGAAATGGAATTCAGATCTAGTTTTATTTGTATTTTTATTTTCTTGGGGGGGGGTTCTGTTTTTCGAGACAGGGTTTCTTTTTGTAGCCATGGCTGTCCTAGAACTAGCTCCGTAGACAGAGTTAGCCTCAAATTTACTGAGATCTGCCTGCCTCTGCCTCCTGAGTGCTGGGATTAAAGGAAGGCCTGGACTAACACCTGGCTGGTTCCCTATCTTTATGATCACAGTTACGTTTCTATAATTTCAAACAGCTTGTTCTAATCAAAGGAAAATGAGGCTGTATCTTCTATGATGCTTACAGACTCATCATTTGATTATAACAAGTGTTTTGAAATTATAGCAATATAACAGTGATCAAGGTCCTCAAGTGACCTTCATTTGTAACTACCCAATTCTAAAGGATGTTCCACAGCCTATCTTATACTATGCTTCACAACTTTCTCATTACTTTGCTTCTTCTTTGTTCTTTGTCTTATCCTAGGTGAGAAATGTAAAGTCAGGAAACAAGACAATGTTAACTCTTCTCATTTCACACAGATCAAACATACTAAAAATCATAACCAAGGTATCAAAACTCAAGAAAGAAATCATCTTACCACAAAGAGAATTGCAAGAAAGGGAAAACGAAAAAAACTTTCTACTTAGATTTCTCAAAGTTTCCACTATGTTTCATTACAAAGGAACTTTAATTGTCCCGATCTTTATTTTTCTCTATGTCCATTTACAAGGACTGTTCTGCCTACTGTCTGAAATGATGCAACCACTGAGCTTACTGGTATATTCCTACTCATTTTTCACTGGTTAGCTAGGACCTCTTCACTGTGAATCTTCTCTAAAAACTAAAGAGCAGGGTAGACTATACTTCCCTTTGTGCCATCATTGTTTGAGCTGGTTATAAACAAGATGCTTAGAAGATAGAATTAACAATCCTTGATGACTGAATAAGTACTCTGGATAGTATAGGTGTAATAGTTAAGCATGATCCTTCCTTTCTTACCTGAGCAGCAGTGTGGATGGTAGGACATTCACTGACATAGGCAACAATGAAGCAGAACTAGGTTACAAGGATTGTGAGGTCTGTTCTAGGCATGATGAGTCTACAGTACCCAGGCGATCTCCAAATGTAGATGCCAAATTAGAATTTAACTTGGTGTACTCCATAGGAAAATGATCTAGTCTAGAGTATACATATTCCATAGTCTTAGCATATGAATGTAGAAAAGGAGAATAGAGAATGCTGGATAACACATTAAGAATTATTAACAGTACAGAAAAAGAAATTTTTAGGGCAGCCTCTGTTAGGGCCAATATGTAGGTCATAGAGAAGCTTTCTCTGATTTAAATTTGGACATTACATCTAAAAACTAAGAATTGGTGTTTACTATGTGTATAAAGATTCACAAGAAATATATTAACTCTTTTTATATGTGATATGTTCTGCATAGTATAAAATTTTTAGACAAAGACAATAGAAAATAGGATGGTGTATCCAGGGGCTAGAAGATGAGAATGGGGTAGCTCTTTAATGGGTCAAGAATTTGTAAGAGGAGGAGTTATGCAATGATGCAATATCAATGGGCTTAATTGTATTCAACTCGACACTTAAAATGAATACGGTAAAACAGAGTGGCGGTGGTTGTGCACCCTTTAATACCAGCACTTGGGAGGTAGAGGTGGGTGATGTCTGTGGTCAAGGGAAGCCTGGTTTACAAAGGGAGTTCCAGGACAGCCAGTGCTACATAGAGAAACCCTGTCCTGAAAAAAATGGCTAAGATAATATATTTGTGTTATGTACAATATGCCACAGTGTTGTAATCCAATAAGAGAAAGAATTTCAACCCAAATTATAAGTGGATTTGATTTAGAACTTTCTTTTCCTCTTCTCAGGATACCATGGGAGTCTTTTTCAGCCCATAGGACTACATATCCCATCATCCTCCAGCCCGTCAGTACCTAATTCAGCGCTTATCAGAATTTATTGTTAGAAATCCTTCCAGCTATTGACTACAGTCTAGCTTGGAAATAAAATGGCCTTCCATTTCAAAATGATTAATATAGATTTCTTTGGTGCCTGAGAATAGTGTTTCAAGATATGAACTTCTTCAGTCTCAGGAGTATTCATTTCCCTGTGGTATTCTTCTATTTTATAGACAGCACCCTGTGTTCTTGCTTCACTGAGCATATGCAAAAGTAGTTGAGTTACACAGACCCTAGCAGGCTGAAGCTTCTTTGAATATTAGCAGAATGCCAATCACTCATCCCTGGGCCCCAAAGCGAACAACAAAAGACAGTTTGATAGAGGAGGGTCAAATAGCAGTCTGTGATTCCCAGAATGAACCCATAAATTAAAATTGTTTTGCTTATGATGTGGAGGCACTTAAGTTATATGAAGGGACTGAAGAGAGTTGGGGAAGGATGTTTCTCACTACGAAAGCAGTATCCTTCCTGGGCACAAATAGTTCCCATTTTGCCAATACTCTCATGTAAATCCAGTTCATACAGTTTGCTATTGATTAGCACCTAGACATCATGTTAGGATCAGGTGCTGTAAAGACTTACATAGATAACATGACCAGCCTTGTTCTCAGCAGCTTTATTATTTGGTAGATTATGTCCATAATTATGTTTCAAAACCTCAGATACATTAGATGTTCTTAGAGCTCAACAAGGCAAGAGACGTCTGTTGATTGGGGCAGGTGGAACATTAAACTGGTTGTTTCCTCCACAGATGCACCTTATTGGCAAGAGGAAAACAAAAAAACATGGTGACTGAAATCCTTTCTGTTTGCAATCAAAGCTGCCACAGTACTTTGTCCTCCTAACAGGGCTGTCTCTTCCTGCCTTAATTAATGTTAGCTTAAATTGAGAGTCATACACATTTACAAGGTAGAATGTGACACTTTGATATGCATATAGACTATGTAATAACTGAATCTTGAGTCAAGGTAATTAACATATCCATCACCTTGCTTGTTGGCTTGTGAGTTAAAGTAGATGGGCTCAGCCAATGCCTTGTTTAATGGTTAGGTATTTGAAATTTGCTTAGTTATATTGAAATAAATAGTTCATTATTATTGGTTCTAGTTACTGTATGAGAAAGATTTTTAGAAGTCATTGCTTCTTTTGTCTAAATGAAACATTGGCCTTTTTGCTAGTAAGTCCCATGGCCCCTTTAGCCTCCTATAATCAGTATAATATTCTACTATATAGTCATCTCTCATTTTATTTATATGTTCATCTACTGATACTTTTATTGATTTCATATCTTGCCTGTGATAGTGACACAGCGAATTGGGAGAGTACTTTCAATATGTTGATGTATATATGAAGGATCACCAAATTCACCTACCTATGCCATGTATGCTAGTGTAGACTCTGATCTGGAGAAAAATGATTATACTGTCCTTAGCTTGATCACTGGAGTATAGAGCTAAGAAGATCATAAAGATGCTATTCAGAAGAAGGTGAGGTTGCAAGCATTCTGTTTTCCAAGGCAGACTTTCCACACCCTGCACCGGTTTGACAGTGAGTCTTAGCTTGAGAAGAGGCTATTTCCATTCTCCAGTTAACCCATAATCCACTTGCCTAGTTAGGGAACTCAGAAAAGGAGACTCTTTCACTAGCCTGGCAAGTGAAGCAAAGATTTTGTTTGTTTTTGTTTCAAATTAAACTTGCCCCTTGTTCCAACTTGGCTGGGTACATTTGTGGAATTCAACAAATCCATATCTATCTGTGGTGGCCCTGATTATCCTGTTGCCAAAAGTGTGGCTGCTGGGACTTTCCCAGCTTTATTTTTAGCCATTTAAGATAATCTGGAAAGAAGCTGAAGAATGTTAAGGGTTTTTTTTTTCTGTTTCCAGGAGAACACAAAATATGAAGGGAAGGACCAGGCTCCTGGAATGCATGTAGAAAAGAGCTCCTGGTGTTTGTGTGGTAAAGAGCCAAACAGAGTAGTGCTATGTCTAGAATCTAGTGCCTGATCAACTCTTTCAGCTACATGATTTGGGATAGGATCCATTAACCTCTGTAAAGCAGTGTTTTCTTTCTCTAAAGATCTCCTGAGTTGGTTGTAAAAAAATATATGCAATGCTCAGCATATACCAGCACTAGAGAGATGTTAGCTGCTGTTAATGATTTACAAAGATGGCCAACATTTCACAATATACCATTTTTACAGTGAATAGCATATTTTCATGGCAGAAACAGACAGGAGAGCTGCAACTCCACATCACTTTCTCAAACAGTCCTTTCTCTTTCTTCTCTTAATCAGAGATGGAAACACCACTTACTTTGGTTGAGGCATTCCCTTTCTTACAGGGCAGGATCTCCCTGCTTGACACATAGTTGCTCTGGCAAAGAAAGGGTGACAAGCTAACTCGCAGATGTTCCCCAGGTTGGATATGAGTCACATGGCTGCTCTTAATTCAAAGCACAGTCTACTAACTCTGGAAAGTTGAGTTTTTTCTTTGGCTCTCTGGAAAATTTTTACTTACAAAAAATGAAATGAAAGAAAGGAAAGAAAAAAGGAAACTGTATTTGTGTCAATGTGACAGTACTTAGCAAAACTGTGAGTTAGTGAAAAAAATAGTTTTGGTTGCTTTTCATTTTCCTTCTCCATTTCTCTGTTTTCTTCTGTATTCCTGGGTTTCTTTGTGTAGTCACACGAGTATTCAATCTATGTTCACTTTTGAAATTTTAATGTAAGATGCAGGATTTTACATTTTAATTTATTGAACCTTTTAAGACCTATTTTCTCAAAAACTTTGGCAGCTGCTGGGAGAATTTTATGACAGGAGCCATTTGTGCCCACAGGTATCCCTGAATCTGCGTGGTCACACGACTCTGGGTGTTGCCCAATTTGTAAAACCCTCGTGGGATTTAGACATCCAGAACAAATCCCATCAAAGGTTAAGATGGCTTGAAAGAAAATGGCCCCCATAGGCTCACAAGGAGTGGCACTATTAGGAGGTGTGGTCTTGATGAAGTAGGTGCAACTTTGTTGGAGGAAGTATGTCACTGGTGGTAGGCTTTGAAGTCTCTGATGCTCAAGCCTGGTCAGAGTGTCACTGTCTTCCTCCTGCCTATGGATCCAGATATAGAACCCTCAGTTCCTCCTCCAGCACCATTCTGCCTGCATGCCTCCATGATTACTGCCATGAAGAAAATGGATCAAACCTCTGAAACTGTAAACCAGAACCAATGCATGTTTTTCTTTATAAGAGATGCCATGGCCATGGTATCACTTCACAGTAATAGAAACCCTAAGTCATAGGTCTTCCTACTTACTGTTCCTCTCCAATGCCCAACCAGACAGCTAACCTGAACAAGGGGGAGCTCATGAACTCCAGTCTGATTGCTGGGAAACTAGGATAGTACCAGACTCCCTGAATGTGGGTGTTAGGAGGACTAGGCAGTCTATGGGGCAACTGGTAATGGATCAGTATGTATTCTTAGTATACAAATGGACTTTGGGAGCCCATTCCACATAGAGGGATACTCCCTCAGCCTAGACACATGGGGGAGGGCCTAGGCCCTGCTCCAAAAGATATGACAGACTATGAGGCCTCACCCTCCCTGGGGAGCAGAAAGGGGATGGGATAGGGTTTGGTGGGGGGAAGAGGGGAGGATGGGAAGGTGAGGGAACTGGGATAGATATGTAAAATAAGCTAGTTTCAAATTTAAATAAAAAAGTAAAATGAGTTAAAATTAACAAGGAAAGCGAAATAAATTCTCAATAGTAAAGGTTGAGTTGAGGCTATTTATTAATTAGTAATTTACTCTGAACCAGTAAATACCCTAAGCATTTTGCCATACTTCACCTTATTTAACCCTTGCTGCAATTATAGGACATGACTACTTTTATAGGAGATTGTGTACATGGGCCATTGTGGATTAGAACAGTCCAATAATTTGCATAACTAATTTATATTTTTTATTTAAATTAGAAGCAAGCTTTCCGAAATATACAAAGAACTCAAGAAGCTAGTTATCTAAACAACAAATAATCCAATTAAAAAGTAGGGTATAGAACTAAATAAAGAATTCTCAATGGAGGAATCTAAAATAGCTAGAAGACACTTAAGAGAGAGCTCAACATCCTTAGCTATTAGGGAAATGCAAATCAAACCACCTCTGAGATACTATCTTACTCCTTTCAGAATGGCTAAAATCAAAACCACCAAAGACAGTTTGTGCTGGAGAGGATGTGGAGAAAGAGGTACACTCCTCCACTGTTTGTGGGAGTGCACACTTGTACAGCCACTTTGGAAATCAGTATGGCGGTTCTTCAGGAAAATGGGAATCAGTCTATCTCAAGATCCAGCAATTCCACTCTTAGCCATATACCCAAAAGATGCACATTCATACAACAAGGACATAACTGTTGAGTGGCATACCTGGTCTCTGAAGCTCCAATTCATGTCCTAAACCACTAGACATGAGGCACAACAGTGAGTAAGTTTTCCCCGGTATCTAAAAAAGTCTAGTGACAATTCAATTTGTTTATTTGTTTGTTTTGAGGCAGGGTCTCATATAACTCAGGCTTGCCTTAACTTCCTATGCAGCTGCTGAAGATTTTGAATTCCTCCATCTTCCAAGTTCTGGGATTACAAGGGTACACCATTGCACCTGGCTTCATCCATATGTATTTACAAGCACTGTACTAAGGAATAGATTTAGTATTTGAGTGAACACAATCAGCCTCGAGTTTACTATTTCAATAAATAGAATCACTCTTGAGTGTTTGAGTGACCAATCATTCCACTTAACTTGTAATGTGTTCCTCTAGTGTTGAAAGTCAATGTTTAAAAACAGAGTTCTGCCTTCAAATACTTATAGTAATATTCCTTCCCAACTCTTCTTCAGTAACATTGTGTTGACAAGTAGAATCCTGCTGTGGTCACAGAATTTATTCCACATAAGTCAATAAGTATTACTATGAGGGCCTTTATGTGTTTCTGATAGAAGCCAATAATTAAGCATTTATCTTCATGCCTATGTTCACAACCAAATAGGAACTACAGCAAAGTAGATACAGAATATGAATTACTATGGCTTCTTACACATTGTTATAGCAAGAGTTAACATGGTAAGAGCTTATGATGTACCATGAGCTGTGCTGCATGCTTGAAGGGCCTTCTGGTGCCCTGCTCTGAGCCTCCTGAGGACTAGTGACTGTACACAGGGGAACCTATCACAGCAGACCAGCCCATCCAGAGTCTGTGAGAGCCCTAGTCCCACCTCCACCCATGGGAGGAGATAAGCAAGAGCCTGTTTCCAACACTTTTTATGTTTCCCTGCTTGGAGCCTCCTGAGGACTGGGTACTGTACGGGAGGGGGGGACGTATCCCAGTGAACTAGCCCATCTGGATCTGGCAGTACCCTAGTCCCACCTCCACCCACTGGAAAAGGACAGCCATCAGAGCATTGGACTTGTTTGCACCCACTGGAAGAGGACCTTGGTTCCATACCCACCAGGAGAGGGAAAGACCCCACTAGTATTCACTGGAAGAAGGGATGGGTAGATGACAGTATAAGAACACAATCAAGAATAGAAAGATCAATATGATGTCCCCAGAGTCTAGGGACTCCACACCTGATCACCCCAACACAGATGAAACAGAAGACAACCCTAAAAACAATTACATGACAATGATAGAAACAATCAAAGACAAATGAAAAAAATCCCTTAAAGAAGTGGAAGAAAAACAAAAATTTCAAGAAATAGAGGAAAAGGTAAAGCAAAAACTGCAAGAAACAATTCAAACTATGCAAGGCTTAAAAGCTGAAGTAGAGAAAAAAAAAGAAAGACAGAAAGAAAGAAAGAAAAGAAAAGAAAAGAAAACCAACCAACCAACTAAACAAACAAAAAATAGAAAAGCTAAGTGAACTATAACCAACAGAATATAAGAGATGGAAGAGAGAACCTCAGGTATTGAAGATAAATTAGGAGAAACAGAGTCATTGACCAAAGAAAATCTAAGTCCATTAAATCCCTAATACAAAATAACCAGAAAATATGGAACACTATGAAAAGACCAAACCAAAGAACATTTAAGTACAGAAGAAGGTGAAGAACCCCACCTTAAAGATGCAGAAAATACATTAAACAAAATCATAGAAGAAAACTTACCCAACTGAAAAAAATAACATAACAATGAAAGTTCAAGAAGCTTACAGAACACCAAATAGTGTAGACTCCCCACCACATAATAACCAAAACACCAAACATACAGAATAAAGAAAGAATATTAAGAGCAGCAAACAAAAAAGTTCAAGTAACATATAAAGGCAAACCTACCAGAATTACACCTGACTTTTCCCAGAAGGTCCTGGATAGATAGTCTATCAACATGAACAGACCATGGATGCCAGCCCAGACTACTATACCCAGCAAAGCTTTCAATCACTATAGATGAAGAAACCAAGATATTTCATGACAAAAACAAGTTTAAAAATGTGTATCAAATAATACAGCCCTACAGAAAGTTCTGGAAGGAAAACTCCAACCCAAGGCAATAGATAATCCCACTTTATCAACAGTCAAAAGAAAAAAAGGGGTCAATCCACATGCAATATACCAACACTACCAACAAATCCAAAACAAAGAAGAATTAACAATCAATGGTCAGTAATATCCCTCAGTATTAATGCTTTTAACTCTCCTATAAAAAAAGTCTTGGGCTAACAGAATGGATAGGAAGACAGAATCTATCCTTCTTCTGCATACAAGAAACACACCTCAACTTCAAAGACAGATGTTACCTCAGAGTTAAGGTTTGAGAACGATTTTTCAATCAAATGGATCCTAGAAACAAGTGGGTATAGCATTCCTAATATCTAACAAATTAGACTTAAAACTAAAATCATTGAAAAGAGATGAAGAAGGTCATTTCATATTGATCACAGGGAAAATCCATCAAGATGAAGTCTCAGTTCTGAACATCTATGCCCCTAATACAAAGGTACCACATTCATAAAAGAAACTTAACTAAAACTCAAATCTCACATTAAACCTCACACCCATATAGAGGGAGGGAGGTATCAACACCCCACTCTCTATACTACACAAGTCCACAAGACAAAAACTCAACAAAGAAACAAAGGGATAACAGAAGTTATGATCCAATTGGGTTTAACAGACATTTATAGAACATGCCATCCAAACACAAAAGAATATACCTTCTTCTCAGTGCCACATGGAATCTTCTCTAAAATCAACCACATACTCAGCGATACAGCAAACCTCAATAGGTACGAAAAAATTGGAATAACTCTCTGTATCTTATCAGACCACCATGCTTTAAGTTAGAATTCAACAACACAAATTGCAGAAACCCTACAAACTCATGGAAAACAATACAAGGAATCAATGTAAGAAAGAGTTGATTTTTTGAGAAATCAACAAGATAGGCAAACCTTTATCCAAACTAACCAAAAGACAGAGAAAGAACATGAAAATTAACAAAATAGAAATGAAAAGGGAAACATAACAATGGATACAGAGGATATACAGAGAATCCTCAGGTCATACTTTGAAAACATGTACTCCACATAATTTGAAAATTTAAGGAAAATGGAAAATTTTCTGGATATAGATCACTTACCAAAATTAAACAGATAAACAATTTAAATAGAACTATAAACCCTAATGAAATAGACACCCGAACAAAAAAAGCTCAGGGCCAGATGGCTTCAGTGCAGAATTCTACCAGAAATTCAAAGAACAGCTAATACCAATACTCCTCAAATTGTTCCACACAATAGAAGCAGAAGAGTCATTGCCAAACTCTTTTTTACAAGGCTAAAATTACCTTATTATGTAAGCCACACAAAGACACAACTAAGAAAGAGAATTTAAGAAAGATAATTTACATAAGTGAGCAGAAAAACTCTACTAAGTAACGCCTACAGCAAAGTGACAGGATACAAGATTAACTCAAAAAAAAAAAAAAAAATCAGTAGCCCTACTGTATACAGACAATGAAGGGGCTGAGAAAGAAATCAGAGAAACATCAACCTTTACCATAGCCACAAACAACATAGAATATCTTGGAGTAACACTAACCAGACAAATGAAAGACCTATTGAATAAGAACTTTGAGCCTTCAAAGTAAAAAATTAAAGAAGATACGAGAAAATGGAAAGATCTCCCATGCTTTTGGATAGGTAGGATCAACATAGTAAAAATGTCAATCTTACCACAATCTATAGATTCAATGCAATCCCCATCAACATCCCAGCACAATTCTTCACAGAACTTGAAGGATCAATACTCAACTTTATATGGAAAATCAAAAGACCCAGGATAGCAAAAAACAACCCTATATAATAAAGGAACTTCCTGAGGCATCACCAACCCTGACTTCAAGTCCTGACAACGGCTTGGTATTGTGCAAAAATAGATCGGGAGACCAATGGAATCTAATTGAAAACTCTGATACTAACCCACACACCTACAAACACCTGATTTTTGACAAAGCAACTAAAAGTTTACAATGGAAAAAAGAAAGCATCTTCAACAATGGTGCTGGCATAACTGGATGCTGGTATGTTAAGACTGCAGATAGATCCATATCTATCAACATGCACAAAACTTAACTCCAAATGGATAAAAAACCTTAACGTAAATCCAGCCACGCTGAACTTCTTAGAAGAAAAAGTGGGAGGTACCCTTGAACAAATTAGTACAGGAGACTTCTTCCTGAATCTCAGTAGCACAGACACTGAGATTGACAATTAACAAATGGGACCTCCTCAAACTGAGAAGCTTCTGTAAGGCATAGGACACAGTCAACAAGACAAAACAGCAGCCCACAGAATGGGAAAAGATCTTCACCAACATCACATGTGACAGAGGCCTGATTTCCAAAATATACAAAGAACTCAAGAAGCTAGTTACCAAAACAGCAATTAATCCAATTAAAAGATGGGGTACAAAACTAAATAGAGAATTCTCAATAGAGGAATCTAAAATGGCTGAAAGACACTTAAGAAAGTGTTCAACACCCTTAGACCTCAGGGAAATGCAAATCAAAACAATTCTGAGACCATCTTACTCCTGTCAGAATAGCTACAATCATAAACACCAAAGAGTTCATGCTGGAGAGGATGTGGACAGAGGGTAATACTTCTCCACTGCTGGTAGGAGTGCAAACTTGTATATCCACTTCAGAAATCAGTATGGTGGTTCCTCAGGAAAACTGGAATCAGTCTACCTCATGATCTAGTAATTCTACTCTTAGGTATATAACCAAATGTACACTCATGCAACAAAGACATCTGTTCAACTATGTTTACAGCAGCATTATTTGTAATAGCCAGAACCTGGAAGCAACCTAGATGCCCCTCTACTGAAGAATGGATAAAGAAAATATGGTACATTTACACAATGAAGTACTACTCAGTAGGGGGAAAAATGGAATCTAGAAATTCGCAGGCAAATGGATGGTACTAGAAGAAACCATCCTGAGTGAGGTAAACCAGTCACAAAAGACAAGCACGGTATGTACTCACTCATATATGGATTTTAGACACAGAGCAAAGGATCACCAGCCTACAATCCACACCTCCAGAGAAGCTAGGAAACAAGGAGGGCCCTAAGAGAGACATACATGGTCCCCAGGAGAAGGGGAAAGGGACACGATCTCCTGAGCAAATTGGGAGCATGGGGGATGGAAGAGGGAGTTAGGAGAAAGAGATGGGGGAGGAGGAGGAGAGAGAGGAACATGAGGGAGCAGGAAGATTGAGTCAGGAGAAGAATAGAAGAGAGCAAGAAAAGAGATACCATATTAGAGGGCGCCATTATAGGTTTAAAGCAAAATGTGGCACTAGGGAAATGTCCAGAGATCTACATGGATGACCCCAACTAAGAATCTAAGCAATGGTGGAGAGGCTACCTTAAATGCCCTTCCCCAATAATGAGATTGATGACTACCTTATATGCCATCCTAGAGCCTTCATCTAGAAGCTGATGGAAGCAGAAGCAGAAGCAGAAGCAGACACCCACAGCTAAGCACAGAGCCTAACTCTTGGAATCCAGTTGCAGACAGGAGGAATGATGAGCAAAGCAGTCAAGACCAGGCTTGAGAAACCCACAGAAACAGCTCACTCACCTGAGCAAAGGGGAGGTAATGCATTCTAGTCTGATAGCTGGGAAATCAGTATAGGACCGACCCAGATTCCCTGAATGTGAGTATTAGTTAGGAGGACTGGGCAGTCTGTGGGGCCTCTAATAATCGATCAGTACTTATCCCTAGTATACAAATGGACTTTGAGAGCTCATTCCACATAGAGGGATACTCTTTCAGCCTAGACACATGGGGAAGGCCTAGGCCTCTGCTCCAAATGATATGACAGACTTTGAAAATCCCCCATGGCAGGGGGAGGGGGAGAAGGACAGGGAACTGGGCTTGAAGTGTAAAACAAGCTTATTTCAAATTTAAATAAAAAATATCTAATAAAATAAACTCTATGAAGAACTATTGCTATTTTTATTTCACTCCTGGTGAAACTGAGGCTTAGAGACCTTGAGTAAGTTGTTCAAAGTCTTATAAATAAGTAAAATAGGGAACCCAGAACTCTCATATATATTCCTGACTTCAAATATTCATTCAGTATGTCAATGAAGATATAATACATAATAAGCAGTCATATTTTCTGCACTTGGTGGTACCTTAAGATATAAAGAAAAGGAAGACACACACACACACACACACACACACACACACAGACACACACCTTTAAAACTGCATCAAGACGTACTATGTGCTATAGTAAGTGCTTGCTATAATTGTTGTTTTCTTTTTGTTCAGATTCACAGTTAATATGGAATACAGTCACATAGTGACATAGGATACCTGGACCCTTCCCTATTGGCACATACGTATCTGTAGAGAGATAGATGGAGGTTACTAGTTTTAGTGGTGAGTCCAGAAAAGTTTGTGCTTGTTAGGTTTAAAGTTTGGGATGTGCCACTGACTTCTGCTGGAGAAGGTTTGAGCCTTTGAAGGTGTGTCTAGCTGATTGAGAAATGTTAAAATCCTCTCTACAGGACCTACAGACAAGCTCTCTTTCACCCACAGAGGTATAAGTATTTTGTGTCTATTAGCCTGTTTTCTGGTAGGAACCACAATCAATGTCAAGGTGGCAAGAGGGCTTGGTGGGTAAATGTGTTTGCTGTCAAGCCCAATGACCAAAGTTTAATTCCCAAAACGCATATAAAGGAGGAAGAAGAGACTCATTTATCCACAGTTGCCCTCTGTTTCCCACATGTATGTCATGGTAGGCATGCATACACATACATCTCCAACTTTAATTAAATTAAAGAAAATTTCAAAGTGTCACAGACCATGTTATAAAATGAAATTGATGCACACACAACTTTGAGTTAACTAAAAATGAGCATTTAAATGTCATAGCGTTATACAAAACAAATTTAATTTGGCTCACAGTTCTGGCCTAAGTTGAAAAGACCACTCCAGGTAACACCCTTCCTGCTCACAAAAAATTACAAGGAAAGAGGCAAAGGGATGTGTCTTAGGGTATCTTTTCATCTACTAAATCTACCAGCATTCTAACATGGGGAAGCCTTTCCAATGGCTTTACCTAATCCCAATTATCTGCAAATACCCATGTCCAAACATGGTAGTAACATTGGTAGTACTCTTTTAGTACTTAACTATAAGAATGAAATTTTAAAATGTTCAGGAAGAAAAAAAGCAATATTATTGAAGCCTTAATTAATTTAGCAAAATGCCAGAAGTACTAAAATGCAGAAATTCTACTAATATTTGACTGGTTATCCAAATGATGGTACACTTCTATAATGTAATATTACTAGCACCCAATGAAAGCAAAAATAAACCAATTAAAAATCAACCCATAACAGTTTTCAGCATCTGAAATATAGTAAAGCATTTCCTTTAATTTTATTTAACACTTCCAGAAATTTAAGGGTCTGAAGATAAATATTTTTAAAATAACTAAATATTTACATATAAGTATAATATTTGAAATTTGAATACACTAACTAGGCTTTACAGATGATTATATATTATAAAACAGAAACAGAAACATGTAACAATAAAAATAAAATAAATCATAAGGAAGAAATCATCATGGTGAAAAGTACATTAATGTTCTGTGAGACAATTTTTATAGAGACAGATATTAGTAACTGAAGACCTTAAAAAAAACACATATTGGGGCTGGAGCAATGGCTCAGCAGTTAAGAGCTCTGGCTTGCTCTTCCAGAGGACACAGGATCGATTTCAAGTACTCACATAACAGCTCAAAACTGCCTATTAATTCCAATTCTAGGGAATCTGACATGTTCACATAGACACACATGCAGGCAAAACACAAATGTGCATGAGATAAAAAATAAAAATAATTTTTAAAAAGGACATGTAGAGTCAAATTTAATGGGGCTTAACCACTGTGAAATTTCCAAGTCTGATGGAAATTATAAACATATGAATTTTAAAAAAGTTTAGAAAATCCAAACACAAGAAAACAATACCAGCTAGGTGGTGGTGCACAACTTTAATCCCAGCACTTTGGAGGCACAGGCTGGTGGATCTCTGTGAGTGCAAGGCTAGCCTGGTCTACAGAGCAAGTTGCAGGACAGCCAGGGCTACACAGAGAAACCCTACCTCAAAACAACAAAACAAACAAAAATAAAAACAACAGCAAAAGAAAACAATACCAAGCTACACCTTAATAAAATTCATCAAAACCAGTGATCAAGAAAAAATCCTAAAGATCCAGGTTGTGAACAGTATATAAAACATCAGAAGCTGTGCAAGGGAGAAGACACACACATAAAATTTCTTTAGCTTCAGAGAAAACATTCTTTAAAAAGATATATAAAAGCTTTACGGTTTCTCCAGCCTGGTCTTGACCTCTTTGCTCATCACTCCTCCCTGTTTGCAACTGGATTCCAAGAGTTTGGCTCAGTGTTTAGCTATGGGTGTCTGCTTCTGCTTCCATCAGCTACTAGAGATGAAGGCTCTAGGAGGGCATATAAGGTAGTCATCAATCTCATTATTGGGGAAGGACATTTAAGGTAATCTCTCCACTACTGCTTATGTTGTTAGTTGGAATCATCCAGGTAGATCTCTGGACATTTTCCTAGTGCCAGATTTCTCTTAAGAGAAACCTATAGGGCCCATCTATTATGATATCTCTTTTTTTGTTCTCCTCTATTCTTTCCCTGACTCAATCTTCTTGCTCCGTCATGTCCATCTCTCCCCTCCCCTTCTAACTCCCTCTCCCATCCCCCATGCTCCCAATTTGCTCAGGAGATCTTGTCTCTTTCCCCTTCTCTGGGGGACAATGTATGTCTCGCTTAGGGTTCTCCTTGTTTCCTAGCTTCTCTGGAGGTGTGGATTGTAGGCTGGTAATCCTTTGCTCTATGTCTAAAGGCCATCCATATATGAGTGAGTACATACAGCGTTTGGGTTTTTTTGTTTTGTTTTTGTTTGTTTGTGTGTGTGTGTGTGTGTGTGTGTGTGTGTGTGTGTGTGTGTGTGTGTGTGTGTGACTGGGTTACCTCACTCAGGTTGGTTTTTTCTAGTTCCATCCATTTGCCATCGAATTTCAAGATTAGAAACTGTTGACCTGAACAAGGAGGAGCTCGTGGACTCCAGTCTGAAAGCTAGGAAACCATCATAGGACCAACCCACATTCCCTGAATGTGGTGTTATTTGGGAGGACTGGGCAGTCTATGGGGCCTCTGGTAATGGATCACTATTTATCCCTAGTATACAAATGGACTTTGGGAACCCATTCCACATAGAGGGATACTCCCTCAGCCTAGACACATGCGGGAGGGCCTAGGCCCTGCTCCAAATGATATGACAGACTTTGAAAGGCCTCCTCATGAAAGGCCTCAGCCTCCCTGGGGAGCAGAAAGTGGATGTGATAGGGGGTGGGTGGGAGGAACAGGGAGGATGGGAGGGCGAGTGAACTGGGCTTGACATGTAAAATAAACTTGTTTCAAATTTAAATAAAAATTATAAATAAAAAAAGCTTTAAGAACTTACTAAAAGCAATCTTGTACTATAAGCAATGTTAAAGTTTGACTTTTCAGTAGAATTAAAATGACACCACATGGTAATATGGATATACATAAGGGACCGTGGAGAACCAAATGCAATAATACCCTTGTAAATACATCTTTCATATTACTTAAATCTCATGAAAGACAACTGATTCTTTAAATAAACATAGCAGTGAATTGTGGGGTTTATAAATATGTAAAAGTAAAATTTATGGCAGCTCTAGCATGAAGGATGAGAGAAAAGTATGGAATTATACTGTTGCTAGGATTGTACATTATGTATGTGACGATATAAATTAACTTGAACATAGTATTTAATCACTTAAATGGTTTAAATAATCTTGAAACCGTTCTTAGAACAGCAAAATAAAAGTTATAGCTAGTAGGTCAACAAAATAGAGAAATGTGGTCATATACTTACACAATTTAAATGAAAGTGGAAAAATGAAGAAAGACCAGGTAAGACAAATAGCAGCATGACACATTAATAGCTAACCACATCAATAATCACCTTTAAAAGTAAGTTACTCTGAGTATAGAGGCATATGTCTACAATGTAAGCACTGGGAAGGTTGAAGTAGAAGGAGCATTAGTTTAAGAGAAATCTAGGACACATAAGTAGACTTGTCTTAAAATAATTTTAAAAGAACACCAAAAGATAAATGGTATAATATTACTGGTATAACTCAGTGATAGAGTTGTTGCCTTGTAAGGGCAGAGACCTGCTCCAGCCTCTACCTAAGGTTCCAAAGGTGAAATGCTTCTTGGGAGAAAAGGAAGGGCAAAAAGATTTCTATAGTAAATTCCCACACAATCTGAGGGTCACACTCTTTATTTCTTGTGCTTTTTTTATTGTTCTGTTTCTACTCTAATAATCCTACCCTTCTTCTAATGTCTCCCTGCTTCTTCTAGATTCCTCTTCTCTTCTAAAAACTTTTCTCCTTCGGGATCCTTGAAGTGATAAAGAAATTTCTCTCATTGGTCAAAAACATATTCCTAGAGGAAGCGATAAGGAGTTGAGCCATTTACCATGACAACACATGGGTCCAAAGCCACAAGATCAAAACCATGACCATATAGGGGAGGGCACAGTACCTGACGACACATATCTATTGTTAGTAGACTGGCAAGTGAAGAATTAGCCTTTTTAAATAACCTTGGTAGACATCTGTGACTCTGACCTAGTGCAAGCTGTAAAGTTTTCTTTTAACAAAAAGCTTTCAGTCTAGTTTGAACTTGCTCTGAGGTGAAAGGGAGCTAATTGTGTGCAGTAATCTGCGCAACAGAACAAGGCAGACTGTTTAGAGTTAACACTAATTAACACCTGCTATATCTGTCATGGCCTCTGACATTGCCTAACATTCATTAGGCACTAGGATTGATCTTGAGGGTTGTGAGAACACACACACACACACACACACACACACACACACACACACACTTTCAATATATAGAGAAAAATTGTAGGCTAAAAATAAGAAGATGGAGTAAGATATACTGCACTGTGGTAGTTAATTTTGATTGATTATTATCTTGATTTGATGAAGAAACATTAGTGAATCACACCTTTCTACGTGTCTATAAGAACATTTCAATGGAGGATTGAGGGATATGGAAATTATACCCTAACTGTACATAGCATCCTACCATGATCTGTGGTCCTTGAGGGAATAAAACAGGAAAAAGGAAAGCGGGAGTGCTGGCATAGCATTTATCTGATCCCAGATCAATAGCAGATGATACATTTTTTTCAAGTGTATATGAAATATTTTCCAAGGAAGAATATATGCATAGGTACGAAACATTTCTCAATAAATTTTAAAGGATTTATTCATGTAATATACAGCACCTAATTTCCCGCAATAGACTTAACATTGTTATCAGAAATTGCTTATCATCTGCCCCCTCTTCTTCAATGTTCCTTGAGCCTCAAGTGTGGAAGTGTTTTGTAGATATATCTATTGAGACTGTGCTTCACAAATTTGCACATTGATTAGTTGGGGTTTTATGTAGTGGTTTTTGCCTATTGTAAAGAGAAGTTTCCTAGATGAGGGGTGAAGACGATAGTTATTTGTGGGTATAAGGACTGATTGTCCTTAGGAATTGTGCTGGTTTAGTAAATTACTGGTTGTAGATTCTCTTCCAGTAACCATGATTTCACTAGCATGTAGCAGTTGGCTAGGTTTCCAGGAGTAGGCATGATAGCATGCTTGTTGAGATGCTCTGAAGTCCCCTTAGAGAGAACTTGGTTACTGCCATTGTATGGGTGCCACTTTTACACCCTTAGAAGTATTGTTACATGCTGGTCATCGTTTTTCATATGCATCATTATAGCTGAGTAGGATGTTGCCCTCTGCATTTGGAAACAACATTTGGAAACCAAAAGGTACCATACAAACTAATCCTCATGGAGGGGGTTTTCATGTCAGTTCTAGGTCAAGGGTCTCTGGGCCTTGTTTCTTAAGTACATGGTTTCTTTAGGTATAGAGAGTTACCTTCCAGCTCTGGGATGTAATGAAGGACAACAGCAATAGGCTGTATATTTTGGGGGCCTCTTGGAAAGGAAGATTTCCATGAGATTGTGCCTTGTATTATCAGAAGCTACATCAATAAATTCTCATATGTATATACATGCACATATGCATTCAGTTTTAAAAAGAATAGAATGGGGAGGGCTATATGGGAGGGTTTAGAAGAAAGGGAAGGGAGAAATATTATAATTAAATTATAGTTTCAAAATTTTTATTATAAATAAGTGAGAGAATGAGAGAAATAGAGGTAACAAAATGTTTTCTAAATACTTGAATGCTAAAGAATATAATTCGAAGTAATCTTTGAGTAGAAATAAAAAAATCTCACAGTGGAAATGAGGAAATATTTTTCAGCCAACTGAAATCCCACATTAGAATTTGTAGTATGTAGCTGGAGGTCAATTAGAAATCGCTTAAAAAAAAACTAGAAAAGACAAGCCAAAACAAAGATGTAGGCAAATGTGCACACAGATAGCATGGGAAACAGGACAGCAGTGAAACCAGAATCGGAGTCCTTGAGAAGATAAAATTTATAAACCTCTAATCCTGAGTGATAAGGAAATAGGACAAGAACAAAAACTCCCAATATGAAAAAGAGGCACAGATCTCCATATTCTGCTGTTATTCAAAGTGAATTAATTATCATAAATAACTTTGTGCCAACATATTTGACAACGCCTTGACAGAGAAACTATTAAAGCTCCTTTAAGAAGGACAACTATATACCTACTAAAGAAATTGTGCTTGCAGCGAAAATCTTCCAGCAAATATATCTTTAGATCCAGACGCCTTCATTAGCAAGTTGTACTAAACAATTAAAGAAGAATATCAAATCTAGTAAAAATTTTCTTTAAGAAAACAGAATGAAGAAATATTTCCCAATCCATTTGATGAAAATAGCATTACCCTGTTAACAAAATCAGAAAAGGACAAAACAATAAAAACAACAACAAAAATATTAACTACGTTTCTTCATGATGGGAAAATGTCTAAACAAAATGCTTGCAAATCAAATCCAACAATATACTAAAAGTATAAATATCATTGCCAAGTGGGATTTATTCCAGGGCTGCAAAGTTGGTTGAACATTTAAAAATAAATGCAATTCACCATATTAAAAAACTAGAGGAAAAATGTTGCGATTTCAGGAGATGAAAAGGAACACCCATCACATATTTTGAAAAACACAGTAAACCTTTCATAAAGAACACTTAACCAAAAAAAATCCCGATGTCATATGCAATTATGAAAGATTCAATTGTTTTCTGTTTGGTCAGGTAAAATGCAAGAATGTCTGCTCTGCTATTCAACATGCTACCAGTGTAGAATTTTGGAAAGTGTAATTAAGCAAGGAACTAAAACAGGTTTTATGCACAGATTTTTTTCATATTGTATGTGATCACATCTACCTAAAGGTAGAAGAATAAACAAAACAATGTTGCCAAGTTTAGAGCCAATACTCAGGAATCAAGTAGATCAATCAGGCTGTGACCTTTGCTTCTTTTTTCTACTCCTTTATCTTTTCTTGTCTCATGGCACTGGCTATAATATTCACTACTATGTTGAACAGTAGTCATTCTTGGGGGCATATTTGTTTTCTAGTGTTATTTAATCTTATTTTTTTTATGTTATGTCTATGAGTGTTTTGCCTTCATGCATGTCTGTGCACCATTTTGCTTGCAGTTCCCACAGAAGTCAGAAGAGGGGATCTCATTCTCTGGGTTACAAACAGTTACTAGTTGCCAGGTAAGAGCTGGGAACCAAATCCAGGTAGATTCTCTGGAAGAGCAACAAATGCTCTTAACTGCTGAGTTATCTGTTCAGCCCTGGTCTCTTATCTTAAATGAATGAACTTCCAATTTTCTACTGTAATATAATGATTGTTGTAGTTACTGGTATGATGTCCTTTATCAGGTATAGGAAAATAGCCATTAGTTCTAGCTAGCCGAGATTCTATTTGATTAAGTGAATAAATGTTAGATAACATTGGCTGTATTTTCTATATAATTAATGGTTTTTATTTTCTTCTATCTTAAAACAAAAATTGCCTTAAACAATTTTTTAAAGTAATCTTGTATTCCTCAAATAAACCCAACGTGATAAATATTCTTTATGGATATTTTTGTACCTTACTGAACTTAGTTTACTAATGTTTGGTTTATAAATTTTACATCTACCACCATGAGTGATATGGTCTGGTCCTGTTTGGTTATAAAAATAACTTATGGAGTATTACTAATTTCCTTTTATATGAGGGAAATTTGGATAATAAAAGACCAATTTTTTCTTTGAATGGAGTGCACAACTTATCTCATAGTGCTGCAAACATGGTACTCCCCTAGAGGAGTAACTTTACGTTCGGATACACCACCTTGTTAGCAAATGGGGGAGACTTTTTGAAATCTGTACTTTTGAAGTCATGTTTACAAATTACATTCTTAAATAATGTATCCAGTCTCAGATCCAAGTTTTTTGGGTATATTGAACTCTACATGTGATCTCACTTTATCTCTTCAATCTGTGTAGCATCTTTAATAACTTGATTGTAAAATTTGAAAGTGCACATTTGTATTACCTGTCTTCCCCCTACTGCAGATGATTAATCCTGCTAGAAGTATGCAGTTAGTCATTGCCAAGGAACTTCTTTGGCCTTAGCTAATGTTCCACATTTGTTCGATATTTCAAACACCCTTTTCATATATTTATTATTTCATATATTATTATTATTTCATTATTTATGTTTGCTTGGGGATCTTTCTTTCAGTTGTTAAATTATTTCATTAATTGATTCTGAAATTTCCTCTAAATTTCACTTTAGTTCACTTGAGTTTTGATACATAATACTAATAATAGTGCTATCTTTTAATTGTAAACATGCAGAATTTTCATTACAATATTTGCCTACCAGTCTTCTGAATGTTATTTCAATTTTCCATGTATATGGATTTATTACAGTCTTATTTTAGTTTGATTACTTGCAGTTTGTTTTACTTTTAAAAACTGATAATTCTACTTTTATATTTTATTTATGTATGTTTTGGGGTATCAGAGATAAACTGGTGGGAGCCAGTTCTCTCCACCATATGGATTCTAGGATGGAACTCAGGTCATCAGACTTGGTACCAACTCCTTTACCCATTGAATCAGCTCTCCGGTCCCATTATAAGTTTTTGATTATTTGTCTTATTTTCTAGATTACTGTATATTTATAAAAATTCTCCCTTCCCTTTCCTTCCTCTGAACCCTTTCTGTCTTTCAAATCAATGAGCTTTTTATTATTTTTACATGCATATGTTCCTACACATACACACACACATTCCTAAATATAACCTGCATAGTCTATATATTGTGATTTATCTGAATTTGTCTATTTCCCCCACCATTGGCATTCTTTGATTCCCTGTAGTTTTTTGTTTTTTGTTTGTATGGTTGAGGCTTCATGATCTTTCCCTTGTTCACTCAATTTATTTGTTTATTTAGTATAAAGTGCTTCATTATTTTTAAACAATCTTTCATTTAACGTACCAATCTCAGTTGCTCCTCCCTCCCTTCTTCCTACTCCTCCCACCTTCCCTCCACATCATCCCCCATCTACTCCTCAGAGAGGGTACAGCACCCCATGGGTAGTCAAAAATTCCCTTCCCCCTGTATCTAGGCTAAGTAAAGTATCCCACCATAGGTAGTGGGCTCCAAAAAGCCAGTTCATGCACTAGGCATAAATCCTGGTCCTATTGCCATTGGCCCCATAAGCTGCCGAAGCCACACAAGTGTCACCCACCTTCAGAGGCCCTAGTCCAGTCTTATGCAGGTTCCCCAGCTGTCAGTCCAGAGTCAGTGAGCTCCTAATAGTTCAGGTCAGCTATTTCTGTGGGTTTTCTCATCACGGTCTTGACCCCTTTGCTCATATTATCACTCCTCTGTCTCTTCAACTGGACTTGGGGAGCTCAGCCCAGTGCTTAGCTGTGCATCTATGCATCTGCTTCCGGTTGATGGTTCTATGATGACAATTAAGGTAGTCATCAATATGATTGCAGGGAAGGTCAATTCAAGCACATTCTCTACTAATGCTTAGAATCTACATTTATTTATTAGTTTGTTTGTTTATTTATGGTTTTCAAGACAGGATTCCTCTCTATTGTTTTGGATCCTGTCCTGGAACTCGCTCTGTAGGCCAGGATGGCCTTGAACTCACAGAGATCTACCTGACTCTGACTCCTGAGTGGTGGAATTAAAGGCGAGCGCCATCAACGCCAGGGAAATCAATTTATTTTTATGTGTACCTGAGTTTTGTCTACCAACAATGTGTGTGCAATGCTTATGGTGGCCAGAAGAGGGAGGTAGATCCTTTAGGACTGGAGTTGTGAATCACCACGTTAGTGCTAGGAATAGAATCCTTAGTCTCTGCTAAACATGTCAATTGAAGAATTTGGTGTACTTGTTTTTATAGAAGCCACAGATATATTTGGATTTGCACTTTTTCTGTGCTTTTTTTTAAAAATCTGTCTCATTTTCTGCCTCATGTCCTTGAGTTTCTTCAGGTTTTTTTTTTTCTTATATTTTTAATGCCATTTTACCCTACCTATTTGGAATGTTACAATGTGTACCCATAGCTTTGTTGATTATCTGTGTTGTTTTATCATGTTTACTATAAAAAAGTGTAGTAATTTAACTTGCAAAGAGAAGACTCACAGCACCAATACTTACCATGTATGACTTCCAAAACCATGCTGAAGTGCAAAGAGAAGACTCACAGCACCAATACTTACCATGTATGACTTCCAAAACCATGCTGAAGTGGCAGTTTTTTGCAATCCGCTCATTATTCCAGATTTCACAAGGAGACATAGATTTGAAAAATTGCAATAGCTTCATTTTGTTTACCGAGAAGTTGGGTTCTGGAAAAAAAGAGAAAAATTCTTACTTGTAAAAGTCACTCATTTGATCATGAATGGAAAATAATAATGGCATTTGTTTATTTTCTCAATCATGAAACTTAGGCCATTGTCCAGGAAACATTTTCAACATTAACAAAAAAGTTAGATTGAAGTATTGTTATTTACATATTGTAATTATACAGATGATGGTGTACAACGTGCATTATATTATTATATATAACATAAAATATGTAATAGTTATATCATGCTAACTCACTTATCTCAAATGTTTTTGACTTCTTTGTGTTGGGAACATTAAAAATTCTTCTAGCAATTTTGTAAGCAACAATGTAGTGCTGTTAATAATACTCATGATGCAGGATACTGGAACTTTTCCTTCCTATCTAATAATAGTTTTCTATATAGTGACCTATGCTCTATATACTCCAATTGCCATATTCTAGTCATCTTTTGACAATAATTTTCTCTGCTCTATTTATGCAAAATCCAATTGTTTAATTTCTACATGCCAGTGGTATCTGTCTTTCTGTCTCTGGGTTATTTCATTTAACACAGTATCCTCCAGTTCCCTCCACATTTATGTAAATGGCAAGAATTAATTTTTTAATGTCTGAGTAATACTCCATTGTGTATGTATATTACATTTAATTTATCCATTCATAATGTTAGCGGGCACTAGGTTGATTCCCTATCTTGGCTATTATGAATAGTGCTGCAATAAACATGGGAGTGCAGATGTCTCTTTGGCACAACGACTTCATTTCCTTTGGATGTAAACCCAGTGTCGGGAATGCTGGATCATATGGTAGTTCTATCTTTAGGTTTTTGAGAAGCATCCATACTGTTTTCCATACTTGCTGTATAATTCACACTCCCACCAACAGTGTATTAGAGCTCGTCTATCTCTGCCTTCTTGGTAGCATTTGTTGTTTTTTGTCCACACCTATGCATTTTTTTTTAAGTTGACAACATTAAAATCCATTCATAGAAGCTACATAAATGAATGTATACAAGCATTATTTGAAACCAACTAGTAATCCATTTCTGAATTCCTTCCAGTTTTTTCTTTCTAAGAGAGAGAGGGGAAGAAGAGAGAGAATCTTTTATTGCAGTACTGTAGCTGGAACTCTAGGGCACTGAACATGCAGACAATTGTTGTACCATTAAGCTGAATTCTTATCTCTTTTTGTATCCCATGTTGGGTTAGAAGTCACTGGGTGGGCTAGTTTTGAAGTGTAGTGATGTTCCTATCTCCACATCACAAATATGTTCTGCTCCTTGTAGTTCTCAGAAGACAAGGCCCACATCTCTATTCCCCTCTATGTTTGAAAAAATTCAAATATATCCCAGAAGTAGGAAGACAAGTTAATAAATCTTATGTGAACTTCTGGATATTACATAACAAGCTATACCTTAAATAGAAATCATGAAGTTAATCCAGGCAGTCGTTTCATGTACCTTTAATCTCAGCACTCAGAAGCCAGAGACAGGAGAATCTCTGAGGTTGAGGGCAGCTTGCTCTACTGAGAGAGTTTCAGAATGGCTAGAGTCACACAGAGAAACCCTCTTTTAAATAACGAGAGAGAGAGAGAGAGAGAGACAGAGAGAGACAGAGAGAGAGACTTAATTTCTAAATATGTAAACATAAACTTCTCAGTCTGTACAATGCTACTTATATGTATTATATTCTATTTTTAACAATCAGATTATTTCAAATTATCTGTGCTTGAAGGCAAAAGGACACCTTCATTCATAGATCCTAAACACTAGAAACTTGTGGTAGCACTGAGATTATATTTTGAGTAGAGGTTCATTATAATCAGATCCTTATATGGATTTGTTTTGTTAATGCAAGATTCAAGGAGTGACCAATCCATTCTTGCTGCCATACTCTTAGACTCAAGTCCAGTTTTGGGTTCCTGGTGTCACATACATGGTTCTTCATATTAATTAGGATTGAAAAGTTCTCTAGAAGAAACTGCTAGGGAAAACATCCTGGTATGGCTTCCCGTCTTGCTTCTAGTCTCATTCTTTGGGTCACACCTGTATACTTGAGAAAGAGTCCATTATTGGGTTGTAAGCAGTTGATGATGGAGTAGCACCTTGTAAGGAAAAGCGCTCTTCACTTGCTATTCAAGTCATTGCTCTTGTTTTTGGGAGTGCTGTGCTCTTTGGAGCTTCAGAACTTTTTTTTTTTTTAACATGTCAATCCCAGTTCCTTCTTCCTCCCTCCCTCCCTCTCTCTTACCCTCTCTGCCCCCTCACATGCACCCTGACCACCCTCCCCTCCCCTTCCCCACCCCAATTCCATATGTAGGGCAAGGCCATCCACATGGGGTCATGTAAATCTGTCAAATCATTTGAAGTAGGGACTAGGACTTCTCTCCTGTCTCTAGGTTAAGGGAGTATCCCTCCATGGGGGATGTGTCCGCAAGGTCCTTTTGTGCACCAGGAATACATCCTGGTTCCACTGTCTGAGACCCCTTAGACTGCTCAGTCCTTCTGGCTAAGACCCATATTCAGGGGGGCCTGAGTCAGTCCCATGCTAGATTCCCAGCTATTAGTCTGGGGGGGGGGTGTCCGTTAGCTCCTCCTTGTTCAGGTCAGCTGTCACTATGTGTTTCTGCAACCTGGTCTTATTCTCTCAGTCTGCATCTGGCTTTTAGTTCAACTCAGTGTTTAGGTATGGGTGTTTGCTTCTGTTTCCAAGAGGTACTAGCTGAGGGCTCCATGATGGTGGATAAGTTAGTTGTTGATCTCACTATCCAGGAAGTACATTTGGTCTCTAGATCTTTCTTTAGGTTCAGTTGTCCCTTCAAACCAATAATAGCTCTCTCTTTTATGCTCTCTCTCTCTCTCTCTCTCTCTCTCTCTCTGTCTGTCTGTCTCTCTCTTTTCTGTCTTTTATTCCTACCCTGACTCAATCTTCCTAGTTGCATGGCTTTTGTCTCCTCCCTTCTCTTTCTCCTACTTCTCTCTCCATTCACTGCCCCCCCCACTTCCCCTGTGCTCTGGGGAACTTGTCCTTTCCTGGTTCTGTGAGGGACTTTATATGAATCTCTTAGAATACACCTTGTATCCTAGTTCCTCTGGTGGTGTGAATTATAGGCTTGTGATCCTTTGCTCTAGGTCTAAAATCCATATATGAGCAAGTACATACCATGTTCCTCTTTTTGTGACTGGGTTACCTCATTCAAGATGGTTTTTCAAGTGCCATCCACTTGCCTGCGAATTTCAAGATTCCATTATTTTTTTCTGCAGAGTACTATTCCATTGTGTAGATGTGCCACATCTTCATTATCCATTCTTCAATTGAGGGGCATCTAGGTTGCTTCCAGGTTCTTGCTATTACAAATAATGCTGCTATGCACATAGTTCAGCACATGCCTTTGTTGCGTGGATGTGGATCATTTGGGAATATGCCTAAGAGGGGGATTGCCGGGTCCTGTGGTAAACTAATTGCCATTTTCCTGAGGAACCTCCATACTGATCTCCAAAATGGCTGTATGAGTTTGCACTCCCACCAGCACTGGAGGAGTGTTCCCTTTTCTCCACATCCTCTCCAGCATAAGTTGTCATTGGTGTTTCTAATTTTAGTCATTCTGGCAGGAGTAAGAAGGTATCTCAAAGTTGTTTTGATTTGCATTTCCCTGATAGCTAAGGATGTTGAACACTTTCTTAAGTGTCTTTCAGCCTTTTTGATTTCCTCTATTGAGAATTCTTTCTTCAGTTCTATACCCCATTTTTAATAGGGTTATTTGGTGTTTTGTTGACTAGTTTCTTGAGTTCTTTGTATATTTTGAAGATCAGCCCTTTGTCAAATGTAGGATTGTTGAAAATCTTTTCCCAGTCTGTGGGCTGCCTTTTGGTCTTGTCCACTGTGTCCTTTGCCTTACAGAAGCTTCTAAGTTTGAGGAGGTACCATTTTTATTAATTGTTGATCTCAGTGTCTGTGCTCCTGGAGTTATGTTCATGAAGCAGTCTCCTATACCAATTTGTTCAAGGGTACCTCCTACTTTCTCTTCTAAGTAGTTAATTGTAGCTGGATTTATGTTGAGGTCTTTGATCCATTTGGACTTGAGTTTTGTGCATGGCAACATACATAGGTCTATCAGCAGTTTTCTACACACCATCATCTAACTGTGCCAGCACCATTTGTTGAAGATGCTTTCCTCTCCCCATTGTATTCTGGAACAAGACAAGGCTGCCCTCTCTCTCCATATCTCTTCAATACTGTACTTGAAGTTCTAGCTAATGCTACAAGACAACAAAAGGAGAAAGGAGATCAAGGGGATCCAAATTGGAAAGGAAGAAGTCAAACTGTCTCTATTTGCAGATGATATGATAGTTTACATAAGCGACCCAAAGAAAAACTTTAGCAGGGAACTCCTACAGCTGACAAACACCTTCAGCAAACTAGCAGGATACAAGATAAACTAAAAAAATCAGTAGCCCTACTTTATTCAGATGACAAAGAGGCTGGGAAAGAAATCAGAGAAACATCACCCTTTATAATAGCCACAAACAACATAAAATATCTTGGGGTAACACTTACCAAACAAGTGAAAGACCTATATAATAAGAACTTTATGGCTCTAAAGAAAGAAATTAAAGAAGATACCAGAAAATGGAAAGATCTCCCTTGCTCTTGGATAGGTAGGATAAATATAATAAAAATGGCATTCTTGCCAAAAGCAATCTACAGATTCAATGCAATCCCCATTAAAATTCCACCACAATTTTTCACTGACCTTGAAAGGATAATAATCAACGTTATATGGAAAAACAAATGACCCAGGATAGCTAAAACAACCCTGTACATTAAAAGAACTTCAGGAGGCATCACCATCCCTGACTTTAAGCTCTACTGCAGAGCTATAGTTCTGAAAACAGCCTGGTAGCAGCACAAAAATAGACAGGTAAAAGAATGGAATCAAATTGAAAACCCTGATATAAACCCATCACAACTATGAACATCTGATTTTCAACAAAACAGCTAAAAGAATACAATGGGGCGTCAGAACTTTTATGAGTCCTTGTTTGATCATGCATGAAATAAGGGGGTCAAACTGAACATAGTAATCTACACTTTTACTAGTCTGCATTTGTGTTAAGCCCTCATTTAGAATCCAAATGTTTCCTTTTATTCATACAGAGTATCACACTGACTATAATATGAAGGTCGAGGTATAGCTACCCTCTTCTCACACACCATGTCAGAACTTTTATTGAGATCCATTTCATTGAATTTGACTTTGTCTCATACTATTGCTGGCCTTTTTGATGAAAAATATCATATGTAGGTGTGTAACTGTGAATCAGCTATTCATGCCCCCCTTACCTGGTTTGGATAGACATTGATGTCCAGAAGTTGACAGTAGGTGCGAAGGGTAAACACAGAAAGAGTGGAAAGATGGTAAAGACAGATGTCACAATCTTCCCAATTATTTCACAGGTTGGCTGTTAGTATTGTTATGACTTAATCTCTCTGCACTTGGGGAGGCTCAAATAAGAATAGTCTATTTTGTAGCAGACTGGAACGGGGAGTCCTTGGATCAGTATCAAATTCAAGTATTTCTGACCGACTCTGAAGGGAGTTCTTTATTAGCTTTTTGATAAATGGGAATTTGTTTAGAAGCACCAAGGTACTTCTTTTAATAAACTATGTACATTTTAAAAAAGTCTGTATCATGTATGTCCTTCCAATCATAGTGACCATGTGTTGAAAGAATCTGCATCACAATCCTCTCCTGAATCCTCCAGGTTTTGTTTACGTTATCCTCTTCTGGTCCTGATCTTTGTCTCATGCTGGTATTTAAAACTGTAAAGACACCATCATCTGTAGTTGTTTTCCATGTGTATGCCATGTCGTCAACACTTGATACTATTCTAAAGGAAAGCAATGGATTCTTCTGTGTTCCCTCAGTACTGATAATAAAAGATGTCTGCTGGGGCTAGCCATGGTGGTGTTTGACATGCACAAGCAAGCAGATCTCTCTGAGTTTGATGCCAGCCTCCACATTAAGTAAGCTCCTAGTCAGCCAGGACTACATAGTGAGAATTTGTCTTAAAACAACAATGCATGGGGAGGGCTTGGTCCTGCCTTAACTTAATGGGCCAGGCTTTGCCCCCCCCCACCAAGGGAGCCCTTACTCTGTGGGAGGAGTGGATGGAGGGTGAGCTGGGGGGAGAGTCCAGGATTTGGGGAAGAAGGGGTGGGAGAACTGGAGTTGGAATGCAAAATGAAATAAAAAAATAAATAAAGTTAAAAAAATAAACTTGTTTGTTTTTAATGGAGTCTCATTAAAGAAAACACTGCTTTTGTTTTCTGTAATAGTGACAATTGTTATTTAGCTTTGATTCACTCTATTTTAGTGTTATAATTGTAGATCCGGATAAGAAGTGCATCATTGCTTTGGGTCACTTTGCATTGTTTTCTAGCTCAAGTTGCCTGTCTCCAGAAACGGAACTGCTTGGACTTCTATGTAGGATACAGATTTCTTTTTTGGTGGCAAACAATCATTCATTTTTTGTGGCCTAAGGAGGAGACAGATCAAGCTTGGCGGGCAACCACTTCTAAGCTTATTATTGCCCCTGGAAACCCAAGTGGACCATTTTCCTATTGTATTTTCTGCAGCTTCATTTCAAATTATGCTTATACCACGAGTGGCAAAAATCAAAGTGATGATTCTGTCTGTGAATTGGAGATTGAGGCCTAAAATATTTTAACTCTGTTAAATCCATTAGCCTGTGTGTGGTAATGCGACAATTTAACTGAAAATGTTTTTACAAAAATCTTACTTTACTTAGTATTGTCAGCTTTCTTCACCCTACCAATGATTTTTAAATTTCTTTTATTAAATTTTTTTTATTATGTGAATTCTTGTGCATCTATGTGGGAGGGGATATATAGGTGTGTGTGGAGGCCAAAAGGGGATGCTGAATTCCCTGTGCTGAAATTACACATAGTGGGTGAGCCTCCCAACAGGAATTCTAGAAAACAAACTTAGGTTCTCTGTAAGAACAATTTGAGGGGGGCTGGAGAGATGGCTCAGAGGTTAAGAACACTGGCTGCTCTTCCAGAGAATATGAGTTCAATTCCCAGCATCCACATGGCAGCTCACAGCTGTCTCTAACTCCAGTTGCAGGGGATCTGACAGCTTCATACCAATGCACAGAAAATAGAGGGGTTTTTGCTTTGTTTTGTTTTGTTTTGTTTTTTAAGAGCCAATAAAGGCATTTTAAAAGAGCAATTTTCGTTCTTAACTGTTGAGTGACCTCTTTGGTCTCCTAAACATTTTTTGAAATATAATTTTAAAAGAAAATTTTGGCTTAACACTATAAAAACTGAGGTCTTTATTCTGGATCTCCCATCTCTCAGCATATAATGTTAGACAAAGCAACTTAATCTTGGTGAATTTAATTTGTTATTTTTAAGACGGGAATGACAGTATTTTCTCTGGCTGGGTCACAGGGATGTTATTGCAGGGAACTTGTAAATCCCAGCGTGCTTTCTGAGTGTAAACCATTAGGCAAAATACTCAATAACGGAGAAGGGAGTTTCAGCCAAGGCTCTAACCAAGGACTTCATCAAATATTGAATCACAAAAGGAAACTGTGCCTTTCACAATTGTTTTCTTAGCTTTAGAGATGCACGCAGAACCACACAAGTCTAAAGCTGAGTTCATAATAATCAACACCCCTCTCATTATCAGGAAAAAACAATGTGAAGGTTCTGTGACAGACGTTCAGATATCAAAGGGGCCAGAGTCCTGGATAACACTGATGGGGTGAAAGGACTAAAAAGAGCGTTGGTCACATACCACTTTGATTACCAGCACAGAAATATAGCAATGGAAGGAAAGGATGTAGAATGTCGATAAAGTTTTGGGCAATCCAATTTATAAGTTAACCCTCGTAGACACAAAAATTATTTTCTGAGTTGTCCAAACAGCCAGCCCTATGATCGATCCACTCAGCCACGTGATTGTGACTTTCTTTAGGATCTTTTCTCTTTGTGTGTAAGATTTTTCAGAAGCAGGTGCAGATTCAAGTTACCAGTGATTAGACCAGAACGGGGGCTAAAAAAGGGGATCCCCACATGCCCTTTCCTCTTCACTCCTCAGGCCCAAACAGTTAGGCTTGGAAGACTTAAAGGGTTTCACTTCCGCCTGACTGCAGGAACCACAAGTTCCAGACTAGGTCAGAATTGGAATAATCATAGTCAAAATACACCCAGATACTCTCACACACCCAGACGCGAGCGCGCGCGTGCATCCCTGGGCCATGGGGTGCACGTGAGCCCACACACCGCACACCCAGCCCTGCCTATAGCCAGAGCATCCTCAGCAGCTGCCACTGAAGCAGCCTCCTCCTTTTCTTCCTCCTCCTCCTTCCACTGCCACTGCTGCTGCTCTGATCGCCTATCCCCTCTCATCCTTCTTCCTCCTACAATTCCTGCTCCTCCCCCCTCCCCATCCCCGGCTCCTCCTGCCCAGCAGCTAAAGGCAGAACCCTCGGCAGCAGCTTTCCTTCTCCTGCCACGAAAGAGGTTGGAACAGGTCTGTGCTGGGGGCGCTTTGTTGCGGGTTGCTGGAACACTGGTAGCTCCCAGAGCCACTGGGAGGAGCTCCGGGCAGAGGGAAGGGGAGATTATTTCCCAGTTTTCTGTGTTGCTGTTTGAATAGATTGGGGGGAGATAGGATAGAAAGGCACCTCTGTCCATTTGCCATTTCTTTCCTCTTGGTTCATGGCGAGACAGCACTGAAGCTACTCGGACTCCTGCTCCCGCCCATCCCTAAAGCTCTTTCTTTTCGCCCCCACTTCCAGCATCCACTTCCCAAAGCTGAGCTTTCTCTTGTTCTGGGAACTGAAAGATGGGGGTGGGGAGAGATGGATGGAGTGAATCCAGCCGGGCACCTGGGGGCCTGGGGCTTTGTTACACAGGACAAAACCAGTCCTTAGTAGTTTCCAGATCCTGGCTAGGCTGCTGTCTGCTAGTGGTGTGGGGTGTGGGCTCCTTTCATACTAGGGAAGTAAGAGAATGTGAGGGGGCACTCCCTGTGTGTGACTGGGCATACAGGAATGCAGTAATGTGTGCCAGGGACGTGCTGTAGATTTTGTGTGGAATTTCGTGTGAGTTGGACTGATGCATTCGACTCTCTCTCTCTCTCTCTCTCTCTCTCTCTCTCTCTCTCTCTTCTCTCTCTCTCTCTCTCTCTCACACACACACACACACACACACACACACACACACACACACACACACTGTGTGTCTATGTATGTTCTGCGCCATGCCGCTGGACTACTTTTGCATTGCATGTCCTTGGGTATCATCCCATGCCAAGCCAGAATGCAGCAACATACAGGCAGGCTGATCAGGTCCAACCTGTTTTGCCCACATTGGAAAGGTGATGATGACTTCAAAGTGATGGGACCCTCCCCCCAAGCTGGTTCAGTTGCTTGGTATTCTCTGGATTTGAAATTTCCACCTAGGTTGACCAAACCTTGATGGATGTCTTGATTGTGGTCATTCACCCCACCCACAGATGATTCCTAACTTTCTTAGCAGGTTTTCATCTCTCAGCCAATGAGATTCCAAGGCTCTTACAGTGAACCCTGCAGTGCCTCTCCACCTCCTGTAATTAGTGGATTGTCAAGTCTTCTTTACTGCAAGGAAGTTTGTTATGTGTTTGAGCATAATTGCATGTTTGGAGAAAAAGGAACACATCCAGTGCACTTATTAATTAATTGTGAATTTGCTGTACAGGCTCACTTTTGTGTTCTTGTAACACAAGATAAAGTATGTAGCCATTTTGTTTTTTATCACAGAAAAATCAGTAAAGATGAACAAAACTTCTCAACTTTCTTTGAACATTTTTATTTGTGCTTCTGATGACACATTGCTTTTTCAGGTCTCCAAAACAAGCAGTTAAGGATTGCAATCAGTCAAACAACCAACATTTATTGCACACCTGCCATGTATCAGTAGTAATGTTAGGTACTGGAAATATGGAAATGAATAAAACATCAGATCGGTTCTAAGTGCGTAGAGGCTGTTATGCAAGCTAGAGCTTGGAAACAGTAAGACAAGGGATGGGCAAGGTAGTATGGAAGCTCGGAGGAGGGGTGCCTGAATGGGGGTTGGGGTTTTGATCAAGGCAGGCTTCACTGGGAAAGTGACATTTGAGTCAAGCAAGTCTTGTGGAATTAATTCACCAGGTGGCTAAGTGGAGAATGGCATCCTGGGCTCAATGAGCAGCATGTGCAAAGGCAAGGTTATAGTTAAGTAAGACTGCAGGGAATCTGAAGTATTATTGTCAAATTCTCTGCAATCCCAGAATGAGTTTCTGTGAATTAAAATGATGATTAATGATGTATTTGAAAGGGGCCAGTATTGCAGATTGATGAGGATCGAAATGTATCCCCATCTTAAGAAATGTCTGCCTCATTTATTAATATAAGTGTGTTTTGCTTTAAGCAAATCTGATATATAGTACATATGTGGATTTGCAATGCAGATGAACTTAATGGGAAGCATTCAGGTTGCAGAATTGGTTGTTTTACAAAAGAGTTCCTAGCCAGATGCACTTAAAAAATTAGCAGTCCCTCTCTGGCATTTAGAGTGAACTGTATTTTTGTTTGTTTGTTTGTTCGTTTGGATTTTTTTTTTGTATTTTCTTTTCCAAAATTGCATTTCCACAACATTTTTCACATAGCCAGTGGATAAAGATGGGTATATCTGCATTACATCTTTATGCAACAAGTTTTTAGTTTTAATGCAGAAATTTCCCTTCATGTTGTGAATGTTCAATAAACATCCAAAGAAAATATGAAAATTATAGCAATGAATATCAAATCCATTAACCATGATCTTTTGTCATTTGACTCATATGAAATTAAGCAGGACAGAATCTTCAGGGACTTTTACATTTTAGGTACTTTTAGTAGTGTCACTGGTAATTAACGGTAGCTTAAGATTTCTGTTCTCTATATTGGTTTTGAAATGGATATATAATGACTACTCTAATACTCTTGCAATTAAGATACACCAGAAGCTCATTTGGAGTCTCCTGTTTTACTGTGTTGGTGCTGATTGCATAGGCTGATGAATAGGACAGCCTGGAGGTTGATGACTTCCACTCAAAGTTCCTGATGGCCCAAGGTTATGCTGGTGAAGAGGGTGAACACTGATGATAGTGCTTGGCATCATGGATGCGCCCTACTTTAGATGAAGCCTCTGAGTAGCCCTGGGTTCTATTTGAAAGAAATAGAAGCAGAGGTGGGTGGGAGTAGAATTAGCTTTTTTGCTCATTTGGTCAATGCTCTGATGTAAAAATGGCCTTGGGGTCTTTGGTCATGTGAAGGCTCTTTGCTCATTATCTGTGAATAGTAGAATGTATCAGACAGTATCTCTAAAAAGAAAAGAACATACCCCAAGAGCCTATTAGCTTGGAGAGGTATGGAGTTTAGCTGCCTGCTGTGCTGAGGCTCAGATCAATGCAAGTCCCTCTAATGCTTCTAGATCTGAGTTCCAAACAAGACAAAATGATCATAAGTCAGATAGAAGGAGAAAGAAGAGAGAATTTTCTAGTTAAAGTTGGGAAATTGTTGTCTAAAGAGCACAGGTTTGTTAATTGCAGAACTTCTAAAAGCCTCTACAAGGCTAATGCATATTGTGACTCTCCAGGAAAAGGGCACATGTAGCAAGCATTTCTTACATGTTTGCCTGTAAAACCCAGAATTCCATTTGTTAGACTAGTCTTAAAGAATGGTTTGGGACCTGGCTGATCAAATAGAAGCTTTTGCTTAGATTAGAAGCAGGTGGTACTTTTCTGGGTAAACTTGGATGAAAGAAAAGTCAGATGACTGGCTTTCCCACTCTCAGACTTTCTTTCCTCCTCCATCTGCAAAATGAAGCTGATAGTAATCATTACTCTCACTGACTGTGATGATGTGATGACAACTAAGATAATATCTTTGCAAGTGTTTTGAGCTCCTTAGAAGAAAGGCTGTATAGGAACTCAAGGTTATTATGAAGGGGAAGTGAAGAATTAAGGTAATCATCCTGATTATTCGGGCCCAAATCCTGTTTATCTTCTGCATTGGGGGCAGCTGCCCTGAGTTCTCTGGTCTGTGAGGTCCTATCCTCATTCAACCTTGGGTGACTCAGTTTTCTGAGCTTATTTCCTTTCACATCCTGAAAATTTCACCGTGCTCTTTAATTTCCTGATCTGCAGTTGCCATTAGTACAGATTCAGGAAAACTCCATCAATCTGAGCACACCCCACTGACCAGAGAACAGTGGAGGTGGGAATTAAATTTATTTGGAAAGTTGCTTTTATTCTTCACACTAATTATCTTTCAGAAACAGTTTGAAAGGGTCATTTTTGAGAGCTCGTGGCTTCAGGGCTCCTCTCCAGTGACTCAAGTTTGCATCAGGGTTAGAGTCACCAAACCATGCAGCCAACTAGAAGTGTGAAGAGTGGGTACTCATTAGATTTCATATGGGTCTTTGTGTTACAAAAAATTTAATAACTACCAAGGCATTAAAAACTTGGATGTTTGTATCACCCACTGAGAACCCAGAGAAGAATACCCCTACATAATGAGGCACAGCAGGACTGTAAGAACCAGAGGCCCATGACACCTGATGCCAGATAGTGTCCCCCAGAGTTGAGAGGAGAAATGTATCCATGAAATTTCAACACGGGTTATCTGAACAAAAACAGAATTATAGTAATATCAATTGACATGATAGCATGGACAAAAGAAATTCTACAATGTTTCATTCCTGGAGGAATGCCTGCAGGTGGTTTGCAAAGCAGACCTCTTGAGTATCTATTTCAGGAGTTCTTTTTGCCAAGGCTGAGGCCATCTTTAAGGAAATTTAAACACACACACACATACACAAAAAAAGTAGTATTCACATGAGCATTGATCTTTCCTGATCGTTTTGCTGTTATGAATTCCTCTATCTTCTCTTTTTGTTACAAACTTCCTTCAATGGAGACCAGATCCCTTAAGAATTAATAGCTAATCACCATAGCAAACTGGGCTTGAGATTTAACCTGATTTGGAGGTGTTAGAGGCATTGATTTTAGACTCTTCTGGGCAATGATTGCTTAGTTCTTCTCCACATAAAAGCAAAAAACTGCAATTGCAATAGGAAGGATTTCAGTTATGTATATATTCAAGAAGTCTTTCTGACTTTATGTGATTCTGGAAAGCAAGAGTGTAGCTATCCTGTGTTCTGTAACACATAGTGGAGATACTAGAGAAGGAGGGGAGAGTCATGAGATAAAAGATTTGTGAGAGTTTTATGTTTGGATAATGAAATGAGGACAAGTAAAATGAATTGCTCAAGGTCACATAGCTACCAAGTGGCATATGCCATAGTAATATGTAAAGAATGTTTTTCCGCATTTATTTTGTGGTAGAGTGGGTGCACAACTTGCAAGAGTTGGTTCTTTCCTTCTACCTTGTGGGTCCTGGAGATTGAACTTATATTATCAGGTTTGGTAGCAAATAACTTTACCAATTGAAAGTAGGCCATCCTGCAAGCCCAGAGAACTGCCTTCTTATGTAGCTCAAGAGAGTTTTGATTGGTTTGTTCAATGAAACTTGAGAATAACATCCAGGCCTGATCTTGGTGGGCTCTCATAAAACAGGATTAGTAGAGGGACAGGCATTTATTGAACATCCGAAGACCAGCCTTAGCTCTGTCCTTCTCCATTGCTTCAGACTCACCAAACCATGCAGCCAACTAGAAGTGTGAAGAGTGGGTACTCATTAGATTTCATATGGGTCTTTGTGTTACAAAAAATTTAATAACTACCAAGGCATTAAAAACTTGGATGTTTGTATCACCCACTGAGAACCCAGAGAAGAATACCCCTACATAATGAGGCACAGCAGGACTGTAAGAACCAGAGGCCCAGGACACCTGATGCCACATAGTGTCCCCCAGAGTTGAGAGTTGAGAGGAGAAATGTATCCTTGAAATTTCAACACGGGTTATCTGAACAAAAACAGAATTATAGTAATATCAATTGACATGATAGCATGGACAAAAGAAATTCTACAATGTTTCATTCCTGGAGGAATGCCTGCAGTTGGTCAACTGCTACTGAGAGAGGTAGAACTAGTTTCTTTCAAAGATGAGTTCATACATAGGTCATCTTATTCCAAATAGTCAGCCCTGAACACATGTACACACGTGTGTGTGTGTGTGTGTGTGTGTGTGTGTGTGTGTGTGTGTGTGTGTATACATGTAGCAACAATAATTAAAGAAGAAATCATGACTTTGGAAGAGATGTAGATGTGGTGCTCATGTATGAGCTTCCTAACCACAATTAAGGGCAAGCCCCAAGCCCAGAAGATGACCAACACAAAATGAACTCAATTGTATTTTGTTTTCATGATTTTCATCCTTAGTGGTCTTTTGCTTGTATTATGTTTTCCAATTTTTCAGATTATGACTTGTTTTTTCTTTTTTGCTTATTTGTTTTCTAAACAGAGAGAGGAGAGAGAGAGAGAGAGAGAGAGAGAGAGAGAGAGAGAGAGAGAGAGGAAGAGGGACAGAGAGAGAGGAGAGGAGTTGAGTGGGTGGAGAGTGGAGAGTTAGGGAGTATCTAGGAAGATTTGGGGGAGAGGGTACCATGCTCAAAACATATTGTATGAAATTATATTCAGTACAAAAAAAATCTAAACTGTATCAGATGCTGGAACACTGTGTTCTTGAAAGGGCATCTTCAGAGGTTGGGGAGAGAAGGCACTGGGTCTTGTAGGAGAGTGGCATAGCTTGACTCTCTGGTTCTGTGTATATAATGTAATCTAGATTGAGAACTGTACTTTGCTTGTTCTCATCTTTTACCCTTACATGTCTCTTTCCCACCTCTTTCTGTCCTCTTCCTTCTATTAAGTAGTCATCCTTATGTCTTCATGCACAATGCTTATTATAAAAGGAGAAATACAAAGTAGAAAATTAGTGGCTTCTGAAACACTGATTCCCTGCCAAGTGCACAATCTAGTATGGATATCTTGTGTACATTTTTCATTAAACTGTGTTTGGGTCCTTTCTTATCAGTATGATGATATTTTACATTGTTTCCTATTTTTATGCTGTTAAATATTGGTAGATTATACTTCATGATATATGCATCTTGGAATTGGGTCCTGCTGTGGTGTGTAGTCAGACTGCCAGGAACCACATCATCAAAAATTCAGTCTTGGGTTCTAAATCAAAGCCTAGGCGGAGAGTCTTGCTAGTCCCCCATGAAAAAAGACAAACAAAAATTGTTAAAAACAGACTGAACACACTGAACATGTGTTTAGTTATTTAATCAAACATGCCTTTAAATAGATTTCTGTTTTTCTCTGTATTGTTTTGGAGCCTATCCTGGAACTCACTCTGTAGACCAGGCTGGCCTCAGACTCACAGAGATCCGCCTGCCTCTGCCTCCTGAGTGCTGGAATTAAAGGGGTGTGCCACCAATGCCCAGCTCTAAATATATTTCTAACTAGAACTGTGTAGAAAGCATTTTCCAAATCATATATCTGTAAAGTCACTGTGAAATAGATGGCTCTGCTGGCAGGGACCAAAATACCACCCTACAATAGACTGACTTTATTAATAAATATGTGGCAGCAGACACAAGACCAGCACCAGCTCAAACCAGACCTGGAAAGGGGTTAAGTGGACACAAAGTTCCACCCCTGGCCAAAAAGCTATTTGTAAATGATAGCTACTAGGAGAGGGAAAACTCAGTTTTCTTCAAGGAAAGTGACACAATCACATACCATGGCAGGCCTCCTGTTTGGGAGTAGTTGGAGAGGAGTTAGGAGAGGGTAAAGAGTATGATCAAAATATATTGTATGAAATTCCCAAACAATAAATTAAGAAAAATGTAACGCCAAATGAACAAACAAAAACTTGTGGAAATGTTATTGTTGCATCTCCACTGTCCTTTGAGATTAATAAGATTGATTCTAGAATTTTCTGGATGTTGAAAGTTCAGTGTTAATCATCAAATGTCCATCTTGGCATGCTGCAAAGAGGCAAGTTTAAGGCCTTCCCATGAGAAGTATTTAAAGAGAAATAAACAGTGATGTCACTCTCTGCAAAGGGAATAGTAGCAAGCAGGCACAGGTGTGGCTTTCTCTCTCAACTGGCCTGGCCTTGCTTCATCTCTTCTCTTCCAGCCTTCAGATGTGGTTAAAGAGATTCTGCTCTTAGCTTTAGGTGAGGGGTAGGGTCTGTGATTTCAAGGAAACTGGAAATGAGAATGATCATTTGAGTGAATTAAGGATGTCCTTTGTCTGAAGTGCATGGAGGTAGCATTAGCATCCTTCGGGTGTGATAGTGCTATGGGGGAGCATGTAAGCTGTGACAATTTTTGATTACTTGTTCTATAGATGGTGAATGTGTAAGGAAAGGAGAAACATTATGAGTTGGGCATTACTAGGAAAGGCTCTGCCAATGGCCACTAACACTTGTTACCTAACAATTTGCCAACTTTTCTCCTCTAGAGAGTAATAAGTGCCCTTACACTGAAGCTTCTAATTTGATAGACCTATGGATGCCCTTTGCAGTTATCCATCATTTGCTTTCTCTACTGTGGCATTAACACAGCTCCCTTCTGCAATCTTTCCAAGCTGTTGGAAAACTGGTGGGTTATTACCCTCATAGGAATGATTGGGGTTACTTGAGTTATTGACAATTATGAATTGTGGTTTCTCACTTCAAAATCTTGGTATTTGGCAAATGGATTGAGATCTTATTTAATACATTTATTTTCTCTTCAAAGAGATCGGACTAGAGTAGAAAAAGTTCAGAGGGGAGCTTATGGGCAGATGTTCTCATTATTAATCTTTGTTGCCTTAAAAATTGCTGTAGTTGTTAAGCTAATGAATGTCCTGATTTCAAGCTGAGCTGCTTCTTTGTCAATGCTGAGTGCCTTAAAATTTCAGCACAAAAAGTGCAGCTATGGTTTCTGCACATAAATGATATGATATATTTGTGCTGATTGCAAGAGCAAAGACCATCTTGTTTTTAAACAAAATCTTTACCATTTTACCTTTTCATCTTTTATATTTGTGCATGGTATGTGTGTCGCGGTGTGTGCATGTGCCACGGCATATGTGTGGAGGTCACAGGACAACCCCAGGTGCTTATCTTCACTTTTCCACCCTAAGTTTTTTTTTTTGTTTGTTTGTTTGTTTGTTTTTTTTTTTTTTTTTGAGAAAGGATCTCTTACTATTCCATGTTTGGCAGGGTAGCTGACCTGTGTGCTTCTAGGGAACTGTCTATCTGCCTTTCATCTCACCAAAGGAGTTGGAGGACTATAGGCACCTAATACTGTGCCCATGTGGGTTCTGGTAAACTAAGCTCAAGTCTTCATGCTGGGTGGCAAGTGTTTTATCCACTGTACCTCTCTGCATTTTTTTGTGTGTGTTTCGTTTAGTTGGTTGTTTCTTTTTTGTTTTGTTTTGTTGACACAGTCACACTAAGTTAACTCCAGCTGACTTGGATTTGTGATCCCCTCCACCTCCTGAGTGCTGAGATTACAAGCACACACCATGGTATCTGACTTTTCTTCTCCTTTTTACCTTATACTTGGTTACTTGGTACTTTTTATTTTTCCCTACTGAAATATTTTGTGAAGCTAACATTGTGTTTAAAATTCTGATTAAGATTGGGAATAAACATTTGTTTACATGTTTAGTAGAGAGAAAGAAAGAAAGAAATTCAAAGCAAAGACACAGCCAAAGTAAAGAATGAACTGGGAGGCAGAAGACCTGGGCTTCAGTCCTCATGTTTGTTAGTAATTACTTGTATGATTTCAAACAATTTTGTAAATGTCTCTGAGATTCAAATGCCTCCCATATAAAATATATGCAGCAGTTGGAAACAGATCATCTATATTGTCTTTCCCTAGTTAATATGAAATATTTTTATCTCTGAAATGAAATGTAGCCATGGGATAAAATCACTTGGGGGGTACTATTGAAAAATATCTAAGAAGGTCTACCTCAGTCGCTGAAGGTATATTCCAGGTCTAGACTAAGAAGTCTACTTGGGAACTAACTTCTTAGGTGATTGTGGAGAGGCTGGGACCTGCGCTAAGGGAACTTTCAGGAGGCAGATTCTCTGGGGCTTTCTGTCCAGAGGGAATAAAATCATTTTCCAAAGGTGGAGGAGTCTGTGTTGCTGCTAATTCCCCAGGCTGGGTTTCTCCAGAGGTGAACGGTGAGTAGAATGTTCTTTGTCATCATGCCAACTTTGGATGAACAAACTGACTGCTTACTCACTAACATGAACATGTAACATTTCAGGATGGTGGTAGATGTTAATGATATAGCTAGAGCTCTACATCTAGACCTGGAATTCTCTGCTTCTCTTCCTTAGTTTCCATGCCCTTTAACCGCTTCGACTTTGGTTTGTCTTGCAATTATTAAACTCACGGTGTTAAAGTGCATCTCTTCTGTTCCATGAGATCTTAGCAGCCTATATTTTCATTCCTTAGCTTCTCCAGCCTTCAGATACTTGAAATGTCTTCCTCCATCATCAGTGCTCCCCCGATCACATCACTAGTTTGGTTTCCTTCTGCTATGGGGACTGTTTCAACACCACCTTGCACTCAAGATGCAAGAAGGAAGTAAATCACCATCAGCATATATCCATTTGCCTTACCTACCTAGTACTTTGTGTTTCAGCCTTTAGCCTATGTCTTTACTATTGGAAAAGTTAGATCTAGGGGAATTCTTTCTGCAGGTTAACTTTCAGAGACAGCCTTCATATATATATATATATATATATATATATATATATATATATATATATATATATCTTTGATGTATTGAGCATTTATTATATGCCAAGTACTGCACTATTCTGCGTGTCTCACACAATTCCATCTACAATACTCTGCAGTTAATATTCTTAGCATTTTCATTCCACAGAGACAGAAAATGAGACCCAGAGTAGTTGAATAATTTGCACACATTCTCTCAAGACTATTCTTTTATCAAAGATCCCACTGGTAATACAGTTATGTTATACCAAAAGGAAATGCATGAAGCAGTAAGTTGACTCTATTCTGTACCTTGAAATAACTTAAAAGAAAGGAATTCTTTTGAATGGGAGCATAGTGTTTCCAGGGCTATTTTTGTATAGCATTGTAGGGATGAGGCTTCAAGGCTGGTTTTGAGACTTGAGATCTGTTAATTGACTACACCTATAACCTATAGACACTGGAAGGTCCATTCTTGAAGCTCCTCTTGTTAGTTTTCCAAATCATAGAAAGGGAAATATACTTTTTTCCTTCCATTCCCATCACAAAGTTGGTGGTAAGGGTCTAGAGAACTTCACGGAGGTTGAGAGTGAATTGCTGATTTTTTTAATTGACAAGCAATTGAACTGAAGGGAGAGAATGAAAAGAAGGGCCCAGAAACAAGATGGCAATTGTCTTACTGGCCTGGATTCTTGAATATATGAGAGGGTTTGGAGGGAGGAATGGGAAGAGAGAAATGTAATTATATTATAATCTCAAAAAAGGGAAGTAAAATACATATAGAAAAATAATTTTGAGGTATAAATGCAGACCATTTGTTTTCTTTTTCTTGGCTCTTTCTGGCAATATTTTGTGCTAGGTATTATTTCTCTAAAAATCCCCTTCGATTTGGAGTCCTCAGGAGACTACTTGCAGCTGTTTTCTGCAATGTCTGTCATCTTTATTGCCATTTTCAATCATGATAGTCAATAGAAATCAAGGATCCAGGGTCTTTCTTGTAACAAGGTCAGTAGTTTGCTCCACGTTTAATGCTGACAAGTGACTCTGCTTCTCTAGGCTTGTTCTTCCATCTGTCATGATCCCGAGTCCCCCTTCCTCCTGGAGATATCAGAGCAGTCAAATCATTAAATACAGACTGCTGAGGAAGGAATGTTGTCCAAAATACAGATACTCTCTTGGGCCACATGGATGGCTCAGTGGGTAAAAATGATACTTGAGCAAGTTTGGGGACTTGAGTTTGATTTCAGAACCCTCATCAAAGCTAGATTTAATGGCATCCATCAGTAATCCTACTAATACTATGATAACATGGCAGAGACATGAAAATTGCCGGAAGATCATAGGCCAGATATGGAGTCTGTATTGCAGCAGCAAAAACAGCAAGAAAAACCTTGCCTCAGCAAAATGGATGGTAAGAAGGGATCCTTGAAAGATGCCCTCTGGCCTCTATGTGCGCACTGTGGCATGCTCATGTCAGCTCCCCAAATAAGTAATAAGTATTTTTCAGAAAAATACTAGAAATTTCTATTAAAAACAAAAACCAAAAGAAAAACCTGAGACTATCAAGATGGCTTAGTAAAGAAAGGTACTTGTAGCCAAGTCTGATGGTTCTGGTGAGTTAAATCACTGGAACTCACATGAAAGGAGAGAACTAACTCTTGCAAATTGTCCTCTGACCTCCCCATAAGCACATGACAAAAGCACATACACACATACAACACACATAACACACACACACAATACATGTTGAAAAAGTCATGTACCTAACCTATCAAGTATTATATTTTAGCCTTAAATATACCCACAACAAGATCATCTAATAGAACTGTTTAGTAAGAAAGTATTGAAGATCTCATGTAGTTTCTTGATTGCTTGCATCCCAAATCATTAGCAATGCAGGACACCTTAGAGACTAGTGCTCTCTTGCATTCCTATGTCTTTGTAGAAAGAAGAACTTGATGCTACCCAACACTGGACGAGTGTTAGATTGCATGCTGCTAGATTTAACATCTGGTTTCCACTGAAATGTTCTTCAATTTGGTAACATAGCTAAGTAAAAAGCCTCTCTTAGTCAATGTCCTATTGCTGTGATGAGACACAAAGACCAGAGCAACTCTTACAAAGGAAAATTTCAGTTGGGGCAAACTTACAATTTCAGAGGCTTAGTTCATTATCATCATGGTGGGAAGCATGGCGGCATGCAAGCAGACGTGGTGATAGAGGAGCTGAGAGTTCTACATCTGGATTGGCTGGCAGCATTTGAAAGCCCAGAGCCCACCCCCAGTGTCATATATCTCTAACAAGGTCACATCCCTATCAAATAGAACCACTCCTTGATGACCAGTCATTCAAGTATATAAACTTATGGAGGTCATTCCTATTCAAACTATCACAAAGCCTTAAGTAAAATGCATATCTGAATGTGATATATTTAGGTTTCCTCTGGCAAGGCATTTTCTTTGAGGAAAAACACAATGCAAAGTACCTCTAAATCTATCTCTTACTAATTATGTGATCTTAGGGTGTTTCTTTTTTGTGTTTGTTTTGCAGTGTTAGACCAAAGGAGCCAATCCAAAGGCTTGTGCATGCCAGGCTAGATCTCTGCCACTAAGTTATATTTCTGGCCCTTGAAATATTGTTTAATCATCTAATTGTCTCAATTCTGTGAAAAGGAAAGCATAACACAAGTACTTACCTCTTCATGGAATTGTGGTAAAGCATCAGAGATAATTTAAATGCCCCCATAGAGGGTACTAGCATTGTCATTTGTCACTGACAGTCTTATTGTTATTACGGGTTCTTGAAATTCCATGAAGAGATTCGAGTCTTCAGGCCTTCTGAAAAAATCCCTTGGCCTCTTTAAACCTTTGTTCCTTCACTCAAGCAATGGGAACAATGGTTGTATTTAGTGTTAAGGTTCTTTTGAGAAATAAGTGAAATGATTCCTGCAAAGATCTTAGGACACTTCCTGGAATAGTAAAGTGTTAATCCAGGTATTGATGTCATTCTTCTGTTGCTTTCATTAATGCTTCTCTAGGTTCCTTGGCTCTTGCCTTTCCTGTATATGGTACCCTATTGGGCCATTGGGCCAACCCACCCTTGGTGAGGCTGTTGGTGCCTATGAGATCCCTACTGTCTGAGGTCAGCAGGAGAGATGGCCTTTTTGCATGAATGAGCATCTGAAATGGAGAGGGCTTTCTACAAGAGCATTGCACAATGTCCATCAGGCCACTTCTACAGAACAGCTGAATCTCTGGACCTGAAAATGGTTCACATGGTGACAAAACATGGGGACAAAGAAGAGCTGCTTAACAATTCCCTCAGGACATTGGCCACACACTGCTCGAAGTTCTGTCAGTTCCCCCTCCTTATTACCACGCCTCCTCTGCCAACCCTGCCAGCCATGTATTCCCTTCTGGCATTCCTCCAAGACAACAGGCTGGAGAGCCCTTTGTCTCCTCCCCAAGTAATACATGGAGTTCTGCAACTACATGCTGCCATAGTGACAATTCCTACCTGATCAATAGAGCTGGGAATTGAGCCCTGGTGACAGGACCTGCCCTAAAGAATGCCACCTCCCAGAGCATCATCTGCTTCTTGGTGATCAAGCAACCTACCTGCCCTATTCACCACCAGCCATGTACCACACTATAGACCATTTTACCATGTATTAATCTTTGTATCTAGGGGCTCTCAAAGCAACTGTTTCATGAAAATTCTGCTTCTTGGTTTACGGACTTTTTCTTGCCTGAACTATTTAATCTTACATTGCTGGTGCTTTTTAATGGTATATATAACAGTAATAATGGCTAACATGTAGCTCTACTCCTTTGTAAATTTAACCATTTACCCCCTGGATAGATGTTTATCTTCTGTTATATTTAAACACTATCCTCATGAAGCTTATAGTCTAGAAGAAGAGACAGATGGGGTAAATTAATTCAAATATTTATAAATTACAATAAGCTGTCAAACAAAAAACAACACAGTCTGAAAGGCAGTAACAAAGGAAACCTAATAGAGATTGGTGGTAGATAAAGAAATGACTTTCTAGGGGAAAGAATATGTAAGCTATGTCCTGATGAATATGAATTCATAAGAAGAGGGAGTGTTCCACACAGAGGGAACAATGTGTCCAAATGTCTTAAAGTAGGACCTTGCAGTATTTATATGATCGAAATTGACAATTACCCAGGGAGAAAATAATTGTTCATTTTGGCAAGACACCATACAGAGTCTTTCTGGCCACAGTAATGATGACTTTTTATGTTGAACATAATGGAACACCACTAAGTATTTAACTACAGAATTTAAAAAAAAAAAGCAATTTACATTTAAAACATATCACTTGGGCTGCTATTTAAAACAGGGTGGAAGAATTATAAGGTGATAACTGGGCTAAGATAGAAGGCTGTGATAATAGTCAAGAAATATGTACTGGTGGCTTAAACCAGGGTTAAAGTAGCTGTGAGGATGAATGAGGAAATTCAGGATATACTTTTAATTTAGGCAAAAATGACTTTCTAATGGACTGGATTTAGGGGATGAGGGTAGAGTAGAGTCTGGGAAGACTTCTCACTTGAGTGACTTGATAAGTAGTGAATATAGGAATGTATTCTGTGTGGCATTTAGCCTATTGTGCTCATTTACCATCTGTATCCTACTACCTGACTTTGATCAAGGTAGTTAATATAAATGTACTTGTTGTCTTGTTAGGTAGGATTTAAACTTTTGGGAAATATTATGTTTTATTGATCTATATATCCTACAAAGTGCCCGAGATTGGTATATCAAATGCCATTAAATAGGGAAAACAGTTCCTTTCTCCTTCAGCTGTTTTTCTCAAGACATCTTTGGATATATCATTGGATTTAACTTTCTAGTAAAACAGATATGACACTCAAAGACATGTGTGCTTTGAAACAGCTCTTGAGTTTCATTTAGTTGTTAATTGGCTTTCAAAAATTATTACCATGTTCTTGATGCACAAGACATACTTAACTTTAGTTTGCAGAGCATCCTTCAACAGTGCAGTAAAGACTGTGTGACTGCAGAATTATCTCACAGAAATGTATAGGCTAGCCCATACTGGGCATAGCAGAAAGGTAGAAGTAGCCTCAGGTGCCTGAGATAGTCAGGAAGATGCATAGCTTTGTGGCCCTGGGTTGACTATGTGACTTCCAGGAACATGTACCCCAAAGAGTGTACTATGGCATTTTAGATTTGAAGTCATACAATTACAAAATATGACTGGGCTACCATGCTCAAACAAGACAAATTGAAATATTGAAAAAGTACTCAAGTTTCTTTTATGTAGTTCTTTCAAAGGTTCTACAGATAATTGTATGATCCTTCAGGTCTGAGATGGGAGTCTGGAAATTTGCATTTTATGAACATACTAGAGAATTTTTATGCACATGCCTCTTGAAGTACATTTTGTTATATATTGCTTTAAATGTCAGCCCATGAATTAAAGACAGGTATAGCCAACTCATTGGGTACAACTCAGCTTGTCCCTTATAAATTCAGAGTTACTTTGAGGAGCCCCAGGTACTTTACACAATTGTAGACACTGAGAGATGGGTCAGTAAAGAGGAACTGTAACAGCCCTTATGAAAATGAAAAGGTCCAGAAATCCATACTCTGTAATAATTAACATGTTCCTAATACCTGCCTAGGCTGTAGGTTCATTTTAGGGACAACTTCAAGGATGTACTGGATGAGAGGTTAATCTACAGAGGTGTCATGCCTAGTATTAGTAACCTTCTGAGGTTACTTGTTAAAGGTGCTGAGTTGGGTTTTTCTTTGTGTTCCAGCATTCCACCAGGGTCACTAGAGAGTCATGGAATGGGGTAATGGGGGTATGGATTTAGCCTCTGAGTAGGATGAAGAATTGCTATCAGTTCTTTGTATGTTCACATTATAGGGAGCCTGCTCCTAATCTGGTAACACCAACTGTCTTCCTAAAGAAACATTGCTCTGCATCTACTGGAAATAGTCTGGATACCACATAGACTTATAGTCTCCTAATTGTTCAGAGGGTCATGCATAAGCAGTGACATCATTGTGCCTACCTGATTTCCTTGTTTTCCACTAAGTCTGATTTGCTGGCTATCATTTGTGGCATACATAACCAACAGCCATGGACATCAAATAGTTCACCTCACCTTCTCTTCTCCAAGACCACCAAGAAGAATATGTAGGCACTAGTAATCCCAAACTCCACCCTCTTCAATACTGGCTATAATTTATTCTTTATATACATTTGTAAATGGGTGGTCTTCATAGGAATTAGTACCTTCCCAGTTGGTTTTACCTCTGGTATAACTTCACCCCGAAGATTTCCAATGATTTCCCTTTAAAGTTTTGACACGGAATTTTAAGATATTTCTGTTTCATCTCTATGCATGTTTGTGCTTTCTTTTCACCCTCTGTCTTCTCTCCCAGGTGTTCATTGTCTTTTGAGACTTATCCTGCACATCAACCAACTCCCCTGGCCCACAAGCTGTATCAGCATGCCACATGTTAGCTACCTGCTGACATCACCTGGGGAGCTTTGTGTCAGAGTCTGCTTGCTTTATTCATTTGTTTGTTTTTGCTTATTTAAGACAATGTCTCAGATATCCCAGGCTGGCCTTGAATTAACTAAGTAGTCAATAAATGACTTTAAACTTCTGATCCTCTTGCCTCTACCTCATAGTTGCTGGTATTACAGGCAAAGGCCACCATAACAGACTACTTAGCCTATGTGCTTTTTAGTAGATAATTCACAGGATATTAATGAAGTTTAGTTTTCACTACTTATCTCAGTCTATGTACAGTTTTTTTCCATGAAACTTTATTAAGATTTATTTAGGGGAATCATTTTTTTGGGTTGCATGTTCCATAGAGCTAAGAGTAGGTGTCTAGTACTATTTATAAGATTTTGGTGTGCTTTGTCCTCAAAGAGGTAAGAAGAAAAGAAGCCATAAGATAAGAAAATTAAACACATGTGAGTTATTATCTTAAATTGTTTTGAAAGCAATATTAAGTACATAAATGGTACCCTGGGACACATGATATCTGTATTGCCCTCCATATGCTTGTCAGCTCTATGTTTCTCCTTTGCTAACCCTTTCTCTGACTTTGTTTATCATATCTTCTTCTCCAGCAACACATCTGCTTTTTATCTGGGATGACTTTGGTGCCTCTGAATAATTTATCTGACAGCCTGGACTTAGGAATCCTTTATTACCTTTTACAAATGTCTTTGCACTTGGTACTGTTGTGGTACTGGGTATATAGAAATGGAGAGATGGGCAAAAATTCCTGCCTACAAGAAGTAAGGGTGGGGAAGTGGCTCAGTGGTTAAGAGCTCTTGTTCCACAAATATAAATGCAGGAGTTTCAGTCCAAGCGCCCAAGTCACAAACCAGCTGTCCCTGGAAAACACCTGTAACCAGAGCTCCGAGAGATCTAGGAAAAGAGGATCTCTGTGGCTTATTGCTTCCCAGCCTACCCAAGGAAACACCAGCCCTAGGAGCAGCAGTAGATGAGGTAGAAAATTAAAAGGGGTCAAAATTAATTATGAGTGAAGGAATTCTAAAAGGGGTAGCCTTCACAGAGTGACCCATGCAAATATCTGCGGGAGAGAGTTACAGAGAAAACAGCATGTGTATCTCTCCTGAGAGAGAACAGGAGGAGGCAAATCTGGCTGAAGCTGAGTTATAAGATAAAATGTGGTAGGTAACATGGGGACAAATCTTATTGGTTGTTGCAGGAAATTTTAAGTTTTGTGACTTCTCTGAATGAGTGAGCCAAGGGGAAGGAAGTTTGTGGGTAGAGAATGAGACAAGTTCTCACTTTTATTTGAAAATTCATTGACATTTTTAAATCTCCACCAACATTCATTTCTATATAATCTCGATCACCTGTCACAATTCCTGCATTTCCTCATGGCACCATGCTGACTAGTTCTGTCAACTTGACTGGATGAAAAACTTAATCTACTCTAGTGAATGGTTTAGTCTGTTGACAAATTCAAATTTGAATATTGTTTTTTTTTCTTTTTTTTAATTTATTTTATATAACAAAGTCCATTTAAATGAAAACAAACATTTATAGACAATATTTGGAAATTTGGGCGTTGTTCTTTCCAAACTACTTCCTGCTGGTAAATGGCGCTGTCTTGGGGGATTCGAAGAAGATTCAGAAATCCTGGCTGTAGTCTGTAAGGCTGCTTTGTCCAGCTGTATTGAATGTAGGATCACCTCATACTCTGTTTCAGGCGGTCTGGCGTGATCAAACCACATTAGTCTGGAAGGAATCCACATCTTTTCATTTTTTTGTGGAAACAAAAATAGAAATCCTTTTCCTCAGTAACTTGTCCTTGAACTTAAATTTTGGAGTCAAAGCATTTTTTTTAATTTAATTTATTATTTTACATGTCGATCCCAGTTCCCTCTTCTTCCCTCCCTCCCTCCTTTCCTCCCTCCCTCCCTCTCTCCCTCCCTCCTTCCCTCCCTTTTTCCCTCTCTGCCCTCTCACATGCACTCTAACCACCCTCCCCTCCCATCCCCCACCCCAATTCCATATGTAGGGGAATGCCATCCAGTTGGGGTCATGTAGATCTGACAGGTCATTGAAGTAGGGACTAGGGCTTCTCTCCTGTCTCCAGATTAAGGCAGTTATCCCTCCATGGGGGATGTGTTTGCAAAGTCCTTTTGTGCACCAGGGATACATCCTGGCTCCACTGTCTGAGGTCCCTTAGACTTCTCAGTCCTTCTGGCTGAGACCCATATTCAGGGGGGCCTGAGTCAGTCCCATGCTGGCTTCCCAGCTATCAGTCTAGTGGCCGTTAGCTCCTTCTTGTTCAGGTCAGCTGTCTATATGTGTTTCTGCCACATGGTCTTGTCCTCTCCATCTGCATCTGGTTTCTAGTTCGACTCAGTGTTTATGTGTGGGTGTTTGATCCTGTTTCCAACAGGCATTAGTTGAGGGCTCCATGGATAAGTTAGTTGTTGATCTCACTCTCCAGGAAGGGCATTTATGATAGCCTTTCCAGGGAAGCTCACAAATTTGAATATTGTATTATTTAATTTTTTGTTGATGTGATAAACACCATCAACAAAAGCAACTTTTGGAAGAAAGAGTTCATAATTTGGCTTAAGGGGCTAGGAGGCTATTATGGCAGGGAGGTAACGACAGCAAGTGGCAGGCATGACTGCTAGAGTAGGAAGCTGAGCAATCATGACTTCAAATGTGAACATGAAGCACATAGAGTTTATTGGTAGTGGAGCATTATCATAGATTCTCAAAGTCATGTAATTCCTCCAGCAAGGCTCCATGTCTACTAAACTCCACCGACAGTGGTGGCAACTCAGGACCAAGTATTGAAATACTTGAGCCTCTGGGGGACATTCTCATTCAAATCTTATCGTGAGATGGTGGAACCTCCTGCCTGATTAGAGAAAGTAGTTTGGCAGAGACATATCTTGGGAGACTACATTCTTGCCTAGGTTCCTTCCTTTTTCTGCTCTCTGTTTCCTGGACAGTTTGATGTGATACCCTCCCTTCTCTGCTACACCTTCCATGATATGATATATTAACATCTCTGAAACCAAGAGCCAAAATACTGCTCTCCCCTTTTAAGTAGTTTCTCTCAGGTATTTGGGTCACATCAATGAGAAAAGTATTGAGTATAGACCCAAACTGACCTACCTGTGAAGTCTTGAACAGAAGTATTATGATGGGGCCCACATGGATTTTTTTTTTAAGTTCTATATATGAGTCTAATGAGCAACCAGTTTGAAAATATCTGAAGTAATTGAGATACCTGAGCAAAAACCAATCTCAACAGGTTCTTGGAAAACACTTGAAAATCTCATGAAGAGTGATTTTAGTAAGCAATGTAACTCATTAGTCAGTGTTAAACCCACCTGTATCACCACTGTCTAGCCCTCAAACTCATCACTGTTACACTGTCGTCAAGAGCACAGCTTTTTTTTCCATTTCATGGACAAAACAGAGGATTCCAGAGTCTCAGTTTTTTTGTGTTTCTTCCTCAAACCTAGAAATATGTGTATCCAGACTAAGTTTCTTCTCCCCTAAATTTTTATTTACATTCATCATCTTATTCACTATTGACTCTCTTCAAAATAGCTAGTTTGTTTTTAAAAGCCTTCTCTTTAGTTCTATATTCTTCATCTATATCTATTTCCCTGTCTTCTCTCCAGAGCTGAGCTACCTCAAATGTCTATTCAATCCATCTCTACTCTTTCACTTTCCATTCAATTCTTCTCTCCATTAAAGTTTGGTTTTTCTGTTGAACACTAGCCAAAACTCCTGGAATCCAGTTACAGAGAGGGAGGAGTGATAAGCAAAGCAGTCAAGACCAGGCTGGAGAAACCCATAGAATCAGCTGACCTGAACAAGGGGGAGATCATGCACCCTGGTCTGATAGCTGGGAACCCAACATAGGACTGAGCCAGACCCCCTGAATGTGATGATAGTTTGGAGGACTGGGCAGTCTGTGGAGCCTCTGGTAATGGATAAGTATTTATCCCTAGTATACGAATGGACTTTGGGAACCCATCCCACACAGAGGGATACTCTCTCAGCCTAGACATATAGGGGCGGGCCTAGGCCATGCTCCAAAAGATATGACAGACTTTGAGGACTCCCCATGGAAGGACTCACCTTCCTTGGGGAATAGAAAGGGGATGGGCTGGGATTTGGTGGGGGTGATAGGGGAGGATGAGGGAACTGGTATTGACATGTAAAACAATGTTGTTTCAAATGTAAATTTAAAAAAAAAGACCCAAGCATTGGCTATGAAAAAAAAGAAAAGAAACTTTTTTCTCCTTCATGGCCATCAATGATTTGCTGACTAACAAATCTCATAAGTGTTTCTCAGTCCTTACTACTTTAGTGCATCTGAGTCAACTTATAGTAGCACCTGTCTTTTCCTGAAAATATGTTTTTCCTTGGATTGCATGGTCTTGAATCGCTTTTAGCTATTTGAGTTCTTTTTTAAAGTCATGAAATAGAGGAGTTTCTAGCAATCTCTTTCTTGTTTCATATTGTTCTTGACAATTTTCTATGTGTTTATGTTTTCAACTATCATCCACCTGTCTATGGTATCTTTCATGATCCCCTCACTGTTTATCTAATAGTCCATGATCTATTTCGACCTTGAAATGCCACAGGCATTCCAAAGTCAATGTGTCCAAGGCTAAACAATATACTCTGACTTCACTAAATGAGACACCTGTGTCAGTCTCTACTTTACTTACCTTATGCAATGTTGACTTTCTCCAAGTCTACCAATCAAATCTCTGTTTCTTCCTTTGCATCTAGACTGCATTTATTTTTCTTTTCATTTCTCATTTGGAACACTGCTGTGTCTGAGTTGCCTGGCTTTATAGCAGCCTTCTTGAAACATTGTTGACAGAGTTCCTGTTCTGCCTGGTCTCACAGCTGTTCAGCCCCAAATAAACAGAGGCTTAAATTAATTATATAATTTGACTGGTGACTTAGACTTCTTACTGGCTAGCTCTCTCTTAATTATTAACTCATAGCTACTAATCTATGTATTTCTACATGGTTTTATCTTACCAGAGAATATCAGGACCTGTTACTCCTTCCACATCTGCACAGTATCTTTCTCGAAGCCTCTGTCTGTGTCCTCTCCCCAGAATTCTCCTCCTCTGGTAGCTCCGCCTATATTTCTTGCCTGGCTACTGGACAGTCAGTGTTTTATTCATCAACCAATAAGAGAAACATATATACAGAAGGACATCCCCCATCATCTCCTTTTTATTGTCTAAATAAAAAAGGGTTTTAACTTTAACAATATTCAGTCCACTAACATTTGGCAAAATTAATAGAAAATATTCTATCATCTATCCTACCTTTATGAGCCTAAGGTTTTATATGTAACTTACCTTTTATAATAACTAAGGAAAACCATAAACACAACTATCTGTCTTCAACTCCACCAAAGACCTCAAAAGGGTAATATATAAACTCTAGGATAATATATAAAGTCTAGAATTGACAGAGACATCTTACTGCCTGGACAGTCACTCAAAGTTCTTTTGTAATGTTGGGGCATCCATCTTCAGTCTACAGGCCTAGAGTGTCTGGCAGACTTCTCAGCAAAGCAGGAAATTTGAAGCTGTCCTTCCTGTATTGGCATTTTGTCAGTCATAGTTCTCTGTGTCCTGCAGAATGTCTGGCAGACTCTTCCATGAAGCAGAAACCCTGAAGGACTGTCCCATCTTGGTTTGGTAAATTCAGCAGTCATTTTTCTGTGGGTCCTGTAGGTTCAGTTTGGACAGCATACAGTCAAACAGTCTAGGGAAGAGCAGTTTGTTACCCAAATGCCTCGTCTTGCCATGTTAAAGGCAAATTCCATAATGAGTTTCTTCGATTTCCATCTTCATCTCTGAAGTAATTGGTGTTGCTAAGAACAGCTGTGTTTCACTCTCATGAAAAAAACTAAACCATTTTAAGTGCCATATATTGTAGGTCTTTGAAGGGTTTGAAGGATATCTCTCCATTTGAAATATATCTCTATACATCTAGAAAACCTAACTAACACAACTATAAATTTTGGCTATTATAGGTGACTATCTATAATCTGTATTTAATTATACATTACATTTTTAAATGAGCTGTATAAACACAATATCTAAACAATAGAAATTTATCTATAACAAAATTGACCTTAAATTTGTGTCAATAAATCAAAATCCATATCAATACAAATTATTCATTTCTATGTCATATTCCCATTTTGTCTTTAGAAGGACATTAACTGTGATCATCAACCATTTATAATCAACCCTGTTTAAGTGAAAACAAGCATTTATAAATAATATTTGGGAATTTGGGTATAGTTCTTTCCAGTTTTCTTCCTGTTAGTTGAGGGTGCTATCAATCCCAAGGGGATCCTGAGAAAACCCAGAACCTTGGCCAAATACTGGCTGTAGTAGCCTGAGGCTCTGGGAGCTGCCACACTCACTGCCCTGACTCTGGTCTATGCTGCCATCGAGCAGTTTGGAGCACACTCCCCATAAACGTTTATTTATTTTTTGTCAGTATGATAAAATAAAAGCTGAATCTGCAATGCACCATGCTGTGTGGCTTGGAGACTCATGCAGCCTCTGTGTACCTCAGCATGAATCTGCCATACTGTGTTCAAGCTGGAATGCCACAGAGTCTCTGAACCATGACCTGCATGAGATTGTGAGACTAGGAAGCCCAGTGTATCTCTGTTGTTGTGCATTTAGAACCCCTTTCAAGCTTTTGTCAGGTTTTATGGCTACCATAGGAGGAGAATTCTGGGGAGAGGACACAGAAAAAGGCCACAAGAGAGATGCCACGTAGCTGCAGAAGGTTCTGGTATTCTCTGGTAAGATAAGACCATGTAGAAGTACATAGATTAGTAGGTATGGATTAATAATTAAGAGAGAGAGAGCTAGTCAGTAAGAAGCCTAAGCCATGGGTCAAACAGTTTATAATTAATATAAGTGTCTGTGTGTTATATGGGGACTAACCAGCTGTGGGACCAGCCAGAACAGAAACTCTGTTGGTAAAATGATACCCAAACATGGAGCAAGAATTTCCATGTAAAACCTGATAATCAGGGAGGAAGGAAACTTTGTCAACAAAGCTTGCTTCTAAATTCTCATAATCCTTCTATCAGGCAAATTTGCCATATTACTTAGCTTCTCACATTGCTATTAATGACCCCCTGAGACGTATGACAATGGCTTTCAATTGCTACTTCATGGAGTCCTATCTTTTTCTGAAATAGAGATGGTTGAGTTAAAATCCCTCATCGTACCAGCACAACCTCGTTCTATTTACTGTTTGTTCTCTGAGAATGTGAGAAGCTTTCCTATCATACTGAAGGTTCTACAGCCAGAAGACAAGGTTGAATACCTCTTAGTTGACCCTCAAAACAAGCTGTGACAAAATTTCTGTTTGTTAGTGATATAAACAGTGTGAAGTGTTCATAGATCCTTTGTCTAAGCACTCTTTATCCTTCAGATGCATTAGTTTGATAACACCTTGATTCATCTCTCTCTGCCTGATTCTTTCATCTGATGATCAGGGTTTCTAGTGCCTGTCATAGACATGAAATAGGGAACTCTTGTCAGGAGAACACACATGCTCTTTATGTAGGCATTGTCCTTGCTCAGCTTCACTTGTCAAATTGCACATCATTCCATAAATTACATTTCCTACTTAACATCTCTAGTAATTTAATAATGGTAATAATTTGGCAGGCCTGGAAGCACACATCTGCAGCCTCAACATTTGAGAGGCTAAGACAGGAGGATTGTGAGTTCAAGGCCAGACTATTCTCCCCAGCAAGTTTCAGGCCAGCATGAGCTCCATAGTTGCACCTTGTCTTAAAACTAAAACCAGCAAGTTTATTGAAACATGATTCTACAGAAAACATTGCACTAGTCACATTCATGAACTTTTATATTATTTGTCCTCCTACTGTACTTATAATTATGATTACTTTTGCTCCTTTACAAATGAGAAAGCAGACTCAAAAAGGATATGTGACTTGTTTTTGGTCATTCTGTCAGTAGTGGGTAGAACTAATACTTGAGTGCTTTTTATTGTTTGAAAGCTTAGTACTTTCAAGTAGGAGAAAGGGTCAAATCTACTGCTTTCTTTTCTAGCCTAGTACTACTCACACGTTTATGTGCAAACAAATCACCGGAAGACATTACTAAACTCAGATAGGTGATTCAGTGGCTCTGGGTTCTATGTTCCTGGTGGTACAGTGTGTCCAAGTTAGGCAAGATGGTAGAGGCCTTTCAATATAATAGCCTACATTTGTCCCTTCAAAGAGCCACATGTGCTACTTTGTATGCACACAGCATGTCACCATTTGCTTTGTAGTCTCTATGCATCATTTCTCCTGGAATTGTATATCATGGGTACTTACCATGGAGTGCAAACGGGGAATAGTGATTCTTCCTCCACTTGGACACTGTCTGAAGAAAAAAAAATCTGCTCTTTCGCCCACAGATAAAATATTGATCAATGCACTGGTAAAAAGAAACCGGTAAAGCCAGACTGCCTACAATGAGGGTGGCCCATTTGGTGTTCTAGGCAAGATGAGGGGGGGAAAGCTAGCTGGCTGGCTAGCTGGCTGGTTGGCTGGCTGGCTAGCAGGCTGACTGGCTGGCATGGCTGAGCCCCATTCTTATGTTAACAATGCCCTGATTCCAGACCGCAGCTGCTGCTTGTGTGGGGCCTTGGGCCATTCACAGCAGCTTGCTTTACGAGTGCCAGACCCTCAGAACAGGTGCGGCCCCACTTGTTATTTTGCACAGCCCTGACTGTTCAGACGACGAGCTGATTATCACTGTGAATCAGGGATTACTGCTGATTTACCAGCTTCTCTGGAACAAAGGGGCCAGCCTCCAGACAGCTGTCTCTTCTGGCCACAGCGAGGCTGATGGCTCCGAAGGCTATGGGGGCCTAAGACATGGGTTTGCATTTGAAATAGGACAGCGGACAATCAGACTCACATAAGCAGTTCTGGCACAGGTCAAAGTCAGAAAGCTTGCGACTTTAATCATAGTCCCCAAGCAGGACATGAAAACCTACTGAAATTTCCCCAAACTCTTCTCACAATCATGGCTTATTTCTTCTTAGCCTGAGATGTGAGGCAGTGGTCAAAGCCATGGAAAGGCCAGCTAGCTATTCCTTCCTCTGCTCAACCTCAGCACCAGGCTTTGAGATCTGTGAATCAGCTTGGAGTTAGAAACAGCATAACCCATTAGCTCTGTGCTTGAGAAGTTTGGCTCCACGGGGAAGCAATTTGGATGAAGGTTTTAATAGGATCCCTGTTCCACGGGGTAAACTTTCTCCAAGGCTTAGTTTTGTCACCTTGCCTTGATAAAAGATGACAGTACTTCTTTCATAACTGCGAACAGGTTTTGCCGTTTATAGTAATCAATGCAAACACCAAGGACTGAGTCCTTATAAGCACATTACACAGTGTTATTCGTCACATCCTCAAAATGATCCTCTAAAATAGAAACTCCCATATACTCCATTCACTGTGTATCTCAATAGGTTGTCCAGGCTGTTTCTGAATTTGACAGTCTTCCTGCCTCAGCCTCCCAATGTGGTTGTGATTACAGGCATTCACCATACCATGCTCATTAACCCCATGACCTAGAAACTAAGAGTCAAAGAAGTTAAGCACCTTTCCTAAGGCATGCAGCTAGTGAGAGGCAGAGCAGGAAAACAACTCCAGGCCATCTACTGTAGTGGCTTATGTCCTCTTTATTCATTGTATACTACTTTACAAACTCAGATCATGCCCAGCAAACTTGGAACTCCTTGAGAAGTAAGGGTAATTATGATTGATGAAATTGGATCTAGGTTCCTGCTTTCAATGAGTGGCCAAATAGGGGACTGTATTTGTTTAAACATTAAATGCTTTTCCACAGTTGGAATCTCCACAATGGATAGAATAATGGTTTTGTTGGCCCCAAGGCTCAGGTTCCATTCATATACATAAAGGAGGGTAAAGTACTTCACTTTGGCACTTGACTTAGCAGACCATTTTTGATACCAAGAAGCAGCTTTTCATCCTTAGTTACCCAATTTTGTCCTTATCATTTTATAGCCATTTTGTAGATCCCTGCTTCCTCTCAAAGTCTTTATCCTTGTCAATGTACTTGTCTTAGTATGCCAAACAACGGAAGGGGAAAAAGATGGAAAGTGTGGATGGAGAGCGAGGAGAGGAAGCCAGAGAAGGGGAAGAAGACAAGGAGAGAGAGGGAAGGGAGGAGGGGAAGAGAGAGGAGAGAAGGAAAATGTAGTCTACTCAAGTGTAACCTTAAATAGATTGAAACTGCTGTTTTAGAGTAATAATTTTGGTAAAGAATGTCTGTAATATACAGTTAGGCAAGAAAGCCACAAATATTTAGTGCTGAATTGTTTTGAAATATATGTGTATATGCAAATATAGAATAAGAATGAAAAGGATCATTTTAAATGATTTTCCCTTCAAAGTCAAATACATATGTATTTTTATATATTTGTATAACAATACATTTTAAAGAAAAGGATGCCATAATTTTGAGATGGAATGAAGAGATATGTAGGAAGAGTTGTAGGGAGAAAGGCAAGGGGGGAAAATAATATACATTTTAATTGAAACTAATGACTATTTCATTTCATTGATCACCATATTATTATTACAACCGTAATTTGTTTTTGCTCTGATTTAAAAAAATATATTCAAGAATTCTTTATGTGTATATAATGAAACAGGATCATATCCAATGCCATTTCACCCCCAACTCCCTCAGATCCCAACTCACTCTCCTCCCAACTTCATTTTGTCTTCTTTTAAATAATCTATTATGTCCGTTTAGGACTGCTGACATGTGCATGGACTTAGGGATTTACACTTGAACAACCTACCATGGCTCCCTTTTCCTTAAAATCCAGAGTTAAAGTTCACACATTATGCAAAAATTAGCGTGCAATCGGTTATAGGATTATAGGTCCTGTAGAATTATAGGATATACATTTGTGGTAGAATTCTATCCTAGCCATGTGAGGCTGTGTTTAATCCTCAGCAACATATATATATATATATATATATACATATATATATATATATATGTGTGTGTGTGTGTGTGTGTGTGTGTGTGTGTGTGTGTATTCATTTTCCTCAATACTGTAGCATTTTAAGAGAAAATATTGGTGATAATCTCAGGAGGTAAGAGGACTTAGGTATGAAACCAGAAAAACCTGACAAGTTGGACTACACAAAAATTTTAAACTTTTATCTATGAAAGGACTTATTATGAGAATGAAAATATTAAACAAAAGAGAAAATATTTATAAACAATATACATGACAAGATTATTATCTTGGGAAATGGGAAAGAGGGCTCTTTAAGGAGGGGGAAGGAGGTAAATACAGGAGGGATTGTTTTGGCTAAACACTGCTTGTTTTTCTTTCCAAATACACTATAGAAAAATCTTGTGCATAGAGGTCTTGTTAGGATTTAATCAAGAAGAACTGAATTTTTACATGCATCAATTCTAGAAGAAATGATGCTTATACTATATTGAATTTCATTTATGTTTTGATTTCTTTCATCATTGTTTTCTAGTTTTTAGTCTACATGCCATATTATTTTTGTTTTTTAAGTAAGTTTATTGACTTTTAGTGGTTATAAATGTTAGCATAGTTTTAAATTTGTTTTCTTAACCTGTTCATTAGCAGTATGTAGAAATACAGTTTTTTTATGATTACATTGAAACCTGCAAACTTATTAACTTTATTCCATCAAAGCATCTGCTTACCTTCCTTCCTTTTTCCCCCCTTCCTCCCTTCCTTCTCTCCCTCCATCCTTCCTTCCTTTCTCTTCCTTTCTTCCTTCGCCCTCTCTTTATCTCTTGATCTCTTCCTCCTTCCCTTCGTCTATCCCTCCCTCCCTCCTTCCTTCCCCTCCTGTCTTCCTTTCTTGTGCTGAGGTTAAATCCAGGGTCCCATGCATGCTAGGCTAGTACTCTACCACTAAGATACATCACCCACTCATCCTAGATGTGTTATTTGATTTTGAAAAGGATAACATCTTATTGTGTAGCTCTGACTGGCCTGCAACTCACTGAGAATATCCACCTCATAAGTATTGGTGCTATAGGAGTGCACCACCATTCCCCAGATCCTTAATATGTTTTATGTAAATGATCAAATAGGCATGGTTTTATTTCTTCTATTAGCAACAATCCATGCTTCATATAATTTATCTATTTAAAATTTCTTCACTTTTGGTATATTGACATAATTATATATTCATCACTCCTATCAACTTTAGAACTTTTTCATTATTGTCAAAAGAAACAGCAACCCTTAGTCATGACCATCCATTTTTCAATTTCCTCCAGTCTGAGACAATGACAACGGTCCATTCTGCTTCCACAGAATTTCCTATTGTGGTCATTTTATACAAATGTAACGGTGTAGTGTATAGTTACCTGTGATAGCCTCCTTTGTGTTAACAAAATGGTTTTGGTTTGTTTGTTTGTTTTTCACTTTATAAAAAAATTATTTGTTTGGGGCTAGAGAGATGTCTCAGTGATTAAGAGCACTAGCTGCTCTTCCATAGGTTCTGAGTTCAATTCCCAGCAAACACATGGTGACTCACAACCTTCTATGAAATCTGGTGGATTCTTCTGTACTGCAGGCATCATTCAGGCAGAACACTGTATGCATAATAAATAAATATTAAAAATTATTTGTTTTAGGTGTACTTTGCCTGCATGTATGTATGTGTACAGTATGCATGTCTGATCCCTGAAGATGCTTTGTGAGCCACTATGTTTGTCCTGGGAAAAAACTAGGGACTTCTGCAGGAACAATATGTGCTTTTAACCTCTGAGCAGTCTCTCCAACCACATGTTTTTAAAAGTATATCCACAATGCAGACTACTTCAGTATTTCATTTATTTTTTGTTGATGAGTACTATGCCATTAAAAGTACATTTGCATTTTGCTTATCCATTTATTTGGGTTGTTTTCATTTGCTAGGTCATGTTTTTCCTTTAACTGTGTTTTAAGAAAACAATTATATATATTCCAGGCACAATCTGAAAATATTTCTCCCTTTTAATTTTCTTGATGGTTTCCTGTAATACAAGTTTGTTTTATTAATGTCCTGTAATTTATCTATTATTTTCATTACTTCCCATGCTTTTAGTGTCACTCTGAGGTACTATTCATTAATCCAATGTCATTAACAGTAATACCTATTTTCTTCTAAGAATTTATATTTACAACATATAAATTTTTATTAATTTTATGTGTTGTGAAGTAGGAGTTCCATTTCATTCTATATTGTGCATGAGTGATTGTCCCAGACAATGTTTTGGTAATACCATTTTTACTATTGACATATGGTTCAATTTTAATTCAATCCTATTTTTCTACGTACACTTTCATATGAATATTGGCGTATCATGAGTGTTAAAATTTAAGTAAATTTCAAAATTAGGAAATATTTGCTTCTAACTTTGTTCTTTTCAAAAGATTCTTTTAACTGTTAACATTTCTTGGGACTAACATAAATTTTATGAGCATCTTTCAAGTTCTACAAATATATAAATAGAACATTTGTAGGATTATTATTGCATCCACAGAAGAATGTAGAGAGCATAGGATGCCTTTTTGTGTATTTAGATCTTCTTTAATTTATTTCACCAATAGCTCAACTGTTCTGACTCTGTAGTTTTTCATTTTGTTTCATGCAACATACTTTGACCATATTCCTTCCTTCCTACCAGCTTCTCCTCGATCCTCCCAGTCCCAAACCACCTAACCTTATATTATAGCAGTATTTTAAAAACAAAACAAATAAAACACAAAAGCATCAAAAACAAAACATGGAGTCTAATTTGTGTTGGCTAACTACTTTTGAGCCTGAGACCCATTGAAGAAAACCAATTCCCTCCTCCAGCAGCCCCCTATTGCAAATAGCTTCCTGGTTTGAGGTAGGTCATTATGTCCACGTTCCCTTCTCCATGCTGGGATTTTGTCTGGCTTGAACTTGTACAGGTCATGTGCATGCTGTCACAATCTCTAAGCTTTTATGGGTGTCAGTCCTGTTGTATCGGAAAATGCTGTTTCCTTGAAGTCATTCACTACTTCTAGCACTTGAAAATCATTCTGCCTCTTTCTCACTTAGATCCCAAAGCCTTGAGGAATGGAGAATGATAAAAACATCCCATTTAGGGCTGAGTACTCTAGTGTCTCTCACCATCTGTACATTGTCCGATTATGCTATGAAAAAAATCTGTTGAGTAATGATCCACTTGTCTATGGGTACAGCAATATTTCACTAGTTGTCATTTTATAATGTTATGGTAATTAAGCAGATTAATAGGAGTAGGCTTCCTTTAAGGACTCATGACATATCTAATGTCAGATTTTTGACCCTTTTAGCAGGGTCAGGTATGGGTTACATTTCATGGAAAGGGACTTACATTGAATTTTAAAACTGGTTGGTTACTCCTATTACATTTCTGCCTCTATTGCACCAGTGTGCACATCTTACTGTCAGGTCTCTATTATAGCTCACAGGATTCTTAGCTGGATGAGACTGATGACTACTGTTGTCTTCCAGTGGTGTGTATAGTATCTTCCACTACTATAAATGCTTCCACTACTATAAAAGCAAGAAGCTTCTAGCTGAGCAATAACTCAATAAGTATGTGGTGTCTTCAGCAACAGGGTCTCAATTGCAAGTTTTGGGGTGGTAAAGTATTTGTAATTGCCTGCAGTATTTGGGGGAGTTTATGGGCTGTGATATCTAGTTGAAGTGTTGTCTTCCCTATTATATGGTAACTCCATTTAAACTTCTTTTGTATACGTATATATTTTAGGTAGCTTCTATAGTAACACGTTTCCATGTAACTTTTCTAAAGAACTTTAGTGTTCATTGTCCTTCCCCATGTTCCCTCCTTTATCCTGCACTTCACTCCTATCCCTATCCCCATTTAACCTTCCTGTTCTAATTTCTCCTTTATTCCTTATAACACTGTATTCTCTTTCTCCTTCCTTGGAAGAGTACCCTTATCCCCCATGACTCCCTGTTTTGATATGTTTGGCACTTACAGTTACATTTATCCCTAATGTTTTTATTAATTTTGTCTGCTATAAGTGGAATTAATCTTTGGTTTTATTTTTTTATTCACTTATACTTCATTGTCTTGTTTAATTACCATGAATAGAACTTCCAATACAATGTTGAATAGAATTAGCCAAGGTAGGAGAGCTTTTCGCTCTTGGACTATTAAGTATAAATGGCTTTTAACTATGTCTTACAGTTGGCATTATGACTGTACAAGAGCAATAAACATTCAGTACAAAATGTACTTTCTATTTTGAGTTTTCACCTTTCCTTGAGCAGGCAAAACACAGTGTGATAATTTCTCATGATGCTGAGCAGCACTATTGAAGTGAGTCAGAAATTCCAGTCAGCCATGAAGCCACAGCAAAAAGCAACATATCTTCTGCAGTTCTGTGTGTCATCTACCTATGATGTTGGCTAGGCTAGGTGTATTTAAATTCACTTTTCCACTTAGGGCATTTCAACCTATATTGACTATCGGGATTTTTTTGACATTTTTTCAATTAGGTCTCTGCTACATGATCAGTTTATTTGACTTCTCTTCTTGAACACAGTCCATTATTGAGGTAAATTAGGGCAGGAGCAGGGACAGAAACTACATAGGAATGCTGTTTACTGGCTAGCTATCTGTGGCCCACTCGGCTAGGGTTTTATACAACTCAGGACCATCTGCCCAGGGGTGACACTTCCCACAGTTGGCTGGCCCACCTATGTCAATCATTAATCAAGAAAATGCCTCCATAGTCATGCTCACATTCTAACCTAATGTGATCATCTCTCAGTTAAGGTTCCCTCTTCCCAAATGATTCTAACTTGTATCAAGTTGACCAAACCTAAACAGCACAGCAATGCCAAGGAATCCTCCTTCTACTCAAACATACTGAATGTTTTCTCATGAAGCTCTGGTATGTTATCAGATTTTGTTTATGGCTTTTTATTTGTGGCTATTGAAATAGCCACGTGGTTTTTCCTCTATCCTGACAGAATGGCATATTATATTAATAATTTTTCACATATTAAACTAACTTTGATTTCCTGGAATAAATCCCAATTGGTCAAGCTACATAATACTGCTTTATTTTCAGTTAGGTTCAATGTGCCAACTAAATTTCTTGTTGTCCTTGAGGGTTATACATTTTTTGCTAGTTCATTTTATATTTAAGTCAAAAAAAGCCCTCTTTTCCAATCTTCCTGAAAGGAAAATATTTTCTCTTTTTTTTATCATGAATAATTATTTTAAATGTTTTCTTACACAAATTGATAAGTTATTTCTTAAAATTGAACCTTTTGACATGGTGGGTTATAAAAACTGTTTTTGACATATTGAGCTAGCTTCGTGTCCATGGAATAAATCTCAGTTGGTTATGGTATTCAATTATTTTTTTTCCGAGACAGGGTTTCTCTGTATTGCTTTGGAGCCTGTCCTGGAACTTGCTCTGTAGACCAGGCTGGCCTCAAACTCAGAGATCCACCTGCCTCTGCCTACTAAGTGCTGGGGTGTACAATTCTTGCAAACTGTTTCTGAGTTATTTTTTTTTTTTTTTTGGTACTTGTTGTTGAGTATTTTTAAACCATATGCACAAAGGATATTAATTTGTTGTTTGTTTACTTTTTCAAGACAGTGTAGCCCTGGCTGTCTTGGAACTCACTATGTGGACTAGGCTGGCCTTCACCTCACAGAGATCTGCCAGACTTTGCCTCCCAAGTACCGTGATTAAAGGTGTATGCCACCACCACGTGGCAGGATATTGCTTTGTAATTTGTTTCCTTCTATCCTTCTTTGCTTCCTTTCTTCTATGTTTTTTGTATCATCATTATTTGATTTTAGTGTAATACTAGCTTCATAAAGATGGTAGAAAGTATTTTCCCAATTATGTTTGAAATAAGATTTAGTAAATCAGCATAGATTGTTCTTCAAAATTCTTGATGTAATTCTTCATGGAAAACCCCAGGCAGAGTAAGGTGGTGGCACACACCTCTAATTCCAATACTTGGAGGGTTAGACAAAGAGGCCCACTCTGGGCTGTGTAGCAAGACCAAATCTCAAAACAAACAAACAAATGACAACTTCTACCCTTGAAAATCTTGCAAGGGAAATATAACATAAAACTTCTATCCCTTACAATGTATGGATCTATTTAAATGATCTAGTCCATATTTGCTGAATCATAATAGTTTCTACATTTTGTGAAATAGTCTGTCTCTTCTGTATTATAAAACTGGTAAGTGTAGGATCATTAGTACCATCTTTTTATTGTTCTTATATTGTTTATAGGGCCTGCACTGATATTTTCATTCAGATATTGGTAATTTGTATCTTTGTCACTAGTTTGTTCATTAACTTTTTTTCAAGGCTCATACATTATTTAATTATGACATTAATTTTTCAGTCTTCTTATATTATTTCATTATGTTCTTAACCACAGTGTACAAATAGAAAAGCAGGATGCATTCATGATAATGTTAGCATATATAAAACCAAGACAAATTTACATTGAATTTAGATATAAAATCAGCATCATTAAAATTCCAAGGGCCATGTAAAGTGATGGTTGAAGTTTGGTAGTAGGCAATACCTGTTATATATTTTTCTTCTTGACACAAGTCATTTAGTTTTGATACTGATGAAACATCTTTGTGTCATTGTCATTATTATACCTTCTAATAACAAACTCATCTCAAAGCAATGATCCATTATTTGTATGGGCCAGTAAGTTTAATGGTGGCCTCAACAAAACTTCCGCTGTCATGTAGTATAGTCCAAAAGACTCCCCAAATAATACTAAGCTATTGCTATTCCCCTTGGAGGCCTCGTAGAGGTTGAAGATAAGTCCTTATTGCTATACTTTGGCTATATGACGTGGAAGAATTGAGCTGGATCTGAACTGAAAGATTCCTTCTTGAGTCTGGCTTTTTATGGAAGCAGAAGGTACAGTGCAAGCTGCTAAGGAAGGGACGGATCTGTCGGTTCTACCTGGCTGTGAGGCTCATGAGCAACAGTGACCAGAATAGCAAGCTCTCCCTCAAGGTGCAATAGTTGCATCCCTATATTGGTTAAAAAAAAAAATGTCTAACTCGACTTAAATCCTGCTGAGGAGTAAAGTCATGCATGGTACTAGAAACTCACTCTATTGGGATTGCTTGATTATGAACCATCTCATCCCTTGTTCCAAATTTTCTTTGTTTAAAACTAAAGCTCCAATCCATGCCCAGAATGTAGACTCAAATGCTTGATTTCTGTATTTCTGAAATGACTATTTTTTCATATAATATACTTACATTAACTTTTTCTCATACTTTTGGTAGGGTCCACTCATACTCAGACTGGGGATGAGTATGTAAAAAGCAATTGCCATTGGATGGTCATAGTTAGAACTAAATGTAAAATGTGAAATAAATTAATAATGTTGAGTCAGTGATATGATGGTAATTTTTCAAGGTGTTTGAGATTCAGTAGAATAATGCTAAATTTTGGCTCTTTCAAATTCTGTAACTCTGAAGATGAGAAGTCAGACAATATTCTGCTTTTCTGTCTACTGTGACATTGAAAATTATAGCTGGAATCAGAGGATAGTGTAGTCTTTGAAACTGTCAAGGTCATGAAAGTTTAGAAAAACTAAGTACAGTTCCACTCTTAAAAGAGGACTAAAGTGACATTCAAACTCAATTGTAGGATTGATTCATGCTTGACTCCAACACTAAATAATTTTTTGTTTGGTTAATTAGTTAAATTTGGAAGTTGCATTTAGATTACCCAGAAATATGATATGAATATTTTTATTGATTCTGATCAGTCTCATGGCAATGAACAAAAATGCCTTCATATGTGCTATACAAAGTATCTAGGGATAAAGGAAGATGATCTTCATCTTACTCTCAAATGATTTAGAAGAAGATATATGAACAATATGTTCAGGTAGAGAGAAAGGCTGAAAGAAATGTCACAAAATGTTAAAATTTGAAGAATTGGAGTGAAGGGTTGTAGAATGTCTTTGGTAACACTTTCTTCATAACTTTTTACATACCAACTACAGTCTCCCCTTCCTCTTCTACCCCTGCTCCCTCCATCACCTTCTCCCTAGCCCCCCCCCACTCTTCCTCTGTCTCCACTTAGATGGGATAAGGCCTTTCGTGGGAATCAAGGAAGCATGGCACATCAACCTGAGGCAGGACCAAGCTCCTTCTCACTACATCAAGGCTGGCTGAGGCATCCCACCACAGGAAATAGGTTTCGAAGAGCCACATCAGGAACAGATCCTTGTCCCACCGCTGGGGGCCCCACAAAAGACCAAGCTATACAACTATCACCCTAATACCTATGTTGTCCCATGCCAGTTCCCTAGCTATCCATTCAGAGTCCATGAGCTCCCACAAGCTCAAGTCTGCTGTGTCTTCAGGTTTCCTCATTACAATCTTGACTGACCCTCCTTGCTCATACAATCTCTCCACCCTCTCTTCAACTACTTCTGGAGCTCAGGTCAGTGCTTGGCTGTGGAACTCCTCAACTGCTTCCAACAGGTACAGGATTAAGGCTCTATGATAACTAGGGCAGTCACCAATCTGATTATAAGGGAAAGCCAGTTCAGGCACCCTCTCCACTATTTCTAGAAATCTTAGCTGGGGTCATCCTTGCAGGTTATGTGAGCCTCTCTGGTACCAGGTTCTCCCTAACCTCACAATGCCCCCCTCTATCAAGATATCTTCCCCATCACTCTCCTACTCAGTCCTACCTGCAGCTCAACCATCCTGATCCCTTATGCTCCCATTCCCTAGTTCCCTCCCTGCCCCCAGTTTACCCTGGACATCCCATCTACTTACTCTTCCCAGGGAAATCCATGTGTTCCTCTTAGGGTCATCTTGTTACTTAGCTTCTATGGGGTTAAGGGTTGTAGCCTGGTTATCCTTTGCTTTCCATCTAATATCTCCTTAGGAGTGAGTGTATGTTGTGTTTGCTTAGACGATACTTTTATGTTTATTAATAAAGCTTCTAATGAGAAGTGTAGCCTGGGATGTCTGACCCATGACAACTGTTGGACAGTTAATTTGTGTAATGTTTGAGGCAAAAGATGTTAGAAATTTTGAAATGGCAGAAAGGGTAAATTAAGACATTCTACAAAGGGGAAAACATCCTATCTTGGTGGTTAGACAGAGAGGAGTTAGGGATGGTGTTGAAGCTGGGAAACTAGAAACTGGCCTAGTGCTGGCAGAAAGAGACAAATCAAAAGCAAACTGGTTGGGACCCAAAATAAGTTTGTGGTGTGGAAGGTGAGCAAATAAGGTACATGAATACAAAGGTGCCATTTAGTAGAAAGAAAAATGGAGAAGAGGGCTGGAGTCAGTGTTTTAGCAGGCATTTTTAGAGATAGATGGAGTTCCTATATCTATAGGGAAGAAAGTTATTGGAAATAGAAGGATGCTTCCTGTTTTATGAGGTATATACAGCTAGTTGTAGGCAGTTGCACTGAAGTCAAATATATTTGGGTTCTAACACTGGTTTCAATCATTTCTAGCTCTGTGATCTTGATTAGGAACCTAAATCATTCAGCGCTCTATTTCTTTAAGCTGCAAAATGGTGACCTCACTTGACACAGCACTGATATAAAGCACTTTCCTATCCACTGGTACATATGTGGAATGGAGACAGTGGGATCTGGTTTTAATTGGTTTTTCCTTTCCCATGTTTGTTTGCAAGAGACAGTCCTATCTGTGTGTGTCCCTGAGTATGTCTCTGTCTTTCTGTCTAAGTATCTGTCTCTCTGTTTCTCTCTCTGGCTAGCAGGGATGAGACAAGGCTACAGCATGGCATCTTTGATACACAGAGGAAATGTCCATAAGGCATCACTGGAAAGGGTAATTGATTTCCTCCTCTGACAATACAGGCAGGAGAATAGAATGCTGGAAGGAGTTACAGGAAGTGTGAGTCACAGCCAGGGCACATGGGGCAAGGACAGGCTCCAAACACTCGTGCAGATTGCCAGAAGCAATTTCTCTTCTAACGCTTGTCCCAAGACATCTAGAATAGGATATTTGGAGGTGGTGAAATTCATGATCTAAGTGACTCAGGTGCATCATGTACAGGAGGCAGATTTAAATTTGTTAAAGTTGCTAAGGGCCTTGCCCACATGAAGTAGTGAATTGCAGGAAATGTGTCTGACCAGGAGTAAGGAGGGCCTGTCACCTGGCAGCATGGGTTCTCTCTAAGGAAGATGCAGCCACACTGCTAGCTTCCATTTGCTCTCTTCTGTGGAAGTATTAATCAATCTGTAGACTTCTGCTACTACATGCTAATGCAATCAAAGTGATCATAATGACCTTAAGTGTTCCTGATTAATTATTTTTCCCCTTTGTCAGCATTACTTTCTTTAATTTCTCAGCACTTGGCTCATTTTCTCAGCTTACTTGGCTCTGCTTCTTGACCCAATTGTCCCAAGTACTTTCTTTTAATGGAGGAGAGGGGTTTGGTTAAGTCATGGAGTTCTGGGCTGCTTGGAACTGGTCCATGGAACATCCTTGTCCTTGAATAAAGGTACATTCCATTTGGAGGAGGACTTTGGGACTCTGATAAAAACAAAGCCTAGAAAGAGACTTTGGGAAATGGTGAGAAACTGAAAGAGGGAGAGCTGTCAGGATGCTGTAGGTAAGAAGCCTGGAGAAACAGGTAGGAACAAGCTGAAATCATTATTTTACTTTGGGCCAAATAGGAACAGGAAGGAGCCTTCTGAGGCAAAGACAATTATCTAAATATCAAGGATTAATAATTTCTCTGAGGCCTCCTGGATAGAGGCTTCGAGCTCCCCAGTGAGCAGCAGCTGTCTTTAGGAGAAGGCGTTGTTGATGGCCTGGAGACTGCTTAGCTGCCTACTTACATGGACAGCTTACAGCATTCCTTGTTCATAGCAGGACTGGTGAAGGAATTTTCTACAAGTGCGTTCTGCTCACCCTGCTTTCTTGGCTCAAACTCTCAGTTGTTCTCCCCAGTTTCTTTCATTCCTGTTCATGTCACTTCCTAGACCCCACACAATCCTGTTGACTTAACTTCAAAACAGCTCCCTATATTGGCCACTTCTCACCACTTCCTGGGCTATAACCTAGTATGAGCCACTGCCATCGTTTCCTGGGGCCAGTGCAGTGGCCTTCTGATCACTTCCACTCTTGCTTCCAGCTTGCAATGGATCAGTGCACCATCGCTATGGGTGTGCCATTTATATCACAGACACATACTAACTTACATAATATTGTGCAAATGGGTGTAGACATTCTGAATTTCTTGGCTTGAGAATGGCAGAAGGAATTCTGCTCCTACATAAAAGTGTCCTATATGTATCACCTTGAACAGACTTGGGAAAGCCCATCCATGCAAATATACATACTCATGGGCATATGCCATGGTCCTACCTCAGCCCCGAGTCACTTCTTTTTCCATTGACCATTGCTCTACCAGAATGAAGTTCTGTCGCTTCCATCCACAGTTGCTTTATCCACAGTTACCTCCTACTAGAGAGGAGGTTAAAGAATGGGGTGCAAAATGCTTTGATGATACATGTATTCCAGTGACAAGAAATGCACAAGTGAGAAAATTGTGGGTGTGCATGGTCCAGACTGCTGTCTGCCATCATTTGGATGAATACCCTAAGGCAGGACTTAAAAGTGATTTAGCACTGATTATAAGATACTACCTTAACACTGCTGTTTTCAATTGGAAGAAGGAGCATCTTCATGTCACGTCCCAGTATAACAGTCTTCTGGACAACTCAACTCCAAAAAATAATCACCAGACTAACAAACATTTGAGAGATTGAATATATTGATTCCTTGTCTCAAATCCAATTTATTTTCCAATAGTCTTAGGATAAGGGCACACTAGAAAGCTAGAATGTTCCCTGCCTTTCTCTGTGGATCCATCTTATTTTACTGTCCCTCTCACTATGTTCTGTAACCCTGGACACATGTCCTATCTCTTAATGTCACCAAGTTCATCCGTGCCTGGTTGATTATATTTCTTGACTTTCTTCCTCTCATCCTGCCCCCACTTCTAGAGGGGCTCTATTAATTAAGGCCTTTGGCCACCATTATGTTCTCATCACCTGATACGGTACCTGGCATGCAATGGGAAGCCAATAAATATTTGCTGAGTAAGTACATACACAGGAAAATTTTTCTATCAATTCCTTCTCCACTAGGGGCTTTAACATGTACATACTCTCAGCCCTGTGTCTACTGTGTGAAAGAGCCCTTGGTAAAAACAGATAACCAGAATATAGTCATTTGACACAGAGAGTCAAATACACGTTTAGCCAGGAAGAACCATAATCAGCATAATCGGCAGTTATTGAGATATTTGCACGTACTGAGAATTGCTCTAGGCTCCTTACTCACTTAGCGTCCATAGTGACCTTATTTGATATCTCCTAAAATCATTACTTTTTGACTGTGAGCACACTTAGTGCCAGGAGACTTGAATTCAGACACAGGCAGGTTGATATGACTCATTCTGAAGTATGGCAGAAGAAAAAAGTAACTATATTTCATTTCCTCTCATTTCTTCTTTTTTTTTCTCAAAACATCCTGGAAACATCCCCAACCCTCCACATCCGTCTCATTCTCTTGAACCAAGCAGTGGGAAGCAGATGAAACAAGGGCATGTGCTACGTAGGCAAGCAACAGCAAACACTGATCTTGTTAGCAACAGCACTGGGAAGGAGCCACTTGGGTGATTGACAATACAGAATAAGAACCCGAGGTATTCTGAACGTTCATGATTTTAAAATCTATAAAAGCATCAAATCTTGAGCCATTCTTGTCAAACAGAAAGGGAGTTGCAGCCACAAAGCAAATTTAACACCCCTTTAGGTTTCCTTGATGTCGAATGGAATGCTTCTACTGAGGTGAGAATGGCACCAGCTGGAACGCCATGGGGTTGAAACCTCAGTTATTACAAGACTGGATTGCACTTGCCACCTTCACACGGAGAGAGAAATTGACATACAGAGAAGAGGTAACTGTCTAGCTGGGATTTATGTTCCTGCCTGCCAATAAAGAGAATGAAAACTGCAGCAATGATTAAAAAAAAAAGGCAGTGAAAGTCTGCTTGAAGATGGCAGAATGCTGCTCCTGGGCAAAAATAATTTCCCTATTATCCAACAATGCAACAACAAAACCCAACACTTTGGGGATAGAAATGTAACTCAGTTAGTATAGTGCTTGCATACATTGCATAAGCCATTCAGTTCCACCCCCAGCACCAAACAACTGGGCTTGATAGTACAACCTGTAATCCCAGTACTTGGGAGGAAGAAGTAGAAGAATCAGAAGTTCAAGATCATCCTTGGTTACAGTTGGATTTGGAGGCCAACCCTGGGTAAAGACCCTGTCTTTACCCCCCCCCATACACACACACACACACACACACAGAGATGCACATATGTACTTAAGCACACACATACACACACACTTTGAAATTAGCTTACTGTTAATGAACTGTACCCTAACAACAGACCTTCTGACTCAGCTTATTTACTGTATAGATAGGAATGCTGCAGCTAAGAGAAAGAACTTCTGTTTTTATTTTTATCAAGTGTGTGTGTGTGTGTGTGTGTGTGTGTGTGTGTGTGTTGGTGGGTGGATGGGAGGTTAACCTGGAGGACTGTTAAGGGGAAAAAGAAAAGTATCTACGTAGTGAAGAGGAAGGGGTGAAGAAAAATGTTAGCATTGACGCAGTGTTTAATAAATGATCCATGACATAATCACATACACACTGGAAAAAAAACCGGTCTCTGTGGCAAAAACAGAGGAGATACTCTCAATGGAGGGAGGGCCTCAGCTGAAGAGACTAAATGGAGGCCAATTATATCCCTCCAACTCCTTTCTGCCATCCAATCCACCACATAGTTCAGCTGTAGGCTCAAAGCATTTTGCTCCACGGAGACATCCTTGGGCCACTTTGCTAGTGGCTGGTGGCATTTTGCTTCTGTGGGAGGGACAGAACCTTTTCCCTTTATCAAGCAATCTATGATCTTTTCTTTAAAGCATTGTGCTTTGCTTTTTACAAATTGCAGGACAGAAATAGAAATGCTGCCAGTCCTCAGCACAGCCTCCTCGAGGTCGGGGCAACCTGTTCCTCAGGCAGTGTAGAAGAACTCATGCATTTCTGAAATTGGTGGAGTAAAATACATTCTCTGTGGAGGAAGGCAGAAAGCAAGCTGTCTCTTCTGCCTTAAAGGGAACTAGGCTTAGAATAAGGAGAATCTAGGAGCTCTTGAGAAAGCTCACCCAAGTGCAGTGTCAGGCCCTGCCAGAAAGAAGTCATACTGTGGCAGCTTGGCTGACACTGTGGGGACGGGGGTAAGCTGTTTCTGCTCATTGAGCCCGTTTTTCTCCTCTGTTCCTCCACATTTACTGTATAACTGAAAGGTATAATTATAGACCCACATATTCCATAGAAACAAAAGTACTCAATGAATGGCATAGATAAGTATTGCTATTTTGTAGCTCGGATGATTGAGCAATTTGAGTGTCAATCCAGAATAGTATAGACCACTCTGGGAAGATCCAAAGCTTTTGAATATGTTCCTGGGAGAGATATGAGAGGAGGCACTATGGGAAAAAGCAGAAAATTCACAATCCAATCATGGAAATAAAGCACAGTCCTGCCCCTGTCTGATCTTTCCTGTCTGTCCCTTCCAGAAAGTAACTGAAGACTCAGTTTCTTCATCTGTGAAATGGGTTGTCATGAGGATGGGTTGGATATTGAAAGAAAAGCACTTATGCTGGCAAAACTGGCATAACAGTAATTGCTGTTGATGTCATTTGACTCTAAGAGCTGGTATTTCTTTATGGCAGTTTACACCTAGTCCTTGGTTTTAAAAGTGTGTGTGTGTGTGTGTGTGTGTGTGTGTGTGTGTGTGTGTGTGTAGATTCATGAATTGTTGGTGTGAGGAAATTCTGGTTGATTCTGTAGTTTTGGAAGGCAGTACAAGATTATGTGTTGGAAATGGAGAATCAGGTAGTCAGTGGTATATTGATTGCCTCGCAGGTGTGTCTCTGGGTTCCATTGCAGCATGGCCTTTCCAACATCACGCATTTAATACAGACCTCAATAGGTTGACATGTGGGACAGATTTGGCAACTATTGGCCAATAGTAGCATTTTTACATGGGATTGTTACTCACCTCACCGGGAACTCAACTTCATGAGTACTAAAGAGCACTAAAACAACCAACAAAGGCAGTATAGTAAAGATGAATTTTGATTCAGGAAATGCTTATTCCACATACATGTTTATTATATATAGTTCATTAATAGTTTGTATGTGTATATATAGAGAGACATATATGAATATATATGTGTGTATTGTATGTCTTTTATGAAGGAATATTTTACTGTACTGTATAGATCGTGTCCAAACATGTTTGAAATACTCATGTTTCATTTAGATAAACTGGCATCCAGATAAATAATCTGTCATGCCCGAAATTAGACTAGAAATAACTAGTAAGAGAATACAATATGATTAATTTATCTTCCCTCCCCATATTTACCATGTTGTTCTTGGTTCAACAGAGATGGCTATTGTTCAATTAGAATTGAGTTCTAATACTGTGTGATGGCCCTGGCCTAACATGTAAGGGCAAGTTAGGGTTTTTTTTTTATGGATATCAGGCTAATTATATTGACCCCATTGCATAGGAAATACATCTGGCTTTATTGGAAGTGTTCAGATATTGTGCATTAGCAAGGATTTTGGAGAACTCTGTCAAACATGTCCAAACAGCTCTTATGCACACTCTTCTCCTGTCTTTCTTCCAGGCCTTAACATTTATTTTTTCTATCTGAAATTCCACCTTTGTGAAATCAAATAACTAGATGAAAATTTTTTAATCACATCTTTCTGTATGTGGTGTATGTATATACATGTTCATGCATATATGAGCAGGTGTGCATATACACACATGAAAGCCAGAGTTGTATGTTGGATATCTTCCTTTACCATTCTTCACGTTAGTTTTTGAGAGAATCGCTCTCACTGAAACTGGAGTTCACTGATTTGGCAAGCCCAGCTGACCAGCCTCAGGAATCCTCCTGTCTTCACTTTCTAAGCATTACTATTACAGATCTACACTACAACCAACAACCAGCTTTTTGCACATGTGCTGGGGATCTGACTCAGTCTGTCATGCTTGTGCTATAAATCTTGTACCAACTGAGTAATTTCCTCAGCCTTAAGGATCTGTATGTATCATTTGTCTTTGTAGTGTGCACTTGGTATGGGGAAGATATTATGTCACTAACTTTTCATAGATCAAGTTCACATAAAAGGAGCAAGAGATACTACTTTCTAATTCAAAGGGAACCTGTGACAATATGGCCATTTCATCTTTGAAGCCCCTCTGTACACCATCTATGTAACTGTTGGCCTTGTGGGATCCCCAACTATACCATTTTGGAACTACTGACTTCCTACCCGACTTTCTATTTTTCCTGTGGTACTTATTACAGTAATTAACTGTACTTTTAAAAACAGTAAACAGATGAGTAAACCTTATGTGTCCAGATATTTTCTCTAGGAAGATTAAAAATCAAAGATTATTTGAAGTCTTCCTGTTTTCTTTGTTTTGGTAATCCCCCCCCCCACCGCCGCGCTTTGAGACAATCATCAGTAATAGTATAGGCTAGTCTTGAATTTCTTATCTTCTGCTTTAGCTTCCCAAGTGTTGGGATTGCTGGCATGTAGGTTACATCATAGGTTGCATACTCCCATTTTTAAAAGCAGATGTTACTTTTTTGTCGAGAAATTTGACATCTGGATATTGGTACAAGTCATTTCACCTTCCTATGTTTATTAAGAATTTGGAAATATTTTCCATAGCACCAAAGATAATCTGCCTATAATTCAAATATGATCCAATGCATCATAAAATTACGATCATAGATGTATGTGTCCTGAAACATTCAAGCTTTGAGTGGCTTTGCAATTTGGAGTCTTCTAAAGTGGAAGCCCAGCATCAGACAGGTTATAGTCAGACCCATAGTTTGTAGCAGAGTTGGGTCTTGAACCCAGGTTTCCAGTATCTTAGTGCAATTTTGCAGTCACCATGCTCTGTAGGCTGTCTCCTTTCTACTGAAGGTTGAGATAGTTTCCATGTGTAGAAAACAATATTCAGTCACCAGTCCCCTCCTCACAGATTATAACAGAGTCATCACCTTTTAGCTGATAAACCCTAGGCACTTCTCACTAGAGTGAGTTTACCTTCTTCCCCTTCACTGAGGAGGTCGACTATTGGCATTCTTTATTGCCTTTGCTCCAGTGATCAAATCAAGACAAAGTCTTAATAGGAAGGCTATTAGCATTGCTCACACCAGCAGCATCTTTCTGTAGAATCAGTGTGGTATAGTATAAAGACTCTAGGGTGCAATGTCCCAGGAGCTAGTCTCACTTCTCATATATGTGACTTTAGACAACTTATTGAACCTCCCTGGCTCCCTATTCCTTTCATTATCAACATGAGTAAATTCAGACCTAATTTTTCTTATCTCTCAAGTCTGCCATGAGGCTAAGGTGAAATAATATGAGATTGCCTGGAAAAAAGAACATTTGTACTACAATGAGGGCACAGCATTATGCCTAAATCAAGACAATAATTACTGAGGATCTACTATTCACATGCAAACTATTGACTGGGGGCATTCCAAGGAGCACAGGACTAGCTCCTTTCTTGAGCTATATTCTAGCTGAGTGGAAAGAAAGCCAGCACTACAAAGCTGGAGGTGATTGTAGTGTATGAACTACACAGAGAGAGACAGAAACACACACAGAGAGACAGAGAAAGATACCATGGAAGAAAGGCCAAAGAGGGATTCCCAGAGAAAATCTCATTGAAACTATACTTTGGGACACAACTGGATTGACAAGTGAATTGGGGAAGCAAGTGAGAAGTATACTCAGAAAGGACAATAGGATGAGGAATGAAGCCTTCAAATGCTCTGGATGCCTACTCTTAAAGATGTGGAAAGTTCAAGTAGCACTACGAGGTTATTGACAGCTTTTCCAGCTTCTTTGATGGGCTACTGTAAAGAGAGAGAACCAAAGCATGTGTTCCATGAAGCCAAGGCAGATGCTAAGTGGGGCTGTGAATAGATGAATACAATACAGGTAGTTTAGGACTGAAAATCATATAATAGTAGTATTTTGTTGGGGTTATTCCAAGAGAGATAGTTGTGATAATAGCATAGCTCCTGATGCATAGTTAAGACGAGTAACACTAGCTTTATTTTACAATCATCATCATCATCAATTTTCCATCTTACATTGATAACAGGGTTAATGATATGCACCTTGAAATTTTTCTGATGTTAATTGTGTTTTCTGGTCTCTTAGATAGGAATTTTAGCAGTGCCAACTTCAAAGGACTATCGTAGGAACTAAATATCTTAATCAAGTAAAATGTTTATCACAATGCTAGTACATTGTTATCATTCAACTGATATTAGCTACTATAATTAGTATCAGTTAATCAGTAAAGTGACATAGTTGTATGACAAATCAAAGAAATTAAGAAAAATACACAAGAGCATCGCCAATCTTCCTACTCAGTATTCAATTTCTTGTTATCAATTTGGAAGCCAGTTGGGAAAGTGAAATTTCTTTTATTTAACTGAGATTTTATGTTTTTCCTAGTACATGATTGTTATTGTTGAAATAATCAGATTAAAAAAAAACTGTGGATTTGGGAAGAATTCCATCAGACATTCATCAAGCACCTACTGTGTTGTTGCCAGTGTACTTGAAGCTGAGTAACCCCCTCCCTCCACACACATCAGGCATGAGAACAATATGTCCACATATAAACAATTTACAGTCCAAATGAGGGAAAAAACCAAAATAAACTACCCCAAACATATTGCATTACATTAAATATGTAAAGGGGTTGGGATTGTTGGATGTAGAAATCTGCACAACATAGATTTTAAAAGAGTGGTCAGAAACAGTCTCACTGAGTAGGTGATTTGTGTTGAGCCTTGAAGGAGATGATAGAGTAAGCCATGCAGGCACTTAAAGGGAAAACGTTATAAGCAGAAAGAACAGCAAGAACTCCATCCCCAAGTCAGACCTCTGCTAGCCATTTCATAAAGTACCCAGAAGTCTGTGTTGCAGGAGTGAATTTAAAGAAGGGAAGTGTGATGAGAGAAGAGATTATACAGGTCACTGAAACTGCATGATTTAGGGTGGTTTAGTTAATGTGATAACTGTTATTTACAGGGAGGTAGAGAGAACTAAAGAATGTCCTTCAAGTAAGAACTTGAGTTGATATATCTCAGTCATCTGCCCCTCCCCCAAGCAAAAAGATCCTACCCCTCAGTTGGCCTGGAACAATAATAAATGAGATAGAAGTCCAGCAATCCCTACAATGCTGCCCTTAACACTCTTTGAACTGCAGAATGTAGGTTCGTTGTATAGTAGGCACACAGAAAGGAATAATGTCACAGTGACTCGAGAAAAGAAATGTAGTCCCTTGGATCTGAAAGAGAGCTCATTAGAACAATTCTGCCACTGGCATTGGTTCATGAAACCCGTACTTGAACCCTCTTGCCTTACCAGCCTGCCCAGCCTCCAGCAAGACCTTCTCAAGGTCAGAAAAGCTTTCTGTCAGGCTTTTTGTGCAACCCGTCTTCTTGCCACCATCGGGTGGCAGTGATCCTTTTGCCCAAGTAACCCAAGAAAAGGGCACATCTTTTACACAGAAGCAGTAAGCAACTGAGTGCCCCATCCATAACCGTCCTGCTTCATAGGGTGCAAGTCTTTTCCAAACCTTTTCCTGTTATAGGCTGGTGTTTTGTTCTGTTTTCCCCCAATCTTCCTCTTCTTGGGAGGCTTTTTTATCTTTCCAGTGACCCTCTTAACTATGTGCTATTTAGATTGAATGCTCCTAGGGAGGAATGTTGGAGGCTGCAAGACAGCAATCAAGTTTTGAATCCAGAAATGGTACTTTAATTGCTATATCCTAAAATCATACTCTGGCACTTTACCAGCTAAATATGCTACCTTCATTAAGCTGTTGGATCAAATTATGTTTGTGGGTCAAGTCAAACCTTAAACCTTTTTTGGTTGCTTGGTCAGTTTGTTTATGAGCTGATTCTGAGACACTGTCCTTTCTTCCAGTGTCACAAAAATGGATTTTTGCCTCAGTCATTTTTCTTTATCTTATTTAAATTTCACCTTTTTAATTTTAGCTCAGTATCCCAGCCCATCTGAGTTCACATTGAATCTCAATTTTGTTCTTCAACGTATTTGATACTCTGCCAGCTTTGAGTCATCTTCAGACGTGGTAAGTACATTTTATATATCATTTAAATTATTAATGAAGTTGGAAAAGCCCCGTGGTCCTTCTCTGGAGACCTTTCTACTGGCTGCCACCTATGCTGTGGGTAAAATTCGTTAATCAATTGCCACTCCATTGGGCTACATTATAGTCTGGTTAAGACATTATTGTTTTATCTCAGTTCATTCATGGAAAACTCATAGGAGAAACTTACCAAATGCATTACTGAATGCAACATAGGGACACTGACAGTGTTACAAAAGACAAGATGGACAAGGATAATCTAAGATGGAGGTTTTGCTTGTTTGTCTTGCATGATGGAAATATAATTATTTTTTCTAATTATGAAGGGATTGTGGGTTTGTTATAAAGGCCAATAGCATACACTGAAAGTGAAAGTTCATATATCATTCTGGCACTCTGATTGAAATATTTGGCTAGTTAGATGAATATATAAACAGCTGTAAGGTTCCCCACACCTTGCTTAACATACTTTGGATACATTCTTCCTTATCAGAACACACAGTTTTACTTTATTTCCAAAATACATTGTTATTGCTTATGGATGTTTCATATTTCGTCTCACCATCCTCGTATTAATAGGCATTTAGATCACTTACAATTAATCTTGTTAAACATAGTATGGTGAGATGAACTTTCTTTGTTGACTTGATGAATAGTGCTGGAATTCTTTATCCTCTTGTCTTATTTCAAATATTTTGTCAGTGTCCTAATATCCCAAGAACTATTTCTACCTAAGAAAGAAAAGTAAGATTGAAAAGCTATCAGTTTATTGATTTATCATGAGCCAACTTATTCATCAGGGTTTGAGTTGGACAGTGTATTCTTTGTTGTAACTTGGAATGGAGTTATAAATATTTTTGATATTTTTATTCTTTCATTGAGAATTGTACACAATGTATTTTGATCATATTTACCCCACCCACAATTTCTACCAGATCCACTCTTACCTCTCTACCCACCCAACTTCATGTTTTCTCTTTATCTCTGTCTTTGTCTTTCTCATTAAAAAAAACAAAACAAACAAACAAAAAAACCACATCAAGTCCGGTTTGTGTTGGCCAACTACTCTGGGATGTCTGACTCTGGAGTGTGGTCAATATACTAGGGGATGCAATATTAAAGAAAATTGACTCTCCCCATCTCCTAGAAGTTACCAAATGGCATTAGCTCTGCAGCTATGGGTTGGAATTCGTGCCTTCTTCCCTTATTCCATATTAGGATTTTGTTTGGTCTGAGCTTATTCAGGTCTTGTGCATGCTGCCATAGCTGTTGTGCTTTCATATGTGCATCTTCCGGGTTGTGTTCAGAAAACACTGTTTTGTTGAAGTAGTCTACCACCTCTGTCTCTTACAATCATTCTGGCTCTCCTTCTACTAACTTATCATGAGCTTTGAGAGTAGGGTTTACTACAGATTCCTATTTTGGGCTGAGCATTCCAAAGTCCCTTATTCTGTACTCATTGACCAGTTGTGGATTTCTGTATTCATCACCATCTGCTATAAGAAGAAACTTCTCTGATATGTGTTAAGAGATGGAGGCTTTAAAATGTCAAGCACTTCATGATGAAGATCTAAATGACCAAAAATTTTGATAGGAGGCTCCAGGTCCTAACTGACACAAGTGATGTGACCAAGAGAATGAGCAGAACTGCCTTGCTCATGAACCATTATTCATTATACCCCCTCAACTCCAATCAAGTGGAATGATTTTCTAGCCCCCTCATGATGCTCTTCTTTCTTATCTCCAAGTATGTATTTGGCATGGCCTGTTCACTATGTACATGTATCTTATAAACAAGGTAGGAGCCATCTGCTATGAATTATTGTAATTCTAAGATCGTATCTGAATTGTAACTGCTAGTTCTGTGACTTGGGACAAATCATTTATCCTGTCTGGCCCTCATGTGTAGAATTAATGTTTACCTAAGTAGTATATGTCAAAACACTTTGTTTAATGATTGGCTGATACTAAGCACTCACATGACTGCTAGCCTCTATTATTACCATCATCATAATCATCATCATCATCATCATGGGATGTCATATTCCCTACACTATTGAGTTGTGATGGAGACTAAAAGGGAACATGTGCAAAGCACATGGCAGTGCTCAGAATAACATGAATATCAAACAAAAGAGAGCAGTTACTGGTTTTTGTTTATATCTCCTTTTGTATACTTGTTTTCTCTTCTGCTCTTCTGTCACTTCTGTGGATGTTCATGTCCTCATCTCCCAGAAAGCAGAAAAGTGTCAGTACTGCAAATTACAGAAATTCGTTATACAAGAAAATACTGCTATTACTAAAAAAAAAAAAAAAAAAAAAAAAAAAAAAAAAAAAAAAAAAGAAAAAGAAAATAAAACTCAAATCTTTCAGATTAGATTTCTAGGTAGATAACTGCTTTTCTACTACATTATCAAAAAGGAAGGCCTGGGCAAGTCTGAGCATGCAGATTCCAACATCTGAAGACACTGCTCACAGAATTAGCTATGTTCTCAAATGCTGAAATTTTCTAGAACCAGTGGCCATCTATGTGGCTTTACCTGAGTTGAGTGGATTTGTATGCCACTCTCAGACTTCTGCCATCTAGACAGCAGGGAGCATCCTCAGCCATTAGTCCAGTTCAGGCTCTTAGAGTACCAAAATTGCCTCCTGAGTTCTTTCTGTGCTTACTGATGCCTTTATGCAACAGAGTAAAACAGTCACATCACCCTCAAAAATCTCACATCTCTCATCTCATGAAGTAAGATATCTTTTAGTTTGCACGGTTTACTGAGCCCAGCATAATGTAGTTCCTGTGTACCTTTCTAGTCTCATCTTGTACCACTCTTTTTTCCTGCTTTGTGCCACCCACAATAACCTTCTGTTCTGAGAACATACCAAATTCAATTGTACTCCAGTACTTTCCCTCTTATTCTGACCCTCTGCCAGGAACTGAACCCCAAATTGGCCATGCTTTATTTTTTTCTTTCAAGTTTCCATATAAAAGATAATATCTCAACATCTCAAAATAAGATTAAGTCTTGCTTGTGCATTTTATTTTCAGTAGGTTTTCATGTTTCCAATTAGTTTCAAACTCATTGGTCCTCAGATTTGCTTCTCTAGGAGAATCACTTAGAGAACATCAAAGTAAAACAGTGGCCAGGCCCCTTCTTGACCAAGTAAGGCAGATTTTTGGAGGTTGAATTCTAGGCATCTGTATTTGCAAATACTTCCTACTGTGATTTGAACAACCAGCCAAGGTTGATGGCCCCCATTCTGGTCAATCAGTCTGTTTCTTTGCTGCTTAGTGCTTACACCAAGCTACAATTAATTTGTTTATTTCATTCACTTAATCGGTAAATATTTATTGAGTCCATACTGCTTGCCAAATATTGCTGAAAACAGAAGGATTAAAATAGTGAATACAAGGAAATACATATACTAAACTTCATAAAACATCAATTCCAATAAACAAGGTAAACAATAAGCTAGAACAGTCAGGCATTTAATACTGTATATGTGATGTTACTTACTGAATCAGTAAGACATGCTATGGAATAGGTACGTAATATTGTATACTGAATGTTTTTGTCTTCCCACAAATTCATAGGTTGAAATCCAAAGCCAAAATGTAACAGAATTTAGAGATGGGGTTTGGGAAAAATAATGAAGTTTAGATGAGGCAATGGGAATGGGGTATTGGTCTGATGGGATTAGTGCTCTTCCAAAAACAGCTGACACTAGAGATCCCCTTTCCATGATCACGGAAAGGGAACACATATGAGCCATGAAGACACAGATGTTGCACATAGGACAAGAGAGAAGGTTTCAAACTGAACTCTAATTTGTCTGCATCTTGGTCTTGGATTTTATACCCTTGATAAATGTACTTATATTTAAGATGTCTAGTCTATGGTGTTTTTCTATACCATCTTAAGTTGACTAGAGCATATTGTATGTTAGATTATAAAATTCTTAAAATAAAAATAAAAGAGAAAACAGAGACAAGATAATTTTGTTGGAGAGATAAAAGTTTAGAGTCAGTGTCCTAGGCAGGAGAATCTGAGTGAAGAGCTGAAGGAAATGAAAAATCTGCATTGGTATCTATCTGGACATAGAACATTTTAAATGTATATAGGTCCTGATGTTGGCCCATACCTGATGTACCTGAGAGAACAGCACAGGATTAGTGTAACTATATTTGAGAACAGTGATAAGCAGAGTGGGAAATAAATTCAGAGAACTGGAGTGATGCCGAGACAATTGGGGCTTATAAGGTTGCTTTAACATCTTCGGCATTTACTAAGAGATGTTAGTCAACAGAAAATAGCTATTATTGTTGTGATTAAATACCATGACTATAAAAATCTTGTGGAAAGGGTTTATTTAATCTTATACCTTGTAGTCCATCATAAAAGGGATACTGGAGCAGGAACTCAAGGCAGAAACCTAGAGACAGTAACTGAAGCAATGGCTGTGGAAGAGTGCTGCTTACTGGCTTATTCTTAATGGCTTGCTCAGTGTGCTCCCTTATACCATCCAGGACCACCTTCCCAGGGGTAGCACTGTCCTTGTTGCCTTGGCTCATAATGAGCCTGGGCCTACCCATTATTCAATAAAATGGCCCAAATGTTTGCCCAGGGGGCCAATCTTGCAGAAACATTTCTAAAAGACTCTAGCTTGTGTCAAGTGGAGAAAACACTAGCTAGCACAGTAGCATGTTTAAAATGGATGAAAATTGGTTCACTACGTCTTCTGTGTTGAGAATATACAGATCAACGGATGACGGAACCATTTGGAAACCTAATGTAGGTAAGAGATGATTGTGCATTAGAGTAGATTTGTACTGATGTTACATTAGAAGTTGCTATAGCCTGTGTGGCTTGGGTAATGGAATCTTGGTTAGGGGAGGCAAAAGAATGAAGAAAGCACAGGTATACAAAAATACAGACAGAAAAGCTGGGATCAGGTAGACTTCTGATATCATTAATTCAGCAACTTGGAACCTCAGCATGTTTATTAGGATATCACAGGGCAGGAGGGGTAGCTGTCCCAGTAGGACACCTCTGTATGTGGTCTCTGTAGGCTAGGTATCTAGGCTGTAAACATCCAGGAGAAAGAAGCTGCTGTTGCTAGTCTTTACACACAGATCAATCATTTATAAAACCTCCTACTTGGATCCCTGGGAAAGCTTTGCGTACTCCTCTTGAGCCTAGGACATGCAAGTAATAGCTATGCCCATTGGGTCTGAGCTCTTGGGGTCCTTGGCAGGCCATGAGCATTTCAAAATATACATTTACTCAGGACTTCACTTACTCATGGCTTCCTCCCTTCGTAAAATAAGTAATATGAAAGCCAATGATTAATGGTAAGATTGGATATATTATGAGAGATATAGTTCTCAGAATTTGGTGAAAAGACTCCATTGAGCATATAGCCCAATAAGGAAAATGAGAAGAAACAAGAAAAGAAGGAAGAAAACTATTGGAGAAGAAGGTGATACAAGGAATACAGAGTGGCCACTAACTGGACTAACAACATTGAAGATACCTCAGCTTTGACAAAGGCTAAGAATTAAGCATTGTATTTTTTTATTTTATTTTATATAACCAAGTCCATTTATAGACAATATTTGGGAATTTGGGCATCGTTCTTTCCAAACTACTTCCTGCTGGTAAGGGGCGCAGTCATAGGAGATTGGAAGAAGATTCAGAAATCCTGGCTGTAGTCTGTAAGGCTGCTTTGTCCAGCTGTTTTGAATGTAGGATCACCTGGTACTCTGTTTCAGGTGGTCGGGCTTGATCAAACCACATTAGTCTGGAAGGAATCCACATCTTTTCATTTTCTGTGGAAACAAAAATAGAAATCCTTTTCCCCAGTAACTTGTCCTTGAACTTAAATTTTGGAGTCAAAGCATTTTTTTAATTTAATTTATTATTTTACATGTTGATCCCAGTTCCCTTTCCCTCCCTTCCTCCCTCCCTTCCTTCCTCCATCCCTCTTTCCCTCCCTTTTACCCTCTCTGCCCTCTCACATGCACTCTAACCACCCTCCCCTCCCATCCCCCCACCCCAATTCAATATGTAGGGGAATGCCATCCAGTTGGGGTCATGTAGATCTGACAGGTCATGTGAAGTAGGGACTAGGGCTTCTCTCCTGTCTCTAGATTAAGGCAGTTATCCCTCCATGGGGGATGTGTTCGCAAAGTCCTTTTGTGCACCAGGGATACATCCTGGCTCCACTGTCTGAGGTCCCTTAGACTGCTCAGTCCTTCTGGCTGAGACCCATATTCAGGGGGCCTGAGTCAGTCCCATGCTGGCTTCCCAGCTATCAGTCTGGTGGCCAATTAGCTCCTCCTTGTTCAGGTAAGATGTCTCTATGTGTTTCTGCCACCTGGTCTTGTCCTTTCCATCAAGCATTGTATTTTGTAACATGGAAGTCACTGTAAATTTGTTTTGAGCAGTGATTATTGTGAGGTTAAGAGATAAAAAAAGAAAATAATTCGGAGACAATGGTATGTGTACATTTTTAATGGTCACTTTTCTATTACCTAATACCTGAAAAGAACCAACTTGAAGAAACAGGAGTTCATATTAGCCTACTGTTTGAGGGTATGGTACATTTAATCATGGTGTAGAAGGAGCCAGAAGCAGCTGGTGATTTTGCATCTGAAATAAAGAAGGATAGAGGGAATAAGAAGTTGGGTTAGTCTACAAAACTTCTATGCCTAACCCAGTGACCTATTTATTCTAGCAAGGCTCCATCTCCTAAAGGTTCTGCAACCTTACAAAACAATGATACCAGTTGAGGCCCAAGTATTTATACACATAAGCCCAGGGGTGACATTTTATGTTTAAAACACAGCATCTACCCCTGGACTCCATAACCTTTTGGCCATCTCATGAAACAAAATACACTCATTCCAAGTTGAAAATTTCCCATAGTCTTTATCAAGCCCTAAATTATCTGAGAAGCATAACAGTTTCTTAACTGTGAGCCCCTATAACATCAAAAGCCAAGTTGCACATTTCTAATATATAATACCACAGAGTAAATGTTTCCATTCCAAAGCTGAAGATAATATGTACATAATCCATTGAACCTGTAGAAATTTAGCTGGTGCCTACCAATAGCCTCCCCCAATACTGACTGCTGTTTATTGTAGTAGAAGGCTCTCTTCATACTGCAAAAGGAGAAAGTTAAACATCAACCCAGTTACAAACCTTGCGATCTACTATGGTGATATTCTTGCAAGATATGCTGGTCTAATAGTGTCACAGAAGTTATGGGAATAATTAGCTGATTAAACCACTAGTTGATTGAAATTGAGGCCCATGCCATGAAATGGAAACCATCCCTGACACTGTCTGGGTAGTCTAGAAAGAACCTGAAAGTATATAGGCTGTGGACTTAGAGGAAACCAAAATGCTAGTGTTTTCACAAAAGACCACAACAACACAGTGACTTCAAATGACATTCTTCTATACTCATAGATCAATATCTTGCTCATTCACCATCAAAGAAACCGCTATCTGCAGTAGATATGAATAAATAGAGACTCCACAGCAGGGCAATGTGCAGAGCATGAGAGGCCTGGGAACACTTAGTCCTAAATGGAATGTCTCCAGCAAATCCCTCCCTCCAGGGTTCAGGAAACTTTGTGGAAGAGAAGGCAGAAAGATTGTTAAGAGCTAGTGGAGACAGAAGACACCATGGAAATGAGGCCTTTTAACCACAGGAGTGCTGATGCACATATGAATTCACAGATACTATGACAGCATGCACAGAACTTGCACAGGTCTAAGCCAGACAGGATTCCAGCACTGAGAAGGGAAGGAGACATAAGCCCACATTCCTAACCCAGAAGGTATGTCCAACTGACAATCATTTGCAAAGGAGGAATTCATTTTCTCCAACAGACTCTCACAGGCTATTTAAAGCATACTTAAGGGCAGGCCCCATGCCCAGCAGTAGATAGCCAATGCAAGATAAATTCTTGGAGTTTTTTTGTTTTATAATGCTTTGACTAGGCTATGTTTTATTTATAGTTATTTTTTCTTATATATTGTGTCATCCAATTTTGTTTCTATGGGTTTTCTATGCATGTGAATGCATGTGTCTCAGCGTCTGTGTTTCTTGTGCTTTTCCTTTAGCTCTTTTTCCCCCATTTGTTTGTTTATTTCTTTTGTCTTATTCTAGTTTACTTATTTTTATTTTGTTTCATTATCATTTTTAGATGAGTTTATTCTAAGGAGGGAGGGAGGGAGAGAGAGAGAGAGAGAGAGAGAGAAAGAGAGAGAGAGAGAGAGAGAGAGAAAGTAGATATTGATTTGTGGGGAAATGGAGAGGCTCTGTGAGGAGTTGGGGGCAGGGAAACCATAATAAGAATATATTGTATGAAAAAAAATCTGTTTTCAATTTTAAATAAGAAGGAGCAATGAGGACGAAAAGGGAAAGGTCAACAAAAGCAAGACTGAAATCCAACAAGGTAAACACCAAATTCAACAGCCCCATGTCCTGCATATGGTGCTCATGGTGGAATCTTCTTACTTCCAAAGGTCTTAAATAGACCTGCCCTTCTAGATCTATTGCCTTCAGTGCACACAACCTCCATCTTGAACTGGCCGAATTTCATGTATGTAACTGGTCCTAATAGCCTATGTCTTGGAGTCTGTATTACAACTTAGGCTTCATTTTCAAAGCCTCCTGCAAGGGCCTGGGGAAATGACTTAGCAGTTAAGAGTACTTATTGCTCTTCCACAGGACCAGGGTTCTATTCCTAGCCCCCCACATAGTGATTTACCACTATATGTAACTCTAGTTTCAGGAGATGTGATCTCCTCTTATGACTTCTTTGGGTACCAAGCACTCGTGTGGTGCACATACATATACATATATACAGGGAGTATGTACATGATATAAAATAAGTCTAATAAAAATGTTTCATGCAATAACCTTTCAGAGGCCCCTTGAAAGGTTGCCAACTCTGCCACATGTTGCCTGACCAAGCTCTCTGGAACTGTGGAATAAGACTCCACAACACAACCAATCCTGCATTTTTTACGTCTGAAAAATTAGTAACATGTGAATGATGCTGTCAAGTTATGGTGCCAGATTAGGATATAGTTTAGTACTCTTGGACCACAGCTATATATGGCAGTCTTTGTATGTCTTGATGACTGAATCTGCAAAATCACTTTCTCAAGCAGTTGTTTTTGAACAAAAAGAAGTCTTCTGTCACTTTTTAGTTCAGGCAGTATCCTTTGAAATAGACTCTCACTTTCTCAAGTTGGATGTATGATGCTTGGGTGCTTGCCCTTAGGGCATCGTTCTTATTGCCCTAGTGCAGAGTAAGTGATTTCTCTTTTATGGAGCTAACATCTTTAACTATTACAACCTTTTATTCATCTTTAAACTTTCTCCTGCTCTTTCACTTACCTGAATGCATATTGCTTTGCATCCTTCTACTTCATTTGCTATTCAATTTCACTACAGAACAATAAAGCTATTGCAGCCTGAACGCTATCCTGATTTGAAATATCTTCCATAAATGACATCATTTTGTCATTAACATTAATTTCATTGTCACTCAGGATTTTTTGTTCAAGGGCCAAATGAAACCAGATTATTTACCAGAATATAATATGAATGGGCTCTAACTTAGTTTCCAAAATCTCATGAGACATGCTTCCTCTGTCTTCCTTTCTTGATTTTTTTTAAGAGTGCTACCAAACTCACCCACTAAACTCTACTTACAAAGATAGCTCTAGGACTTTTCTAGCCTACACTTCGAACTCTTATATTTTCACCTCACAGATGATTTCCACTGGTCTATCAACTACTTTGTCAGGGTTATCATAGTAACGTCCCTACTTCACAGTACCAAATTTCTATACTACTTGCTTTTCTCATTGCTGTGACCAAATACCTGACAAAAAGCAACCCAAGAGAAGGAAAGGTTTAGTTTGGGCTTATAGATATGATTGTTGAGGAAGATAAAGTGAAAGAAGTATATGGTGGCTGGTCACATTGGATCTGAAATCAGGAAAGAGAAAATCCACAGGAAGTGGAATCAGGCAATAAAGCCTCAAAGCCCACCTACAGTGAACAACCTCCTATATTGTGACTCTGCCTCCTAAAGGTTCTGCAACCTTCCCAAATACCACAAGGAAGGGACCAGGTATTCAAACACACCATCCCATGGGGGACATTTCACATTCAAACCACAACAACCTCAATTAGTGTAGGGATAACAAATTGGATGAGTTCAAGCTACTTATGTAATAATTTAAGCTTTTTAAAGATGGGAACAAGTTGTACACCTCAGATACCTTCCATGGCACCTTAACACATGTTAGGCACTCAATGCATGATTTTTTAAGTGAGTAAATAATCAAGGATGAAGAAATAACTACATGAAAGTAGGTGGCAAATCTTTGTGTAAGAATAGCATCAGATAAGTTGGGTTACTAACTGCCTTTCATTTCAGCCATTGTTGTTACATACACTCTTGTTGTACCAAAATTGTTTCAGACCAAGGTAACATGAGGATTGATTGGCATGACAAAACTCTCTTTGTCAAGGAGGCATGGTGTATTTTATTATATAGTCATCCATTCCTGGAATTAATAGGCTGTTGGACTTTAAGAACTGGGTGAGGTCAGGAATCTGCCAAAGAGAAATCTCCTCATGTCATCATAATTTTCTGGGTTTTGTCTGTGTGTAATGCAGGGCATGTGTGAGTCACTTGCCAAATTGGCATCCCTGTCTGTCCCTACTTGCTGGAGCGTAGCTTCATCACATAACTCTGGCCAAAGAACAGCTAAGTCAAAAACTGCAAAGTAAAAAGCTATGGCCATGCTGTCACTGGAAGCCTTGGCACTTGCCTCATTTTAATCACTGTAATGCGCAGTCTTCAACAGTGTGTAAGGTGACAAGTGGACCCCATGAGGCTTTCCCATAGTGCCTATGACTAAGTTATTTCTGGAAAGATGAAATGGTTCCCTGTCTAGCTGGTGTAGATGGGGTGCTTACTAACTTCAGAATGAATGGACCCCTTGGGATTTTGTGACAGAGGGAGCAGATAGAAGGCTTCTTTTCTCTTTCCTTCCATAGAACCCACCATCTTGTTCCATAGGCGGATACATCTCTGTGCTAGGGCATAGCCAACAGCATGTTCATGTCCCAAGCTTAAAAGAAAGGACAAAGAAAGCCCACAGTTATTGGGAAGAAATTGGAGACATAAAATCATCCACCGTCTTCTCTTATAACAACCAATGTATCATCTTTAAAAATTCATTTCAATTAGTATTTATCTAGTCTCTGATTCAGACCACATCCTGTGTATTTTTCTAATGTTATAACTATAACCCTAAAATAGTACTTCTATTACTACAGCAATTCAACTAATACTTACTACTGACAGCTATTGAGCAACTACTGTGGGCCAGGCACTAAGCTAAGTATTTTGTATACATTGTTATACTGCTCTCCATAAGGACCCCTAAACTCTGCCTGTGAGCTTGGGCCTATCATTATTTTCAATGAATAAAGGTAAAGCCTTGAGTTGAAATTCAAACTCAGTTTGTCTCACTACAGAATCACACTCTACATGATTTCCTATAATAGCATTGATCACTTCTAAAGATGTAAATTATAAAATATATTTCTGCTTGGAAACTTGATGTCACACTTCAAATAAAATCCAACTTACTTTCTAGGCCATCAGTGCATTGCATAATCTATAATTTGCCCCTCCTCTCTAGCCTTCTTTCTTTTTTTCCCTCTGCTCTTTGTGGACTTGTTTCCACAACAGCAACTGTGTGCTGCTTTAGCTAAATGGGATAGGCTGGTTTGACTATTTACCACTTCTCTTGGAACAAAACATTTCCCATTCCACACAATTACCCTGGGTCATACTTGAAAAAAGTAAGAGTCTCTTGTAATTGTTGGTGCAGTGTTGTTCCAGGAATGCTTGGCAGTCTATCTTTGTACTTTATTCCTCTCACTTGTTCTGTAAGATCAAATGAAGTTTACTGCATCCCAGATCCTGTCCATCAATAAGAATAATATAAAGCTCAGACATTTGTAAACTCCCAATTCCCATTTGTAAACTTAATGGCATGGAGGAGAACATACTCTGTCCAAGACAGTAGGGAAACAGCAATGCACTGACTCAGCAAACCAATGACCGATGTTTCACTCCAGTTCTGCCTTTTAGGTGGGGAGTATTATAAAACTTTTCACTTTTCAAAACTTCAATTTCCTTATTAATCAATGAGAATAATTCCTTCTTCCTCTAAGAGGTTGTTTTGAATATACAACAACACAGGATCTAATTTTGTAAATCACAAATGCAGGCATAATAGTAATATCTTGTGTTCATTTCACCTACTTCTCTAAGCTCCTCGAAAGTATTATTGCTACCAATCCTTAGAAAAGCCTTGGGATAATAGTATCTCCATCTCACAGATGGGAAAATTAGACAAAGTGATTATTAATTGATTTCTTCACCATTTCCCAGATGGGAATGAGATGTCTGAATAAAACCTTTTTAAAAAGCCAAGAGAAAAATTCAGGAGGTAGAGTATCACAGTGGATAGGAGTCAAATGTGAATGACTTAAGGGTGTGGTATACTGGCCTATATTAGGAACAGTGGGGTGCCCAATATGGCCAGAACAGAGTGAAAAAGGTCAGTTTGCCTCTTTCTTGTTGTGAAGGTAAACTAAAGCTACCAGCCACAGGGGAAAGGTAAAGGAATTCAAGAAAGGAACCCAAAATAGAAAGCCCCATGTTGTTCTCTATTTTCAGCAGTCACAAATGACAGAAATATGAAAGGAAAGAAAGAGCAGGGGAGTGAAATGGTTGAAGTGTTGAATCCCTGTCCAATTTGTGGTGAGTAAATAGATCATTATTAAGCACCATAGCAAATTTCTGAGTCTCCTGTGCTTTATTTCTCTCCAAGCATGGAGCTGTAATTACTGATGAATGTGCCACTGGAACCTCAGCATGTGACATCATCTTGATTCTGCAGAGTAGAAAATTGTGAAAACTGTAATCGGCAGATAAAGAATTGAGCTGATTTTTTTTGGGGACTAATAGGATGAATTCATGAAAAATTCAGAACATTTTTATGCATGCTTGGCTTATATTTATTGTCAAATTTCCTTGAGTTATTCAGTTAGCATTACTGAATGTCTGGGGCCTGGTAATGAATGTACTGTGCACACAATGCACACAATGTTATTTCATATATGGTTTTTATGTTCAGCCTGAAGATAAACCTACAAAAGGTAAAGCATGTACTCTGGATTCTCTTGGTCTTTTCTTTCTACTCACCATGAATCCCGTGTGAGGAATACCTCAATCAATGCAGAAGAGTGCTTACCTTGTCCTTACAGTAGTGAAAATAAATACTAGGTTAGATTAAGTGAGTGACATTGTGAAAAGTATTCCTGTTGTTGTTATGTGCTATCTGGATGTATAAGAGAATGGATTAATACAGTGTTTTCCAACTCATCTGGTGTTATATGGGCTGCCCTTAGTCTATATTTGGAGACAATAGCAAATGTTACTGTTTTTGAATAATTTCTATTGCTAGACACCTCAGCAAATGACTTGTGTGTGTATATACTACCTTATATAATTTATCCAATAACCCATCAAGATGGTATTGTTTTCTCTATTACAATGTTGAATGATATTCAGAGATGTTAGTAACTCATCAAGAATGTGGTTAAGAAAACTAAGGTTATACATGGGAGATGAGTTCTTGTATTCTATTTTGCTTTTGTTTTAGTTTATGAAGGCAAACTTTTATTATGTACCATAGACAGGACTCAAAGTCTCTGAGTCTTCCTATTTTCATCTTCATAGTTCTGGGCTTACAGGTGTGTGGCATTGTTTCCAGCTAGGTTGTAGGATTCAGTATGTTTATGTATGCATGGGAGTGTATTTTGAACAGGATAGACATACAGGGCACGTACATCCTGGAAAGATGGATGGCACCAATTATTCTATCTGGTCTGTATGCACTGAAGTGACTATAGATTGAAACACCTAAGCTAGTTATTCAGCTCCAGCTTGAATAACTCTTGGTCAAGGATGGGTAAGTGGACTCCCGAGGAAGTGCTAAGAAGATGTACAATTTACCAATGGGAAAGACTAGGCCAGGTACAGGAATAATCAATTAGTTCTAATTTGTAGATATATCCAGAGTAGCAATCACTGATTTTACCCCATGTTTGTGGCTGGGAGATGAGAAACTTCTCTGGGTCACTTACTTCTCTGGACTCAACACCTACATAGAACCCTGGTGTACAGAACCCCCAGTTCAAGGCTTGGCTTATCCTTCTGCACAACCTCTACAAGACCCCTCAGTTACATGAGCAGTAGCAGTGAGACAAAAACTACTCCTCATGAGTGGAGCTATTGCCTGGAGTAGTCGTGCCCAGCATGACCTAGAGACCTGCAGATCAAAGTCACACCCAAGACACACTACCAGACCCAATAACATATGCTTTGGCACATCCTCTGGGTGATTGTGATGTACATTTACCTTTGGAAAGCACAGCCTAGACTGAGAAGCAGAGTTCAGAATGCTGCAGACGTTAATATGCACATGGCTTATCAACTCTCAGACCCAGCACAAAGCATAGATTGTTTCATGGAAAAGGAATTGGAAAAGGACTGCAGCCTTGAGCTACCAGCAGAGCAATGTCACCTTCAAATACACATGACACTGATGGATAAGTGTACAGAGATTTGGGGCAGGGGTGTCATCAGTTCTTGTTAATCTCTACCTGTATCAGACAATGTAGCTTTGCAAGCTCAGCAGTCTCTCAGAGGCATGCTAACTACTCTTTTGGAGGGTGCAGGTTCTGATGGTAAAGATACTGCAGCCTGAATCTCTGAATTGTGAAGGTGATAACCTACTCCACTGTCTAGCTCTACCACTTTCCTGGCTACACATGCCCAAGTGGCACTCTCTTGGCTTCAATAATACAAGGCTACTGTCATAGTGTGCTCAAGTTCCTCTATTAGACAGAGTAAACACAACAGAAAACAAGAGGAAATGTATATGAGCCGAACTCCTGGAATCTAGTTGCAGAGAGGGAGGAGTGATAAGAAAATGGGGACATGACCAGGCTGGAGAAACCCACAGAGACAGCTGACCTGAACAAGGGGGAGCTCATAGACCCCAGTCTGATAGCTGGGAAATCAGCATTGGACAGACTCAGAACCCCTGAACATGGGTCTCAGAAGGCCTGGGCGGTCTAATGGACCTCTGACAGTGGAACCAGGATGTATCCCTGGTACACAAAAGGACTTTGGGAGCACATTCCCCATGGAGAGATACTCCCTTAGCCTAGAGGCAGGAGGGAGGGCCTAGTCCCTACTCCAAATGACTTGACAGATTTTGATGATTCCTTCTGGAAGGCATCACCCTCCCTGGGGAGTGTGGGGGGAATGGGATGGGAGAGGCATTAGGGGTCATAGAAGGGAGAGAGGGAACTGGGATCGATATATGAAATAAGAAAAATAATAATAATAAATGAGAATTTGTTATAGTAATGACAAGCTAACAATTTTACTATACCCATTACTAAGAGAACACAAAGCCAAGAGAAATGACTTTTTAGTATGTAAGATCAGGGAAGCATTCCTGGAGGAGGTGCCAGTTGAGATAGATGGAGTTTCTGGAAGTGCAAATTTAAAAATGTTAAGTAGTGTTGCTCCTGAAGAAGAGACCACATTTCACTTGGTTGTGAAACAGAGTTAAGGAGATAGTGACATGATCTAGCTAATACAGGTCTGACATACAGCACACACTCTAGCACATGTAGAGCTACCTAAATTCATATGTTACGGCAAATGTGATGCTTTTTTTGGAACAGTGGAAGTGGGATATGAAGTTGTAGGGGTCATCTTTGGCCCTAGATTGTGGAGCAGGCCTTAAATATTACAATAAAGATTTGGTGCTTTTATTCTGAAGGTTATGTGTTGCTGGAGAAAGTATTAGAGCCAAGTCATAGCAGAGAGAACAAGTTCAGGAGCAACTATATTTTAGCTATGTCAGTGGCAGAAAGGGATGGAGAGAGAGCAAAGGAGAGAGGGAGAGAGGGAGAGAAAGAGAGAGAGTAAATAATACATGCAATACTGACTTTAGATTTTCTGAGCCTCAAATATATGCATGTGAACAATCTATTAAAAGGATAGTGAAAATTACCAGTTGGAGAGAATACTAACCAATTTGATAGTTCTAATATGAAAGATAGCCCTTAGTTATCCTAAGTTAAGCTCTGAGAAAAGACAGACCCTCTGAAAATATTTCCTGAAGCTGGACTTTTGGTAAGAAATTTAGGGCATGTGCAATTTACACACACTTGATAAATTGAAGCACATTCGGTCTCACTAGCAGACACTAAATCTGTAATAACACAAGGAGTCCTCCAATGAAACAGATGATTATAGATTTTAATAGAAATGCACACTGGCTCCTAATTAAAGCATTTTCTAATGCCTGTCTAGGAATATAAGTGCCCTCCATTTGGACTTTGATGATAACTAGAGTATTCTTTAGTTTCAAATCAGGATGTACACAATTCAAAATGTTCTTAAGTCTTGGGCCAGAGGGAATGATCTCATTTGGCACATTATTGAGTTTCTGGGAGGAGGAAAGACACTAACTGCGCAAAAATATTTTGTCATTGGCTAAGTGCAAAGTTGCATCTGTTGAAGCAATCCGTTTTAGGAAGCTGGTTCTCTGGAATATTAAAGAATATCAATACATACTCAAAGCAAGCCGATGTGGCAATTTTGCAACCAAGCAATCTCTTTTCTGCTTTCTCCTTGCTTCCAGAGGTTACAAATGCCTACATATCTGAATGTATACTCTGATAACGGGACCCATTCAAAGAAAGCTTACTGTCTTTGCCTGCCATGAAACAGATGTTTGGGTGGGAGAGAGTACACAGGGTAATAGCCACAAATGCTAGTATGGTGCTTGAGAAACAGTTGTATGTTTACCAGAATAAATATCACAACTTCTGTGCCCATTCCCTTTAAGACCTACCAGGCTTCCCCTTTATCCACTAGGGTCTGAAAACAGAACACATAGCTGGGTGTAGTTAGTCTAACCAGTTAAATTGACTCAAATTCTTTCCAGAAATGCAAAAATCTGCTGGCTCCTGGGATTAGCTGGCTGGTATTTGAATCGATCCCCATCTGTATATTACCTTCTTGTCCAGAGCAGCCCAAGACTGTTATATCTGCTCACCTCAGCAGTTTGTTTTCCAAGCCAAGGTCATTTTGGAGCAGTCTTTTTATGAGAATTGACTTGTCCAATGCTAGAGAAACTTTGCAGAAAGCTCAAAGAGAAATTTAACCTTCACCTTTTTTAATTTGCTGGATCATTGGTGTTCTTTCCCTCACCATTTGCTCTGATTGTTGACAGTTCTAGGTGATGCAGTCAAATGGTTAGGGGCAGCTTCGTGGATAACTCAACACAGATATATAACATTTACATTCATAAAGAGAATTGCTAAGCAGATGGGGAAATAGTGGATTGGGAAAATGATGTTTTGTTTCCAGGAGACAGGTGGAATCACAAGGCAGTTAGGAAAGGCCTAGGGAATGTCTGAGGAGGTTAGCAATGTTAGAGCTAAGACTAAAGGGGACATAGGGGTCTAGGCAAATTATCCATGGGACTTATATGCTGATAGCAGTGTGATCCATAGTGTTCACGGGAAAAGTCTACAGTTTCAAATAAGTTCATTCTCATCCTTAGCTATGCATTATAGCCTACTGGAGAATTTTAAGATCCACATACACACCTCCTTCCATCAGAAATTCTATCATTCCTTTAAAGGTAGAAAATCAGAAATGCTGGTGAGAATGCAGAGAAAAGGAAACTCTTATACACTGTTGGTGGAAATGTAAATTAGTACAGCCATGACAGAAAACATTGTGGGGGCTCCTTTAAAAAACCTGAAAATAGAACTGCCATATGGTCCAGCTATACCACTACTGAACATATATCCTAAGGATGCTAAGTTAGCTTATCACAGAGACATCTGCACACTCAAGTCTATTGCAGCACTATTTATAATAACCAAGATACAGAACTGGCCTAGGCGTGCATCACTGGATAAATGGATATACACACGCACACACATACACACACACACACACACACACACACACACACACACACACACACAATTGTGCTACAAACTATGTGTTGATTTGAATAGCATGCTTCTCATAGTCTCAGGCATTTGAATACTTGGCTTTCAGTTGGCAGCACTGTTTAGGTGATGCCTACAAGTATAGACTTATTGGAGGCGATATGTCAGTGGAGGTGAGCACTGAGAGTTTAACGACTCACACCATTTCTAGTTTGCCCTCTCCTCTTTGTGCTTGAGGTTTAAGATGTGAGACTTCTGTTCCAGGTGGCATGTCTCCTGCTTGCTGCCACAGTTCCTTGCTGCAATAAAATCATATCCCTTTGCAACCATGAGGCAAATAAGCCCTTTTTTCTATAAGTTGCCTTATTTATAGTATTTTATCACCACAATAGAAAACTGATTAATGTTCCCTATTATCTTTAAGCAAGGAGATGGGACTAGGTAAGATAATGATTAATAGAATAACAGTTTATGCCATAATTGACGTGCGCTTGAGCTACATTAGTACTTATTGCAAGCTCCTTTGGTCAGAAACAAAATCCCCACAAGGGGCATCACCAAACCAACTAAAATTTGACAGTTTAATAAGAACTATGTATTAGGAAATATTACTGTGACAGGTTAAAGAATTTCTGAACTTGGTAACCTGTGCTTTAGTTATGTAAGGTATTCTACTAATAAATATGTGCAAGGCATGGTTTCTGCGATCAACTCAGTTGGATTAGGAAGGAAAACTACACAGACATGTAGAGAGGGTGGAATCAAGCAAATACAGCAAATGCTAACAGTGAGTGAATCTGTGCGAGAGACAGGGTTTATGTGCTATTTTTAGGATTCTTCTGTTGGCTTAATTTTTCCAAATTAAAAAAATAAATCTTTTAGAAAAAGACCTTCAGATTCAATAAGGTGCAACTAAATTTGGAAGCCATTAGAATTGTTTGGCACCCTCAGGAAAGCAGAAGGGTTGGGGACTGATTGGCAATGAGAGAAGGGGGAAAACCTTTCTGAGTCACTGCCTTCTCCAGTGCTTCTGCCATTGTGTTGCGCAAAGCTCCCTGACGTACGATTAATGATTTTCAAAGCCTAATAGTCTGTATTTCTTTTTCTTTCTTTCTTTTCTTGTGTCTTTATTCCCATACTGAATTTCAAAACAAGGGCTTTGATTATGCTAGGCAAGTACCATCCTGCTGAAATATACTCCCAGCTTGTGTTCTACATTTGTTGTAGACTTCCTGGTGAAGCCAATGTCGCTGTTTTGCAGGCCACCCTTGAAGCAGCAAAGCTGTTCTACTGGATTACCTTCACCTAAAACAGTCAGTAAGTCAATCATTCAATCAACACATGTTTTGAAGCTGCCCATAATATATGAGCATTGTAAGAGAAGGTTGGCTATACAGAACTATAATCTTGACCAGTTGACCATGACAACTCCCCAAGAATGACCTTGTCCACTGAACAGTACCCCAAAACAACAAGCTTGCAGCAAATGGAAGGGGCATGATGTGTTCTCAACAAAAGCAGGCTGAGGTCCTAGGAAACCAGTTAGTTCTTCCTGGCTGCTGTCATTTAGAATCCAGCTAACAGTTTTACAGGAAGCAGCATAATTCTGGTGAAGTGTCAGGGTACAGGCTGTTGCCACTCAGCTGCTTCATCTAGGTGGGGACTCATTAGAAACATAATTCCAAAACAGAGTTTCATTTCGTGCTGGCTGTGGCATGCTTTGGGTTCCTTGTCTATCATGTAAGGGAGTGAAAATGCCTTTCTTCTAGTGGGGACATATGGAAAACAGACCCTGCCTCCATTAGAATTTTCCAGACTGTTTTCCTACCCTTTTCCTGCGGTATCTTCTTTCCCCTCGGCCTATATGCTGTGTTTATATTTTCCATTCATTGAACTTGAGGCTAGCTTAATATTTATGCCCCCCCCTGTTTACATCCTAATCAAGGGCAACTAATATGGATGCATAGGAGGCAGCTGGACTTTTCTGAGCATGAAATTCCAGGGAAAGTTTCTAGAAGACACATGAAAAATGCCTTTGTGTTAACCAGCCCTGAATTTGTGTCTTGGCTTTACCTCTTAGTAGTTGTGTTCATTTGGATAGGTTCCTTTAACGTTACTGAACTTTACTTCCTCTACAGAATGGAGACCATCATGATACTAAATTCATAGGGTTGTAGTAAATGTCATAGAGCCAGTATAAAGTGCTTAGCAAGTAGATGACGGGTTTTCGATAGGTATTTGCTAAGTTTTTTTCTATGAATACACCCAGAAAAGCTCAAATCCAGCCTACCTCTTCTTGCTAAGTATGCAAACCTGAATGTATTATATTAGTTTAACTGTCTGTGTCTTGGTGCTTTTACTTTTAAATAAGGCTTGTACTAATAATGTATAGCTTACTGAATTTCTGTAAGCAATAAATGAGGTCAGACAAATGTTAAACTCATGCCAAACACATGGAAACAGTCTCAGCCAACATGAACTAACCTAATTTCCTTGTTATTATTATTAGCAGTTTTCCTCTGGGTTCTTTTTCTATTTTTTTCTTTTAATCAGGTTTACTGACCAGCCTAGCTGCTCCTTTTCAGCCTTCTTCAGTAGACCTTCCCCAGTTTGCATTGTCATTTCCCTAAGGACAGAGGTCACATACTTTACCATTTCAGGGGTCTCCATGGAAAAAGCAAGTGTTTAACACATGAAGCAGAGCAAACCAGGCTTCTTCAAGTACAACCATCAGCAGCTTCCTTGCCTAGATTACTAGTTTCAGTAAATCTCCTTTGCTTGGAGATTTAGTACAAACTTCTTTAACTTCTCTGGATTTCTCTTACCTCATTTGGGAGTAATAATACTTCCTACTACGGCATTTGTGGGGATTAGAGTTTAACACAAAGTGGGAGCTTCAGGGGCTATGTGATACTGTCAGTTGACAAAATCATGCAGTCAAGCACCATGGGAGCTACTTTGTGAGCTTACATGAAACTATGTATGTATACACTTGCACACACCTCTACTTCCACCCAGGTTGGAAGCATGAATGGAGAGGATATACTACAGAAGAGACAAATATATATATATATATATATATATATATATATATATATATATATATATATATTTGCATTGACTGTGAAGGCTCTTTTTAAACTCCAAATCAATGCTCAATGAAAATTTCCACAGGACTGTGAGGCCTTGAGATTTTTATTTGCTTGTGTATGAAGTAAAATTCTTATAGCTAAAAACTGACAACCTTAAAATGGATGATCATGTGGCGTTAATGCATTTTCAGTGTTGTAGATTCACAGCCTCTGTCTTAGTTAGGATTTCTACTGCTGTGTTAAAACACCATGATTATAAACAATCTTGGGAGGAGAGGGTTTGTGTTCAAGTGCACTAACAACTCTCATGACAAACTCCATTGCTGAAAGAAGTCAGAGCAGGAAGTCAAACAAGGTAAAATCGGAGGATAGGAGATGATGCAGAGGCCATGGAGGGGTACTACTTGCCAGTTTGCATTCCATGGATTGCTCAGCCTGCTTTCCTATAGAACTTAGGACCACCAATCCAGAAGTAACATGCCTCACAATAGTTTGGGTTTGTCTACATCCAACATCAATTATGAATGTGCACTGCAGGCTTACCCACAGGCCAGTCATGCAGATATTTTCTTAACTGAGCTTCCCTCTTCCAAAATGACTCCAGTTTGTGTGAAGTTGACATGAGCATCAGCCAGAACAGCCTCTGAATACTTCTAAACTGATTACTCCTTTAGTCTAGCTATGTTCAGAGCAAACTGAGGCCTCATTCATTTCTTCCCCCTCCAAACCTTCTTTATCCAGATTCTCAACATTTTCTTTTCCCTTCTTTGGGGTCCAGTAATAACACACACACGCGCGCGCACGCACACACACACACACACACACACACACACACACACACACACACCCTATGGAAAGGTGCCAGCTCCAATGATAGCACTGGCAGAAAGCAGGTTGGGATTGGTTGAGATTTGTCTTACTCTGATATACTCAGCGTGCTTGAGAAAAAGACACATCACAGTGACATCTGCCTTCTAGTGGTCCCAGTTTCAACAGACAACCTAAAAGATTGAGGTGCCAATTATAGCCTCAAAAATAATAGTGCTTTTTGTTATGTCTTCCATTTTTGGACTCACAGAGGTTTTGAGAAATGTGCTCTACATTAAAACACCTACAGTATTGAAAAATGACCTTGGTAAGCTCTGTGGCAAAAGAGCAATCTACTGAATATTTGTTATCTATGAGCAAGAGGTACTATAAAAAGGTTAAATAAAAAATAGCTTATATGTACTGGACACTTTCTGTGTGTTGAACACCATGCATAATCCCACATGTCAACTATAGAAGCATCATGGCCTCCATAGCAATGGCTGCAGAAGGTGGCTATTGTTAGTAAATACTTTTTATAGAGGAAAAACTAAGTTACAGAGAAGATAACTAATCTGTTCAAAGCCATCTTACAAACAAAGGAGTAAACCATACTTTTTGGTATTTTTGAGACCTAGTCTAATTATATAGCTATGCCTGGTCTAGAACTCTCTATCTAGACCTGGCTGGCCTTGAACTTGCCATGATCTGCTTACCTCTACCTCCTATGTGCTGGAAGACTATGTGTTTTTGCAATATTGATTAATACTTTGTCCTAATGTTCCCACTGCAGATGCTAAAACAGAAAAAATATACACAGACCATACTCACTCAGCTTATCACCTGGCTTTTAGCTCTAGTCTAAGCATGGTGACTTTGCAAAAAACTCCTTACCTCTTAGAAGCAGTTTCTTCAACCTGAACAATTAAGGCAATTTTCCTGATGCACCTTTCTCAGATTTGTAAGCAGAATACATGTAAATATGTAGAGAAAGATTTTGCAAACATGTAAAGTGTTGTAACGAAGTAAGATATGAATAACAGTTTACTGGGATTATGTGGGCCAACCAGTTGCATGCTGAAAAACTAGACCCAAGGCTACCTACCTACAGACTTGGGAAACTGTACACTCTGCTGCCTAAATCGAACACTAATCCAGTCTTTGCCATTTCTCCTCTCTGTGGCTGCGCTAACCTTTTAGTACCAGCTTGCTTCTTTGAAGTCCCTATCTGCATCATTAAGGTACAACTTAGATAGCTCTAGGAAAACTTGCAGCTTTTGGGGTTATTAGGCAGCCCAGGAAACCCAAAGGATTCCTTAAAAGAAACCTCCAGCTGGTTCCATTTTTTTTTAACATAAAAAACATCGCATCCTATCTATTAAGAAGTTGCAGTGCAGATTAAGTCAAGATGACACATCTGAATGTGCCTTTCACAGTGTCTGCCTCACAGCATGTGCTCACATGATGGAGGGCTCTTTGGTGAGTTAGCTCTGTCCTCTTGAAGGGTGAACTACATGCAGAGGGACAAAGAGGCTGCAGTAACGGGGGCAGATGTTTTGGGATGCAGAGATTCTTCAACTACGCAGGGCTTGAAATTTATTGATTCCTTGAAATATAAGCAAGATTTTGAAACACAGCTGCCTCTATTTGCACAGGAAAGATTTATGTTTGAGTCATTGCCTGACTTCCTATGCAGACTATTTCTGTTTCCCAGGAATGTTGGGAAGGGGCGGGCCTGAAGCTCAGTTAAAGGCCTTTCTGTTCCTACACCATTCACCTCCCTGGTGTGCAAATGATTTAGCAGCCAAGCAGACAAGAGTCTCTAAGTAAGGAATAACTTGTACCTTTAGCAAACACATAAGTGACAAGGAAGCACTGAAGAAAATCAGGGCTCTTGGTCCAGGTAAAGTTCTTTTAAAAAAAATGAAATATTTTCAGAAATGATGTGCTCCATGTGTTCACTGCCACTAGTAGAATAATGCATAGGCATTAAAGGTAAGCAATGCCTTCCTCCATTCTTCCCCCTCTACAAAGTAAACAATATTAACAACCTAGCTTTGAAACTTCTCATGACTTTCTTATACAAATATATATGCATACATCAGATAGATCCATAGACGACACTGTAGTTTCTTCTAGGATAGGATTAGGGTACGTATGCTTCTGATGCTAAGCAGTGTATCACTCACTTACCAGCATGCACATAGATTCAGATCAGGTTTATTCTTTTAAACAGACATACATTTGTCCATAATATGATCATACCAGAATTGGTTTAAGAATTTGTCAATTGTTGTACGATGCAATAAGAAATAGGAAGGTAAGCAACAAGTTCACAAAAAAAAAAAAAAAACAGGGACAATAATATGCCTTATTGAAGAAACTTATTTTGAAAAACTCTTGCTGATTATTATGATTAAATATCAAAGCACAACAGGGGCATAAATATTTTATACAAAATTTCTTTCAGGGGTCTGGGTTGATGACTTAGTTTCTAAAAGACGTGAAGATATAAATTTGGATCCCCAGTACCCATGTAAAAGATGGGTATGACATTGAGGGCTTTTGTTCCCAGGACTTTGGAGGTAGAGACAGAAGGATCCCTAGGGTTCACTGTCTAGCCAGTCTAGCCAAGTCTGTGAACTACTAGTTCATTGAAATACCCTGCCTCAAAAGATAAGGTAGAGGGCTAGAGAGATGGCTCAGCAAGAAAGGTAATTACCTCTGACCTCCACATGTGTGCTGTGGCACATATGCACATCATCCACAATAATAATAATAATAATAATACATTGAAAGCTAAAGTGCAGTGATCGTGGCAGATACCTGATATAAACTTTTGACCTCCATGCACACATATACACATACATAAACAAATGGACATGTATAATTATAGCAGCCTTGTATGATAAGAATTTTTCCAAAGTTATATATATATATATATATATATATATATATATATATATATATATTCAATTTGTTTTGAGTTTGTGATTCATTATCCAGTGGGCTTTTTCCCTTCATTGGTGAAGAGAATGTGACATGAAATTCCAACCAGTTCCATTTCTCATTAAGCATTTGCTTGGATCTCACTTGGCCTAATTTCTCTTTAACTCTAGGCATCTGGATCCATGCACCTTTCCTTGGCTGACTTAGCACCAGCTGAGCACCAGTAATGGGCTAGGTGCTCTAGAGATCTAAACATGCTGGCACATAATCTAAAACAGCTATTGATGTCTCCAAGGGAATTTCTTGTTGATAGATAGGAAAATGTAGTAATGGGAATCTAGGTAGTCCTGAAAAGAAAGTCTTTTAATTTGATCTACTCTCGAAGATGAAGGAATCCATTTGTTTTCTTTTCAAGAATAGTAAATACAAACCAGTTTCTTCTTCCAATGACTCAAAACTGCAACTCATGCAACATGGAATGAGTCAAAGCATTTGTAATGATCTGCAAACCTACTCATTTTCTCTATCAGGTGAAATGTCCTCTTCAGAGAATTTACCACTCAATTTCTTCTTACCAGTTGTCACATGTGCTATTGGCTATGCTCCATGTACATCTTTTGAAGTTTTAAAAAAAATCCGACATTTTCCAAATCATACTTCTGTCACAGGTATTACAACTTTGAACAGCCACAGCCAGATTCCTGAAGATCTCTTTACTTTACCCTCTCCTTACTGTCTTTTATTCCACCCTATCTACCCTCAACACTGGATTTTTTTTTCAAGACAGGATTTCTCTGTGTAGCTTTTGAGCCTGTCTTGGAACTAGCTCTGTGGACCTGGCTGACCTCAAACTCAGAGGCATCTGCCTGCCTCTGCCTCCCGAATGCTGGGATCAAAGATGCGTGCCACCACTGCCCAGGTGGAAGATGTATTTCTAAAAGGCTGTGCTAGTCACGTCATGTTCCTAGTGAAAATTACAGATATTCAGAGTCCCTTTGTTCATTTAGTTTTTGGCTTCCAATGATCAAGGAAACTGTTTTCATTCAAACAAAATATAAGGTGCTTAAGAACCTAAAATGGAAATCAGAAAAAAAAAAGGCAAAAAACAAACAAACAAAAGACAGAAAAGCTACACAAATGTAGACAGACCCAAGCTGAGATAAATAATCCAAAATCTCCCTACCTTCTCACCCCATTACTCCTGGAACAACTGTTATGGCTCAGCCTGAAGAGCTTTCCATAAAACCCTATAGTTTGGCATTGATGATTATCTTAACCTGGCTTTTCCCATTGGACTGACCCTTTGCTTCAGGAGTTTGGTTTTCTGTCTTCTCTACACAACTGTCTCACTTCCCATCCCTTTGCTTTTGTCTATGCCATGCCCCAACCCTGAAATGCCCAACCTCTTCTTTTTTCCTATCTGACCTGCAGTCGCCATTCAAAGCCTTACTTAGTTCATAAAACCCTTGTGCTTTCCTTGTTTTATACTCTAGTTCTCTTGTTTCACAGGGACCTGGTTCCTGGCTTATACTGTTGTGCGTAGCTTGTCTATTTTCATCTGCTTTGCATTTTAGGACAATTTCTTATCATCATCACAGACTGGTCCATTCATATCCTTTGCCCAAGTCACAATTTAAGACAGAATTGTTTTTGAGTTAAAGGAATTATTTACATATTATAGATATTAACTCCTTATTAGACATATAATTTGCAAATATTTTCTCTTAGATTTTGATTATTTCTTCTACTGCACATCAACATTTGAGTTAGTCTCACTAGTTTTTGTTCCTTAGCATTTTTTTTATATGCTCATTTCCTGTGTCCCAAATGAGGTAGCAACTTTTCTAAGACTAGAGATAGACTGTAATTTCTCTTATGTTCTTTGTTGTACCATCCTCTCATCTGCCAGAAACCTCAAAAAGGCTCAGCAGTTTTGGCTGACTAAAGCTATTGTATCCTGTCAACCAATTACTAGCCATAAATACCTCAGAAAAATTCTTCTGTTAACTAAGAACTTAAAAGCTAGTCATTCAGAATTGGTCTAAAAGACAGAAATGGGTTGCAGGATTGAATGTAAAACCCAAGTCTACCAGCAAGTATATATTCTGTGACTTCAGTTGGGAAAATTATGTCAGGCATATTCGTTGATTCTATTACTGGCGTATATGCTACCTTGATAGGGAGGAAGATGTTAGAATAACTGAATAGAGACATGAAAACCCAAAGGATGAACTTTGATAGTTTGCTTATTGAAAATTGTATGCATTTGTGTGTGAGAATGGTGTGTGTATGTGTGTGTGTGTGTGTGTGTGTGTGTGTGTGTGTGTGTGGTGTGTTTGAGTACAAAGGGAGAGGTTGCAAGAGTTAAATTGATTTTGTGACTGGGAGGGTAATTAGATGTTTGCATTATCTCCAAGAGCAACCATTATTCCACATAGAATATTGCATCAGCAATGTGACCATTGTTTGTTAAATTTTTTTCATGGTGTCCGTTCATTATTCATCTCACCTGCCCATCATCAGTTCTTCATCCATAACAATTCTTCAATATACAGTTGTATGATAAAGAAAGAAAGGAAGGAGGAAACAAGGAATGGAGGGAGAGGGATGTGTTAGTTTGAATGTAATTGGCTCCAATGAGAGTGGCTTTGTTAGAGGAAGTATATCATTGTGGGGTTGGGCTTTGATGGCTCCTATGCACAAGCTATGCCCAATGTCTTAGACTACTTAGTGTTACCTATGAGTAGAGATGTAGGGACTCACAGCTCCTTATCCAGTACTATATCTGCCTGCATGTCACCACATCAGACCATGGTGATTATAGTAAGCCACCCCAATTAAATCTTTTTCCTTTATAAGACTTGCTGTGGTCATGTTGTCTCTTTGCAGCAATGGAACCCTAAGACAAGAGGGGTTCAGAAGGAAGTGGGAATGATCATGAAATTAAGAAATTATTTGCTCTTGGAAATGTTAGAGATAACAGGATTTTCTAACTTGATACTTTATTTTAAAATTGGTGTTCTGTCCTTTGTAGGCTCACAAAGCTAAACTGTGTAAACCCAACAAATATAGTGGCCCCTGTTTTTATCTGGAAGAAGTCTCAAGGGAAACCAAAATAATATTTTGACATAAATGAAAACATGACATAAAAAATTGTAGCTCCAGTGTCACAATCAGTTAGTGCATAGTACTTATATGATATAGCAAAATTTGTACAATTCAGCAAAAGCAGTACTAAAAATATTTGCAGAGACGCTTATGTTAAACAAGAAAGATGCCCTTAACTCAAACCCTAAAATTTCCTCTTAGGAAATTAAACAAAAGAGAGATAACTGGATTCAAAGCTAGTAGAAGAAAAACATGAAATATTAAAACAGAGATGAAATAAAAATTAAAAACATAGAGAAAATAAAAGCAAGAGTTGAACTTTTGAAAAGGTCAACACAATTTAACTTTTAGCTACACTGACTAAATAAAAAAAGATACCTCACAAAGCTAAAGTCAGAAATGAAAAAGAACATTACTAACAATGTTGCAGAAATAAAAATGAAGGTGAGAAAGTACAACAGATAACTGAATGACAATTTAGATAATGTAAATGAAATGGAAATAATTCCTTGAAATATATAACCTTGCAATATTGAGTCATGAAGCATTAGAAACATTCTCATAGAGCTGTACCCATGGAAAAGTTTGGGACAGCAACCTAAATGCACTAATGAATGAAAGCTCAAGATCCAGGATACCCTATTAAATATTTTCATTCCTTTTTTATTGTAATATTCTAGTTATACAAAGTGATTGGTTTCATTCTAACATCTCATAATTCATAAATACACTTTGATCGTATTCACTTACCATGTTGCTTCTTCTTACACCCTCTTGCCCAATTCTCTTTCCATTTCCAAAATAATACCACTTTCATTTTCATTTCCCTATAAATTTCATGTTTGAGAGAAAAAATACATTATTTTATTTGTGAATTTGTAGATTTTATATAATATGGGAATCTCTATTTTCCTGTAATTAACATCATAATTTTCTGATTTCTATAAAATATTTCAGAAGAATTAACTGCAATTGTTAAATTATTTTTAAAAATTGTAGATGACACTTCTTAGTTTGCTCAGTTTGTGCCCTGATATCAAGCAGGCTTTGGTAATGGCGATTTATCTCAACAATAATAATCTTGGCTAAGATATTTAGCTATATTAATAGAACAAAGGCATAAAATCATAAGACCATCTCAAGTGAAAAGAATTTTATATATGTCATCATTAATGATAATAAAAATACTCAAGAAAATAGAAACAGAGAGAAACCACCTCAGTACATTCTAAGAGTATAAATTTTAAAAAAAATCTGTGTTCAAGACAGATGTGAATAATGCCTAAGAAATAATTATTCATCCAAGTTATAGAGTATTAAATCACAAAAAAAATATTTGCATTTGTATATATTGGCCAATAGATAACAAATTACGGTTAGGAGCAAGAAATTCTTGTGTACTCTGGCCTAGTATTTTGAGTATAAATAGGTAATGAACTAAATCTCCAAAAGTTCAAAGAAACAATAAAACTTTAAAATAAATTTTTTTAATGAAATTGTGGGGGCCACAGAGACGACTCTGTGATTTAGAGCACTTCCAAAGGATTTGGATTCTATTCTCAGCACACACATGGTGACTCACAACCACCTGTAACTTCAGTTCCAAGTGATCATTGCCCTCTTCTGGCTTTACATGTGGTACACAGCCACACATGAAGCAAAACTCCCATTCACATAAAATAATAATTAAAAATTTAAAAATAGAAGTCTCAGGTCATCTAGCAGTTGGGCTCCTCTGTAGATAACACCCCAAGTTAGAAATATGAACTTGAAAAGATATTTATTTATCCATGTTCACTGCCACAGTATTCATAGTAGTCAAAAGTTAGTATCATCACAAGTGCCTGTCAACACATAAATTGATTAAGAAAGTACAAGGAGCATAAACCCTAAGTCATAGCAGAGGTACATAGATCTTTGTGAATTTTAGGTCAACCAGTTGTCATAGTGACACCATGCTTCAAAATAAGTAAACAACTAATTTAAAAATTAAAATAATATGTGTTATACCATACAATGGATGATTAGACTTTTAAAAGGGAGCAAAATTTTTAGGGCAGTATGAAGATACAAAAAGGATACATACTACATGATTCTGTTTATAAAAGATAGTTTTAGAAATCAAATTCATGAAATAGAAAATTGAATAACAGTTTCCAGAAGCCAGGATAGGAGAGAATGGTGGAATGTTGTAATTGGTGTAGTTTCACTTGGGTAAAATTGTAAGTGTTCTCGAGATAGATGGTGGCATGGTTGATACTGTGAGTATAGTTAATGCTACAAAAATTATACTTAAAATTATTGAAGTGGTAAATTTATATTGTGTATATTTTATGATAATAAGCAAATAATTGCTAGATATTTATGTTGCAAGTTGAATATATAGGTAAAGTAATAATTTAATAAAGAAATATTATAATACATATAGTAATAAAACTCCATGGGGTGGGGGATGCAGTGAGATAGATCAGCCTTTTGAGATGCGTTCAGTTCCTGGAACCCACACAAGTTGGATGCAGTGACTCACATCTGTGATCATGGAACTTCTCTAGGTAACTGAGGCACAGACCCAGGTGAATCACTCAGAAGCTCACACAGAAACTGTCCTTGAGTGCAGAGAGAAAGAAGCTTCCAAAAGGTGGAAATAGAAATTTGAAAATTGTTCTGTGACCTTCACCTATTCCCCTCTATACAATAATAATAAAGAAATAAAAGTAAAATTGTAATAAATAAAATAAAAAGTTTCATTGGCAATGAACATATTAAAAATATGAGCACTTTATCAGCGCTTGTGGTGGTCTAAACACTTTCTAACTACTACCTCATTTAATGTACACAACAATGTGTGGGAAAGCTACTATTTTTGTCTTGATTTAGTAATGAAGTCTCTCCCTTTGAGTGGATAACCATCATTCAGCAAAGACGAGCCTATAGGCTGGGTAAGGTCTCCAAACTTGCATGTATTATCAGGATAGAAGAGATGGAAGGGCAAGAAATTTTCATGCCAAAGCCCTAGAACTGACAGGCTTTTATAAGTTTGGCAACTGAATAGCAGAGACACATCCTATGCAATAGGTCCTCAAAGGAAGCAAGACTTGTGATGGCTTGTAGAAGGCAGTGAAAGGGTTACACATGCAGGAATGTATCTGAACCCTTCCCAGTAGCAGACTTTGGATAACTAAACAGAAAATTAGAGAAACACACACACAAACACACAGAGATCTGTTCATTTCCCAGTCACATTTGAAGCTTGAAGCATTTCTTGATCATTTTTCTTTACTTGCATTAGGCTCAAAGTATTCCCAACAGTGGTACAAATGACGTACTTTGCCTTACTGTTGATAAATTCAAATGACATTCATTTTCACTGTGAAAGTTTAAGCTGATCTATTTTTTTTAAGACAGGTTTTCTATGTGTATTCCTGCCTGTACTGGAACTCACTCTGTAGACCATATTGGCTTTGAACTCACAGAGATTCTCCTGGCTCTGCCTCCTGAATGTTGGGATTAAAGGCATAAGCCACCACTACCCCCTTTAGCCATTTTTTTTGCCATTTTTTCCTTTTTGATTTCTTTTTACATATCAACCATAGTTCTCCCTCCCACTCCTTCTCCAGCCCACTTTACCTCCTCCTACCTCCCCTCCCCCAGCTCATCCCCAGTCCACTCCTCCTCATGGCTCCTATGAAGAGTTAACAAAGTCAGGTATATTAGGTTGGGGCAGGGCCCGGCCCCTCTCCTATGCATTAAGACTGAACTAGCTCATGTACTGGAATTATATCATCATCCTTCTACCCCTGAGCATATCATCTCATCCTAAGGAATGGGCTCCAACACACTAGCTCATGTACCAGGTTTATATTCTGGTCCTACTGCCAGGGACCTCTCTGATAGTCCAAGCTTCACAACTGTCTCCCATATATGCAGGGCCTAGTTTCAACCCCTGGAGTCTCCACAGTTGTAGGTCTAGAGTTCATGGGTTTCCACAAGCTTGATTCAGTTCTTTCTGCAGATTTCTCCATCATAATCTTGACCTCTCTTGCTCATATATTCCCTCTTTCCTCTTTTTGATTTGATTCTTGGAGCTTGGCCTGGTACTTGGTTAAGGATCTTTGTGTCTGGTTCAATAAATTACTGAATGAAGGTTCTATGATGATACTTGGGGCATTCACCAATCTGATTACAGGAGAAGGCCAGTTCAGGTATCCTCTCCACTATAGCTTGGGAGTCTTAGCTTGGGCTCTCCTTGTGGATTCTTAGGAGTTACCCTAGCACCAGGTTTCTCCCTAAGTCCATAGTGACTCTCTCTATTAAGATATCTCTTTCATTGCTCTTCCAATGCCTCCTCCCCCCAACCCCCACTCGTCCTGTAGATCTCATCTAATTTTCCTTCCCAGGTTCTTAAATCAGTTTGTAGTCGCCTATACTCTCTACTGTTTTGCCATTTGAGCAACTGATAAACAGTACACCAAAGGAACCAACTTTCATTCAAGAAAATTGTAGGGTGAGTGTGATTTAGTATTATGGTGCAAAGCAGTTGAAATGGCTCCTCGGTGGAATGCAAAACTTCTCACTAAACCTATAAAGACAAACAAGTATGTCATTTTTCCCTTTCATATGCAGAATCTAGATTTACAAAATAAACAAGAACATGAAAATAGAAAGACTGGGAAAAGGAGGCAGACCAATGGGACAAAATGTTGGGGCAAAGGAAATGACTACTATTGAAGTACTTATTTATGTATATGCATGAGAATGTTATAATGAAACCCATCATTTTGTATAATTAGCATATGCTAATTAAAATATTTCACTCCTTAGCCTATACACACAATGCACATAAACTGGATGCCTAATGTGAGACATTTGTCTACATTTCTCCTATGAGTTGGGAGCTCCCAATGTACTGTGAATAATAGGTATGTAAAACTGGGATTCAGGATGACTACCACACTTAAGTAGATAGAAAGGGTTAGAGGCATGATGAACTACCTGAGAGGATCAGAAAATGCTTATATGTGAGAGTTGCTAAGAATCCCTGTATCTAACTCAAGAAAAACAGGCCTTTTCTAGCAAGGACAACGAGTGAATAGAAAGTGGGAGAATAACAAATTGTTAGGAATTTGCATAATGGGTTGGGACTCCATGTAGCAGGTCCCCAGTCCTGGGGTGCAGCAAATGATGTACAGTGGGCTGGTGGGAAACAGAGACCTGTAGACATGACTCATATTGAAAGTTTTATTGGGAGGGAGGTAAGAAAAGAGGTAAAGAAACACAGAGATACAGAGACAGGACAGTAGAGAAGTCAGGAAAAGTCCTGTCTGTCCCTTCAGAGGAACAGCAGGAAAGAGGGGGGTAGTGGGTAGGGGCTTACTTTTTAAGGGGTCCTTTGCACCTTCGTGCAGACTACATAGTGATGTAGCAGCCAAGGAATCCTAGACTGACCAGGGTACTGCCTGAGTGCATTCTGCCAGGTGACAGACGGCAGGCCAGCAAAATGCCTGAATCCTTACACAAATCACGATCATTTTTGGCTGAACCATCATATTTTGTTATTGTGGTGACTGTATGTGAATGGCTAAATTAGTTCTTATTTCCCAACAATTGGTTGGAGCAGCTTTTCCTTTCATGAGTTTTGATTGAAGATTTGTTTCTTTTTGCCTCCCTTACAATCGATGTCTTCATTTTTGCTACCCTGATTTTCCATATGAGTAGTGGTTCAAACATTCTCTTATTTAAGGGTTACAACCTCAATTTCAACTTTGCCTCTCTCTTTCCCTCTCATATGCAAGAATATTTACCCATTTAAAGACATATAGATTGTCAAGTATGGTGGCCCATGACTGTAACCCAGGCTCTTGAAAGGTGGAGGCAGAAGGATTGGGAGATAACCTGGGCTACATTCAGACCCTGAGTCAACAACAACACAAAAGGGAAACAACAACAAAATGATATGGAGTTGAATTCAGGCCATCTGTGATGAGTGGAGCAACAAACACATATGTTTCTATTAACCTCTAACTGAAACAACTTCTTCAATTATGAATCAACAGACTATAGTGGTATTAGTAATAATTTGGCTTTGATGTTTATAGAAATCACTAATGTCTTGAATTATATGTGTGTGTAATTACTATTTCAAGATTATGGCAGTTACGAAATCTGCTGTTCTTACTTGCTTAATGTGGTAATATTTGTACATATGATTATATCACAAATGCTTTGATTAAGACATTTCAATATTTCTGCTTTTCCTTAAACCGTATATTATCATTTCATTCATTAAAAAACCAACACTGTTTCGAGCTCTCAAGGGGGTTCAGCAGGTGAAGGTGCTTGCTAGACAAACAATGATAACAGTTCAATCTCCACAAGCCAAGTAAAAGTAGGAGAAAAGTGGTTCCATAAAAGTGTCTCCTGACTTTTAGACATAGGTCATGACCTGTTGCATCACCCTGCTGCCACATCACAGATGTGCACATGTATGTGACACTACAATTAACCAAACAAACAAATAAACACATTGTTTTGAGAGGCATGTAGAGGCTTCCAAAGAGTTCTCTAGGGATCTATAACATTAAAGTCGTTAACAGACCCTACCCTATATTTTGTTTTCATGTAATTGCTTATCCTAGAAACTAACCAAAACATTTCTGTTTGGTTGCTGTGTTGGCAACTCTCTTTCAGAAACATTCCCAGGCTTATAAACATTTAGATCAGTACTTCTGAAGACCATTAAATCTAGGTTTGTATTTGTGTAGCTACATGCAAAAAAAGGAACATTATGTGAACAACTCTGGAGTTTTAACCAAGCCTGACTCTTTAGGGACCAGACTTCTTGGTGCAAGATAATCTACTTTGAGTCCTCCTTGTAGCTACTGCTCCTGTTATTTGTGGACATGGTCAGAAATTGAGGTTAGGATAACTATAGTACTGAATTTAACCATTCCTTTTTTTCCCAGGATGGCCCTGTGAACAGTTACTTGTGTATAGCAAATGAAGATAATGAAAAACAAAGGGAAGACTGCTCAATGCTAAGTGCAGACTCAGCAGGCACTTACAGACACTTGTTAGGAAAGAAAGAGGCATGGAACACATGTAAATTTCATCTGACAGGGGCAATTTCGCTCCATTTCCTTTTCTGCTGATTACTGAAATGAAAGGGAGGGGGGATGGCTCAATTGTCAAAGAAATGAAGTAATTTGGTTCAGCTCCCTAGTAACTCAGGCCCTAATGAGGTGGGTTCTTAATGAGCCAGATCATCCTCCTTGTCCTCTTCTTAAAGGGCTCTTCATGGGTTTATTGTCCATTTGTCTCCAATGCCCATGCTCTTGTCTTCTTTCCCTCATTACTAACCAAAATAAAAGTACACTTGTGCAAGTGCACACACATCATCAAAAGACTCATACTGAGAACTTGAGATGTGCTGTACATACATACAAGCCCCTCTGTGACTTGATTTATTATCACCAAGTTTCTTTATGTGATGGGTCTCAGAACCTCCAAATTTTATATCATGAGAGTGTGGTAGAGTTCAAAGATCCATATCCTCCTTCTATACACCCAGAGGCCAAATACATCCTCTCTTCCTGGCTGTCCTTTATACATTGGTACCATACAGATCTGTGATGAGCCAAAACTTCACACCCGTTGTGTACTGTAAAGACATCTGTGATGTGTGGGGAAGTGTACAATTATCTTTCCTACCCTCTAACTGAAATTGGAGAGATGTTATTTGGAGACATGAATGTGTCTGCAGGAAATATACATTCCTACATATGCCTGCCCCAGACCCCATCCCTACAAATGAAAAACTCCTTCAAGGGCCTTTAATTCCATCTCTCATAAGGCAGCAGATAAAGTTAAACCTCTATGAATTGAAGGCCAGCTTGATCCACACAGTTTCTCCCAGGCCAACCAGGGCTGCATATTGAGACCCTGTATTGAAAAAAAAATAAGAAAGACAAGAAAAAAGAAAAAGAAAGAAAGAAAAAACTCAAACAAACAAAAACAGGACACCTCGTGCAGGCAACAACATGGAAAACATCCCAAGGGACCTAAGAAACACGTTCAAGGGCTCCTTACTTCACAGGCACTGTGTAGATCTGCAATGTTCTACAGAGTGCACTCTCCCAGCATGAGAGGTAAGCATTTCACCTGACTTACTTTTGGTTTCTTAGGGACAGGCAGGCTGACCGAGGAGGCACTCTGGTAAATCCCCTTAGTAAGTGTTTTCTCAGCCTGTGGGAATGCAACTCCCCTTGTCTTAGCTAACCAGCTAGTAACCAGAAGTTGCTGGGGTGTTTGCCACCCACACTTCTTAAAGAAGTTTCCCTGACACCAAATTGGCCATTTGGAAATTGAGTGTAAGTGATTCCTATTTGGCTAATTGCTTTCAAGGAGCCTGTCAAAACCCCTTACTTCCTCACTCACTGAGAAATTCTAGAATAGCACTGTGGTTTGACCAGTCATTAAGATGTAGGTAAACTACTTGTGTGGTGGCTGGAGCCCCACGAGAATTCCTAAGGAATACTTGAAGGGGTCCTCAAGCAGATAATGAGGAGAAGCTGACACAAGCTGAGAACGGAGCAATGCTGGACTGAAGAGCAAATGGCGGTAAGAGATCACAAGGACTTCTTGGGGGACATTTGACCATGGCTGCCAGACCTGTAGGGCAAAGCAATCACTGAAGCAGACAAAGAAGTGATGCTGAGATGCACAGATTGCATTAGTACTTTAAAAATTCACCTCAGCTTATCCTTTTAGTCCTCACAAGAGTGGTACCATGGTACCATGTACAGGAACAACAAAGCTGCAGGCTTCCATCATACTGCACTCCTTTCTTTTTATTTAAGTGCTATTTATCTATTCTCTCTCTCTCTCTCTCTCTCTCTCTCTCTCTCTCTCTCTCTCTCTCTCTCTCTCTCTGGAGGTGGAGTGCCAGGGTGTAAGGCTTGGCAGCAAGTGTCTTTGCCCTGGAAGCCATCACATGGTCCTTGCATTCCTTTCTATTGCTGTGTAACTAATCACCCCCAAAGTTAGAGGTTTACAAGAGTATTGGTATGATCTCACAGCTTCTGTGAGTCAACAATCCTGGCTCAGTTGAGCGGAACCTTCTGTTGGTGCAGCTCTCACAAGACTCCATTCCAGGAGTCAGGAAGTACTCACTCCAGGCTGTACTGGGCAAAAGCCCATTTTGTTTCCCTCTCATTTTATTAAAAATTGATTTTTCTCACATAATATTTCCTGATTACAGTTTCCCCTCCCCCTATTTCTCCCTCCAATCTGCATCCACTCCCTTTCTGTATCTCACTAGAAAACAAGCAGGCTTCTAAGGGGCAATAATAAAGTAAAATAAGACTAACACATCGAAATAGAACAAAACAAGCAGAAGGAAAGATCTCAGGAAAAGGTAAAAGAAAGAGATATAGATATAGAGGCCTACTTGTTTGCACACTCTAAATTGGAAGCTATTTATTAAAAAAAAACCTTAGGGTAAAAAGAGAGAACATATAAGTAAGATAACATAAAAGAACTTGACATGACATTATGAGACAAGAAACCTTCAATGATACCACCGAGTTTCTTTTCTCTTGGGGTCCATAGAAGTAGCTCTGTTCCACACAGACTTAAGGTCAGAGAGTTCAAACCTATCCTTGCTCTTTCAAGGTTAAAGGCCTAAGATGGAAAGGTCTAAGGTGTGGCTACTGACGGATGTTTGGCCTAAGGTGTTGTCCATGTATGTCTTACCTAGGTAACAGAATACTTGGTCTAAACTGTGGTTATGAGATGTCTTAATCCTCAAGGTCAGATAACAAGAGGTTTGGTCTACGGCTTGCTTACTACATGTTTTGAGAATTAAAGAAGTAATTATGTCTGTTTGTTCCTTGTATCATTGGTAAGGAAGTCCTTTGTCACCCCACCCCCCACCTTTTTTGGTTGGGATATATAGAAACAGAAGCAGACATCGACAGCTAAACACTGAGCTGAACTCCTGGAATCCAGTTGCAGAGAGCAGGGAGTGATAAGAAAAGGGTTCAATACCAGGCTACAGAAACCCACAGAGACAGCTGACCTGAACAAGAGGGAGCTCATGGACCCCCAGACTGATAGCTGAGAAACCAGCATTGGACCAACTCAGATCCCCTGAATGTGGGTCTCAGTTAGAAGGCCTGGGCAGTCTAAGGGACCTCTGACAGTGGAACCAGGATGTATCCCTGGTGCACGAAAGGACTTTGGGAGCACATTCCCCATGGAGGGATACTCCCTTAGCCTAGAGGCAGAAGGGAGGGTCTATTCCCTACTCCAAATGACTTGACAGATTTAGATGATTCCTCCTGGAAGGCATCACCCTAGATGTGGAGTGGAGGGGTGAGATGGGGAAGGTCAAGGGGCATGAGAGGGAGGGAGAGGGACCTGGAATCGATATATAAAATACGCAAAATAATAAATACATATATTAAAAACCTTTGCGCAATAAACTTAGGGCAGATCCCAGTATTCACTGGATTCCCTCCCAACTCTATTTTCTCCCTCTAGCCTGTTTCTTTCCTCAATCCACACTCCCTATCCCAGGTACAAATTGGACAAGTTGGCTGGGCCTAAGAATTTTCTGTTGGCCACCTACTGCTAGTCATGCTGGCTACCCTTAACAGTAGTTTGTTTCCCCAGGAAGACTCCCTTGGAGAAAATTAAATTTTCATTTGCAAGTAATTATCAATTGGAGATTGTAAGAAGTATGGTTTTTCTGCCTGCTGCCGCTGGTCTTGTCCCGCCGACGCACCAGCCCCAAATATCACACAGAGACTCTATATTTGATATTATACTGTTGGCCAGGTACTAGTTTCTTATTGGCTAGCTCTGTCTTAAATATTAACCCATTTCTGCTGATCTATGTATTTTCACATGGCCTTCTCTTACCGGGGAGGTGGCTGGCATCCAGCTCTCTCCAGACTCTCCATCTTGACTCCTCCTTACTACTTCCTATTTCCTCCTTGTCTCCTAGTCCCTCCTATCTTCCTTTCCTATTGGCCAACAGTGCTTTATTATTAACCAGCATGAGAAACATGTACAGAATGACAACCCCCATCAGGAGATAGCTTCTACATTAGGGATGGGGGCATGTTGCCACTTCTCCTTCCAGGTGGAAGCGTCATTGATGATGGGCAAGCAAGGCACTGATCTATGAGCATGACTCAATGTTATTAGGAATGATTTTATTGCTCTGATCTTTTAGCAGAACGCTAGTATTTGCTTTTCCCCTAAGTCCTAGGCTATCTAGTTTTGTGTTTTTGGTCCCTCAAGCAGTGTAAGATATAGGGTCCATTGACTAAAAGGTATCATAAGTCAAATGAGATATTTGTTGATTACTTCAACAAGCTTTGAACCACAATTGAGGTATCATATCTAGCAGGAGGGACACCATTGTAGATTGCAGCATTTGTAGTTGGGTTGGTGGTTATGTTCCTCCTCTGACAGAGTTCAGAGTACTCTTCCTCTGTACCAAAGATGTTAGCATATAGTGGTGAAAATTCTATGGCATTGTTATTTAAAAAACAAAAGCAAAAACAAAAACTGATGTTTAGAGGAGTATTTATTTTATGTCTGAGTCTTCAATTTGAATTCATTGAGATGATCATATGGTTTTTGTCTTTCAGTTTGTTTTTATGGTGGATTATATTCATTGATTTGTATATGGTGAAACATCCCAGCATCTCTGCATTGAAGCCTGCCTGATAACAGTGGATGATCTTTTTGATGTATTCTTGATTTCAATTTACAAGTATTTTATTGAGTGTTTTGCAACCATGTCCATAAAGGACATTGATCTATAAGTCTCATTCTTTGTTGAATCTTTGTGTGGTTTGGTTTTCAGAGTGACTGTGGCCAAATAAAATGAACTTGGCAATGATCTTTCTGTTTCTAACATTAACTCTTAAATCTGGTACAATTCTCAACTAAAACTGTCTGACCCAGGGCTTTTCCCCCCTTGGTTGGGAGACTTTTAATGACTACATCCAATTCAGTAAAGGTTATACATCTATTTAAATTGTTTATCAGATCTAGATGTAACTTTGGTAACTGTTACCTTTTAAGGAAATTTCCAGTTTCTCTTTGATATTCCAATTTGGTAGAGTACAGGTTTTTAAAGTATATCCTTATGACTTTCTGGGTTCTTCGGGGTCTGTTGTTATGTCCCCCTTCTCATTTCAAGTTTTATTAATTCAGATCTCTCTCCGATGGAGAAGCCCACTTTTGCTATTACTTATGTGGTCGATGATTTAGTTCTTTGGTGGCTGTCCTACACACAGCTTTAGTTCTTTGCTGACTGTCCTACATGCAGACTTGGTTTCTTTGCTGGTCATTAGTCATAGACTATACTTGTTTTCTTGTCATATGGCTTCCCCAGTGTAGTAGTTTACATCAAGGTATTCAAGCTAAAAAGATAATGGGAAGAGAATACCAACAAGATACATGTAATGCTTTTGTAAAACCATCACCAAACTGTCTTCCTATTTCTTTTTCCATAGTCTATTCCATGGAAGAAAACCCAGCTGTCAATCTTAAATAATTTAAAGAAAAGGAGATCTTCTGGGGATCAGAAAACTAGTGGTGGAAGCTTGACCAATTTTCTCCACTTTTTCTTTCTTTTATTCTAGATGAGTACTATGATGATTACTATAAAGGATGTACCAAAATGAAACTATTTAATGGCAATCTGGGGAACTTATAGTAAATCTTTTTTCTCTTCTCCATTTCCTTGCATCCATTCAGAATGGAGAGTATTATTTTAGTCTTAGGGTCTTGATATGGATGCATAGGTTCATTCTGATCTCTGAGACTAATGATGTGATCCTAGGACAGTTACTATAGATATTCCAAGTAGCCCTCTGACCACTTGTAAAATAATAATGATGAGACATGCCTAGCAAAATAATGAGGAAGGTATAAATGAATGCTATCAAACATTTAGCAGACTAGCACATAATTATGTGTTAATTTTGTTGTTATTTTATGATTATATGCAGGGACATTATTTCATACACTCTTGAAAAAGATTCCAGTCTCACTCCTTAGACCAGCCCAGTGTTGTTATGCCATCAGTGTGTTCCTCCCTCAATTTTCTAACTTTTATTTTTTCTCTCTCCACTCCTTCATACACAAGCACACAAGTGTTTGTACATGAATAACTTTCAATTTCCCATTTGATATTTCATTTATTTTCCTATTTCATTCTCCATGGGGATGGCAACTAGACAGGGAAATTGATTGATAGTTTATTTGCTCAGAGATGGTCATAGTAACATACTTGAAGGGCTAAACTGTGCCCAAAGGGCAAGAAGAGAGAAGCAGAAGGGGAGGGAAAGAAAGAAACTGAAAAGGAAAAAGGCCCAGAGGAGAATTTTTAAAATGATCATGAGAGCAAACAGAGGTTACCTTCAGTAAACAAGAAGCTGCAGCTGACTGCTTCAATGGGCACATTGTTATCGTGTCTCCACTCCTCCTCCTTTTCTGACGATGTAGAAAATCTAGCTTTTACATAAACATCTTTGGCTGATGTTTCGTAGACAGCTCCATTATTACTTCAGAGTCGTTTCTTAAGTCAAGACAAGTAGACTAAAATGTGTTCAAAGGGCAAGCTTGCTGTCACGAGTCAGGTGGTCTTGTCTCATTGAAAACCTTTGTATCCCATCTGAGATGTTTCATTCACCTGAAATTGATCTTGACAGTTATGCTTGGTCTTAGGTTATAGTGAGAAGAACTCTGGACTAATAAAAAAAATAGACCTAGATCCTAATTTCCCCTCTGCTGCTAACTATAGGATTTGAGGGAAACCCTTCCAACTCTAAACCTCTATCCTAGTTAGGTTTCTATTGATGTGATTAAAAAAAAAAACAATTACTAAAAGAAACTTGGAGGAAAATGGTTTATTTGGCTTACATATCCCAAGTCACCCTTTGCTGAGGGAAGTTCATGCAGAAGCTCAAGGAAGGAACCTGGAATCAGTAACTGAAGGAGCAGACCTGGAAGAAATCATTAGTGACTCACTTTCCATGGCTTGTTCAGATCACCCAGAATCACCCACCCAAGGGTGGTATCATATACAATGACCTAGGCCTTCCTATATCAATCATTATTTAAGGCAATACCCTTCAGATTTACCTATAGGCACAGCTTATGAAGACATTTTCTAAATTAAGACTCTCACTTTCCAGGTATGTCCAGGTTTGTGTCAAATTGACCAACACAATCAGCATGACCTCAGCTCCTAATATTTTCAATAGAAATAGGACTATCTGCCCCCTCTTGACCACATAACTTTTAGAAGTGGTTCATCTGAGTTTGCATTGCCTCCTGAAACCTGCATAGATGGTATGTTAATGAAAGCAGCTGTGGTCTGTAAGGGTCAAGTGTTCTGCCTCTTATTTCAGTTGTTACACTCTATAGGGACTCACCCAAATCCCTAAGCCTTGGTTGATTCATCACTTAATAGCCACTGCGATGCTCAATAGGAAGTTATAAGCAGTTGGCTGGGTTTTCTGAACCACCTGTTGTTCTTTACTATGGGTAGCTGATGCCATGCTGGGGACTGAATGGTGCCGGGAATGAGAGTGAATGTAAGTGGTGTGTTATGCCAGCAGGCAAAGTCTGTGGTCACGGCTGTGAGACATTATTAGCTAGGTGTTTTCAGGCTTTCCTAGAGAGAGAAAGGGAATAGAAATAAAGTGCTTTAAAAATAGATTTTAAAATGCTGTGAAAGTACAAGGTATTACATTTTTGTCCCTCTCAATTACTATTACTAAATGCCATGTTACTATTCTTCCCATGTAGCATCTCATTCCATCATTGCCTTAGTGATGGAGAGAATAATTAAATGGGTGAGAAAATTAAGGTTTAAGAGGAAGTTTAAATAGCTTTCCCAAGAGCACACAGTTTGAAGATGGCAGAGCCTTTAATACAATCCTAAGATCATTTTGAGAAGTGATAACACTGTCCCATGTTTACAGGTCAGGAGAGTCAACAATTTCTACAAAGACAAAAAGCCAGTCTTTGGAGCACATGTGGCACAATGATCTGTAAGATTCAAACCACAGAGCTAGTTTCTCAGTGTGTGGCTGCATCCCATAGTTCATCAATCTCTATAGCGAGCTTCTTGTTGAGTACATGCATAGTACCAGGATTTTACTAAAAGACAGAGTGTTGAACATGGAGTCCCGTCCATTTGAGACTCCCAGGCACATGTGAGGATGTCTTCAACAGTCCAAGCCAAGAGGTTAAGTCTGTTAAGTTTTCTTTCTTACATGAGATCAAGGTAACCAGCCATTGTATGTTAAGTGGTCCAGATGTGTTTTAGGCCCATTATGATTGCCATCAAAATTCTTTATCGAAACCTCATTAAATTTATAGTAAATATACATGAGACAACCTATTTCAATGCTCTGAAAGCATTGGGTGTTATTTTCAAACGATGCTCTTGTTTATCAGCTGGGCAAAATTTGTAACTAACCATTGTATTGACTTTACATATTTTATTATTAGGTGAAATTAAATAGTTATTTTTACAAATTTAATTGCCTTTCTTAGTTCCTCATTTAGAAATTCCTTATAGCTTTTGCTCATTAAATGAGAGAATGTTTGCAAAGTATCAGCCAAAGAATAAACAAGCATTCATGAAAGGTAGCTATAATTATTATCAAGAGTAGTAATAGATGATGAGGTATGGTGCTTCCCACAGAAGGAAGCAACCTCAGGGGGATCATCAGGGACTATAGTATAAAATGCATCACAGGTAAGGTTCCAACACATAGATACCGATTCGGATTTTATCATTAACTCACTCTGTAATTTTGAAAGAATTCTCTTCCTTCCGTGGGTCTAATCATGATAATAAGTGCCCTACTGTCTTCTGTTCACCTGGGGTGGAGTACTAGCCCCACCGTTGTTACAGCAGAAAGGACCACAACATCCTAAGCTGCCTTAAATAAAGCATCAATCATAGAAAATACCATACCGACAGAATGAGTAATCATGTGAGGAGGAAGAGGAAGAAGAGGAGGGGGAGGATCTCTCTAGAAAAGATTGAGGAGACAGGGAAGGGCAGTGGTAGAGAGAGGTGAATAGGAACAAAATATAAAGTCATAGGTCTAAAGTACATAATACCATGTACTAGTTTGGGTTGGGGAAATGACTTAGAGAATTCCACTGCACAGTCCAGAACCCACATGGACATGGGAATGGTAGCTCATGTCTATAATTCCAGACTTCCTACCAAGGAATAGTAGCCAGGGAAATTCTTAGAAGCACTCTGTTCAGCTAGCCTGGTGTAATCTGTGTCGAAGAAGAGACTCTGTCTTAATAAGCTGGAAGCAGAGGAAGTACCAGACCTTGGTACAAATGGTTTGTGTGCACCAGCTTTCACTGATCTTTGTGGGGCGTTTTACACCCATCCACAAAATTCAGAGGGGGTAAAAGTCAAACATTTGCTCCAAAGCAGCTGTTACTTTGAAAGCCAGTTTTACTGGACAGACATGATTGACACATGGCTTTTGGTGAAATCATTTCATTAATGTGTTAGATGTCACTTGCTGATTCATATTCTCACCATATGTGGGGTTTCTGTTGTTATTAAATAAAAGATATTATGCCATAAAACAGATGCTATCATTTGTCAGATTCATATCTCACCTACCCTTACCTGCATCTGCCACTTAACTTTAGCCTCTTGGTCAGCAAACAGCATCCATTCATCCATTCTCTACCACCTGTCACTTTTGATAAAGACCTGGAAACTGCCTCCAGGTGAGGTTGCTCAGCAATGGTCTATGAGAGAAAGTGCTGGCGTTACTTTAAGCTCAACAGACCAAGCTGATGCTTTAATAGACCATGCAGATAAAAGGCTGTGAGAGAACTAGGGCAGAAATGATTTCTTGCTCGGAGAACCAGGCTAGACTACTGGAGCCCACACAGAAGTAGCTTCCTGCATCCAGGGTGGAGATGGGGTGTCACTATTCTCAGTCCTAATCAGAGCTTTCCAAGGCAGGAAGGTAAGACAAATGTAAACACATAGGTTAATAAATATTTCCAGAATAGTCAGGCTTTGAGGTTCTCCTGACCACCAATGGCCTGACTTACTTCTTCCCTCGCCTACACCTTGCATCCTCTCTGGAATCTGCCAACTGTCAGGGCTGTCCCTTAGCGTCCTAGGGGTATACTTGTTTATCCTGAGTATCCAGGGGCAGCCCATATATGTCAGAGAAGGCTTGAGTCCAAAGTTTCCCCTGGAGCATTTAGCACCCCTAAGAAAAGTGATATAACAAAATGCTATCTTCTAGAGTTTTTCACACAAGACTTGAATCAGGACTAGAAAGAATGTGGCTGAGCAACTGCAAGTATGGCCGTGGAAGGGGAGAGCTGAATGCTTGTTTTCGTATGTGGTCATGTGCTAATGGGTAAATTACTTGATGCCATGCCTTAGTCATCTTCTAACTTACCAAGAAATGAAAATAAGTGTCCCTGATTCTATGGGTGTTTGGGGAAATTGTATAAACTAGAATGTAGGTGAAGTGCTTAACATTCTCAGGCAAAAACCAAGTGCTCAGCTAATGTTAGCAGTCTTAATCACAATTACCATCTTCATTATAAATTAATTACCAGAAACAGACACATATAACTACTTAAAATATATACATATATTTCCACACTTTTTAATGCACATTATATTTCACAATTACATTATTATTAAGAGAAAAGGGGGAAAGCGACATGACAGAGTAGTTCAGAACGAATGACAAACCATGCTTCATGCTCGCACCTATTCCCTGGGTATCTGGGCAACCTGCTTAGCCTCTTATGACTCAGAGGAGCAATCATGCGGGAGAGTACAAGAACAATGAGGAAACCCTGGTAACATGCCTAGACCAGTGTTCTGCACAGAGTAAAGGAACATTTTTTTTTCTAGCTATTGTAATGGTTTTTTCACCCTGTAACTCAGCACTATTGTGAGTCTGCTAGCCTTTATACCTCTAAACTGAATCAGGAAGGAGTCTGCAGTGACTGTACTAGTCTCGAGTTGTTGGAAGTTTGAGAGCTTGTGGAACTGACACTTTCAGGCTATAGGTGCCTAACCCAGTGGTACTAGATGGGGGAAAGGGCACCCTAGTAACTAAAGTCACTGTGGCTTTAAAAGACAATCATTTTCCAGTCGTTCCCACAGTTGAGTGGGCTCTTCAGCAGCTCTTGTGCTATGGTCTCCTGTATTCCAGCCCCCACCTTACCAGTCAGTTCTCCATGTATACTTCTGGCTGACGAATTCGCCACTTGCTTCAAATATTTGCTAAAAGCTTCCCAAAGCAGGAAGCCTCAGGGCTGCAGAGCACTCAGAGAGAGATGAAGCAGTGGTTTCCATGACAACATTTTGGCACTTATTAGTGTTTGTGTAGGCACTGAGGCAGGATCTGGGGTCCAGACAGTCTCTTGCTGTGAAGGGCTGAGAAGAAAAGAGGACTCAGGAAACAGGACTGCTCTCACAGGATTGCCTTTTTGGATATTAGCCCTACGAGGAAGTCTTCAGAGAGCATTTGGGGAACAATTAGGTCATTTGCCTCTAGAGACATACTTTTAGCATTCCTTGGGGAGCTCAGAGTCACTTTCTTCATTCAGTGCCTATTGTCTTGTTAACCAGGTTTAGCTTCCTCAAACACCCCTTTATCATAGATCATATTTCTCTGCCCCAAACCTTTGCTCCTCCCCCCATTGCCAATATCTACCTTCTGACATTGGAGGCCTTCCACATTCTCCTTTCCCAACGCTATGGCCATCTCATCCACATTTCTTCTACTATGTATTAGCTACTTCAGTAAGGCTTTTCTACCTTTTTTTCCATCTTACAGGTGTTTTTATTTCCATACCATTCTGTTTCCTTGGTCTCCTAAAATCTTAACCCATGCTTCTGGGACTTTACTATTCTTTTAAGACCCATCCAAAATGTCACTTTCTTCAAGAAACTTTCTTTGAGTACCTCAACTCAATGGAAACCTCTCCTATAAACTCAAGTTGAGGCACTGCTCAGACTGGTTATGAAGACAACACTCCAACCACATAACGCATTTTCAGTTGTATTACTGGTCTTTATATGGCTCTACACATGTAGAGAGTAACCCTTCCCCCCCCAAAATGACTTTTTTTTCCCTGCTCTCACCACACCCAATGCAGGCCATGCTCTTAAGGAATTAGACAATGTATGCAAAGGGCTTACTCTAATGACTGTTACATGGGAGCTAGTGGATAAATGTTATTACAATTGTCCTCAACGAGGTCTTGATTCATGCCCAGGTACATCTGTCACCACTTCTATTCATAAGCCTCATATAATGTCCCTGCATCTACATTTAGTCTTGGGCTTGGAATCTTCATGAGCCATTAGCTTGGCAAAACTCAGTGAGTGGCTATTGACCTTATTTTCACCCTTTGCTGCTGCCTGCTTACCCCTCCAGCTATCTGGATGAACTGCATCATTTTTATCAGTGAATAACACAAAGGGAGAACTCTCAAAGTATTGAGAGCAGACTATTAAGCCACACACAGGGTTATTCTGAATGTGGGACACTGGTCCACTGCACAGGTATTGCATAGCCAGGGAGCCAGCTCTTCTGTCTATACTCATTCTCTTGTATTGTTTCCCAACCCTGGAACAAGACACAGAGAAAGACCATGTATGGCAAACATACACTGAATAATCTAGTACTAATTTTCCAAAAGTAAAGTCACTGGATGGTGGAGTACAATAATATCCAACCTGCTACAGCTATTGTGACAGCTCTTGTCCTTGTCCAAGCTCTGATTATGCCTCTGAGCATTCCTCTACTGAACTCTCAGCCTCTCACTTCCCAGGTCTTAGAAAATTAGACCACAGAGAAAATACTTCACTGGTTTTTTTCCCTTTTAGTTCTCTTTCTGACATTTTAAGTTGATCATGATTACTTTTGAGGCTAATATGAATAGCTAGACCAACCAGCCCATGCTCCATTCACAAGAAATTGGAAGTGGAGATCAATGCATTTTCAATAATTAAAATCTATTATTATGTATCTCAAAACAACTGGAAAGGAGAATTTCAAACACAAAAATAGTCATTGCCCTTCTTTGATGAGTATGCATTTTATACATGTATATAATCATCACGCTATCCCCTCATGCTATGTAGTTATTATATATTAATTAAAAATTTTAAAAGATAAAAATGATTATGACAGTTTTAAAATCAACCCTGCTCTTACACTGACCATAGACAATATGAACGTTTAGATATTGTAACTCCACTTTCTGAATATAGCAAGCATAATTTTGTAATTGGTCTCTGATACTTTCAATAATGGAAGTATCTGAGGATCAGTTTCTATTATTTGCCTTTGCATAAGGTCACTAACGATTGTTTATTTCATCTTGTGTCCAGGTGTCTTTGTTTTCTGGCCACTGTGTTTGAAAACTACTTATATGAGAACCGTACCGTAGTTCCCTTTCTTCAGAGAGATGGGACACACACACACACACACACACACACACACACACACACACACACAGAGAGAGAGAGAGAGAGAGAGAGAGACAGACAGACAGACAGACAGAGAGAGCAAATGTGTTTGTTTTGGCCACCTTACATGCTTATGATATATTTTTCTTGAACTGTTTAAACACAGGATACAAGTCTATGCAGTTGATGAGGTTCACTCATCCTTCAAATACAACTGGAGGACTGGCTTACTGTGGGAAATGTGTTTTACCTGATTCCTCACCATTGATTCTTTCGAGGTCTTTATTTCTGTTCCCTTGGCTCACAAACCTTTCACCATGAAGGTCAAATGGGCTGGCACTGGAAAACATTCCTAGTGCAAAGGCAGCTCTCTGTGTTCTTATTGTTGCTTCATTTTTGACCTCTAGTGCTTCCTATATTTCTAGAAAGTTATATATTGATTTTACATTTTTATGTACACTTTTGCAATTTTAGGCAATTGCAACCATTATAATATACCTGAGGTATAGCACATATAATTTTGTCATCCTGTTTTGAAATAGGAAATTGGAATGAGAGGCTGCTAACTGATGAGAAAGGCTCCTGAATTCACTTGCATAAAGTCATGCAGTGAATTAGTATCAGAGCCTGAAAGATATCTTAGGATTCTACAAAGTGTCACATATTAGCAAACATTAGGAAAGCACAGAGTGTCATGATGATCCACTCTGCTGCCATGTACCTCTGCTGAAGGTGGCTTTCGGTCACTCCTAGGTTTTCCTCCACCTTCCTTCATCATTTTCTTTTAAATTCGTTCCTAATATGTATGGTGTGTGTGTGTGTGTGTGTGTGTGTTCACGTGTGTGAATATTTGCTTGATTATGTGCCTATCATGCATATATGTATAATTTGTTTATGTATGTATGTGTGTATAGGCCTGAGGCTTTTGTGTGGAATCTCCCTTGATAGCTGTCTACTTTATATATCTAGGCATGGTCTCTTGCTGAACCCAGAACGTTCATACATGATGAATATGTCTACCAATCTACCTCTGGTGGTCTCCTTTCTTCACCTTCTGAGCGTTGGAATTAGACATGGACTAACATTCCTGAGCAGCACTTATGTAGATTCTCAAGGTCTAAACCCCAGGTATCATGATTGCATGACAAGTGCTCTAATTACCAACCTACCTCCCCAACCCATCTATCACCATTTTGTACTCTATTGTCCCAAAGAGAAGACCTGCTCCATTTGTTGGTCATTCCCCCACCATTTGTGCAACAAACCCTTAGAAATAGAATAGGAAGATTGTTTTCAAAGCTGTGATGTCACATTCATGGCACCCCCTTCCTTTCTGTCTGTGTGCACTGGTCAATCCCTGCATGTAGTCTTGGAAACACTGGCACCTTATGACTATTGCAGTGGCCTGAGAGCAGGGTCTCCTCTGCTATCAACTCCTGCCTCCCACTCTGTGGTAGCTGTCCCTCAGGTGCAGTGTTGGAGAATGAAAGTACCAGAGTCCTGGAGTGCTTTTCCACATGAGTGTTAGTTTTGCCATCTGTGCTGTCATCGATGATTACCAGAATTTGATCATCGAATGTGTATAAGCAGGTTAGTCGAACAAAATCTCAAAACAATAATGGAAAAGAAAATCCAACTTATTTGTAGTTACCTATGTATAAGATGGATCATAGAGAATGTGAACTTCAGAGTTTTACAGGTGGCTGGTTTGGGAGACTCAGAAACACAGGTGGTATGAAAATTTCCAGTGGTGTATGCCACCTCTATGAAGGACATCCAATGGACAGATAACCTGGCCACAGATATCCTCAGGGTTGTCTATCTCCCCTTTCCTGCCCAATAAACATGACTTATGTCTTAGATTTTAGATATTATTAGCTTCTTACCTAGGATCCTTAGCAGATGCTACAGGTATAACCAGGAACAGATGTCTGGAAAGAGATCAGCAGGGGGAAAATGGGCAAACGTATATGAAATTATCTTGAACATCAGTGTTATAGTAATAAGCACTAAGGTTTGACACCAGTGAAAGGCAGAAGCACACTAACACTTTCCACTATGTTATGATCATGTACTCCCAGGTTGCTAGGATTATGTGAATTTTTTTCAACCCTTCTGTTTTCTGCCATTTTGAGCATAATGCTTCTGTCCATACTTGAGAAGCATTATGGATAGTGTAGCATGCTAGTTTCATTTCCCTTGGGATTCTTTGTCATTTACAATAGTCACTAGGCTTGGTTTCTCCCTATATTTGCTGATTATACCCACTGCTTGAGGTTTAGTTTTCCAAGTTAATGCAAAGGAAGCTAACAGGAAAGTCTAGGGAGGAAGAGAATTGGAAAATTAGTGTCACTAAACAGAAGTTGGATCTAGCCTTTTAAGTAAGAGTCATATGTTTTGCCAGAAGTTGATGCTTACCTGCATACGCTGTCCTAGAGGTACAGAGTTTTAGTGAGCAATGCTTACTTTCTTCTAGGAACTTCTGCTTTCAGCATGTTAGCCAAATATGTTCATGGCTGATATCATTCCACCCTGACTACTGTATCTATGGGCCAGGGCAGTAGGCAACTCTCAATTTCCTTGGTATTGTTGTTCTAGATACTTAGTGGAAGTATACTTTTCCACATTAATCACCTCTATTTGACCATGTCTTTAAGCTATTGTCTCTGCCACTTCCATACTGCTATGTCTGTCCAACATAGCCTTCTCACTTACTGATCTAAATTCACTCTGTAACCACATCTATTATTGTTAACAAGGGCTACCCTGGCTGACTTGCTTAACTTGGGGGGCAGAGAGAAGCCCTGACAGATGGGGCCAGAGAGAGCTGCATAGGAGCTGAAGCAACATGGGTTGTCTGCTGAATGCCTACTATTGCCTGGACACTCCTGGGCACTTTTCATGTCTATCTTCATTTGCTGTTAGTCAAAGAAGGCAGTCAGCCTTGAAAGGTAGGAGGCTGACTTGTTTTTCATATAATAAGTGGAAGAAGATGACATGGGGAGGGATTATTTCATAAGAAGTCTGTGATCAAACAAGCATATTAATTTAAGCAAGCCACTGTTCTTCAGTTTACTCCTTTGTGAAATATCCAGATTATCTTTGCTCAGTTATCACATGTATTTTTGTTATTATAAGTAATAAAGATTAACGCGCTTGTAAAAGTATAAAATCTCATGCACTATCGTGCAAGGCAATTAGACTATTGCTAAGAACCAGCAGTCAGATGGGCTGTGGGATCTTATATCTCAGCATAGCAACTTACTGCTTGTACATGACCTTGGGCAAATCATTTATCCTCTGTGTGCTTAAGTTTTCACATCTGTGCAATGAGGATATTGAAAGTCATGGTTCTTGAAGGTTCTCTAAAGAAAGATTAGATCATATGTAAAAATGTTAAGAAAAGCATGGGAACACAAAAATGTATTAGATACTGAGTATTGTAGTCCCATCTTTTCTTATAGCCACTCTTTCCACTCTAATAATCTTTAATGCAGTAGAATATAGTTAATACTTCAAGTCCACATGCATGGCATGTAGCTCTTTGTACCCTAGGACATAACATATGAATTGATCCTAGAATGTGCATGTCACATAGTACCCATCCAAGAAAGGGAGTTGGAAGTTCAGTAGTCCTTTTTATCTAGAAGATGTTTCATAACTTCTTAGAAGACTGAGTACTATATTAAATGAGATATGCTTGTGTACAGAGACAGAGACAGACTTATTACACTATTCTGTATTTATTGACCTAATGTTATGTCGTGTATGAGTTACAAAGAAGACTAATAGTCAGTCCCTGACCTTAGAGTCTTGACCATTTAGTAGGAGATATAAGGCACACACTCAAACTTACATTTTAATATTGTAGCTAGAGTTATAGGCTAGAAAATGAGCAGCGTATTTAAGGAAAGGAAGAGAGAAATAATAAAAACATTGCATAAGTCCATGGGGGTCACTAAAGATCTTGACAAGAATAGTTACTATACTATTCCTAGGGAGAAAGCCTTCTAGAGCTACTTGAGAATATAATATGCAAGGAAAGGAAAAATAATTGATTGTAACCTGTTTTTCCTAAAGGGATTCTGGCAGGCAAAGAAGGTTTCATTTTGTAAATATGTATTGAAATGTACAAGCAACCACTGTCTATCACAGGCAGGAAAAAAACCTCTTTTCAATATTCAATAGGTGAATATTGAAGTTATTAAATTAAGTGAAGAAACACAGACTCAGAAAATCAAATACTACATGTTCACTCTTTATGCAGATCCTAATGCTTAATGTTTGCAGATGTATACATGTGAGTGTGGGTGTAGGCTATGCAACTAGAAAAGGGGGAAAGGAATTAAGGAAGAGGGTAGTGGCAATAAAATACACGTGACAAAGTAGAAAAAGAGGCTACTAGAAGTGAAAGAGTACAAAATGCTTATGAAATATAATGCTTTGCAGACTGATTTTAAGTTGATTAATAACAGTTTCTGAGTATTCTTTATAACCTGAGAGACCTAGCTACATGCCAATGCTGGGAGTTTTTGTACAAGCTGTGCAAATTGCAAAGTGCTGTAGTAAATAGAAAATGGAGGAATTATTACTTGCTGAGGGCATCATAGAAGGCATCTAAGCATGACAATTGAGAGCAAATGGTACCAGTTAAGCTCTGAGCTGAGGACATGCACAGAGTATAAATGGTGAGTGCCATTTGTTGGCTTTCATTTTGTGTATACATAGGGTCTTGCTGAGGCATAACAGACCTAGAAAGATTGATTAGAATTAGGCAAAAATCTTGAGCTACAAAGTTGAGCTTATTTACTAAGGAGTACAAGAGCCATGGGGAATTTTGGAGCAGACAAAATGCATTAGCAAACCTCTTTGAGGATGCTCTGACAACTGGGCATAAGAAATACCATCTTTTCTGGACACCTGAAGGGCACCATTCTTGTAACAACAGCAACTAAAAAAGAGGTTTTTTTCCTGCCTGTGATAGACAGTGGTTGCTTGTACATTTCAATACATATTTACAAAATGAAACCTTCTTTGCCTGCCAGAATCCCTTTAGGAAAAACAGGTTACAATCAATTATTTTTCCTTTCTTTGCTTATTATATTCTCAAGTAGCTCTAGAAGGCTTTCTCCCTAGGAATAGTATAGTAACTATTCTTGTCAAGATCTTTAGTGATCCCCATGGACTTATGCAATGTTTTTATTATTTCTCTCTTCCTTTCCTTAAATATGCTGCTCATTTTCTGGCCTCTGTGTGCCTGGGATTTCAGTTTGGCTGCCTCATCTTCAGCTAATCTCTAAGTGCTGGAACACCCATGCCCTCCACTGATCTTTATCAGGACTACCTCTTACTGCTTTCAACCACTTCCATGGTTTGAAAATTGTCTAAAAGACCAACACTGGAAGTGGGCAATCATGTAGGCAATAGTCATTTAAGTTGTTTGCCTACTCCTGTTTTCTTCATTTATATTATTATTAATTACTATCATGACTATCACTAACTAAAAGGCTTGCAATGAATTCACTACATTGTCTCCAAAATGAAGCATTAAAACCATAAATGATAAAATAGTACTTGTGTTTTTCACACAATAACTTTCTGTTGCATTTTTAATAAAAGCTAAACTACTTTTGAAGATTTAAAAGGGTTCTATGGGATCTGGCCTTTGTGTCTCTTCCTGCTTGCCATGTACCATAGCCTTCATAGTCACCATAGCCTAATCTCTTTGTTGTCTCTGTCCTGGTACTAAGTCAGTTAGGGCCTTTTCACCAGTTGTAGTCCTAGATCTTTCTGCACGACAGGCTTTTTGTCATAAGTCTTAGCACAGATGCCACTTCCTCTTGACGACTTTTCTAAAATAATCTCCTTTCCTTGTTATCATTTTCACTCTAAAAATTCACTTCATACTCATAATACTGATATCCATTGAATTATCTTGTTCTTGAACTATTCACTGTCTCTTCTCCAACACTCGAACAAGTAGAAAGCAAGCTTCATTAGAACAGGATTGACAACTGTGTTTGCCAAGACAGAAACAGTGTCCTGTATGTGGTAGGCACACAATAAATATGCATTGAGTGAATGTTGAGCAAATTAATTGTTAGCAGAGTGATTTACTGCAGAAATACAGACAACAGGCACTAAAGCATTTAATTAAATTGGTGGCAGTCAGAAGCAAAATGAAGGAGAAAACAATCAATATTAGACTAATCATACCAAGATTTCAACTAAAGGTACTTAATCCTGCAAACAATGGAAGACTCTTTCCAGGTCACCATTTCTATTACAAAGTATTAGAACTGGCAACACAAATCAATAATGTGCTAAGTAATTATCTTTTCATTTATCAAAATGCAACAAACTAAAGAAACAGTAGTTTAGTACAGGTTGCTAACTGGAACCTGTTGGAGAGAAAGAAAGAAACAAATGGTTCTATATATTCTTGCCATTAAAATAAAGAAGTTTCTGAGAGGAAACATTAGTGGGTGGGAAGGGCAATTGGCAGGTTTGGTATACAATGTGTAGAATTTTATTCATTCTCTGGAATGTTGATCTGACAGTTTTTGTTTGGGTCTAGAAGTCTGCAGGAAGGACAGAGGCTAAAGATTAGGGATATCATCAGCACAAGGATGGGAGTTCAAAGAAACAGGAATAGGATTCTGTGAGGACTACAAACCACTTGAAGGGAATAATAGATAATCCTTATTTGAAGGAGTTTACTTACTATCTCCTTTAGCTCCCAGAAAATACTAGAAAGGATTACAGTAATCTCCCATTTCCTCAGCCTCTCCCTCACAGTTCATCCCCTCGCTTGAGCAACCATGTGAATCTTTTCCCATTCAGAAGGCCCTCAGCCTGGGCTCTGAGGAAACAGTTTGGTTCTCCTTGCTACTGGCCTCTGAAAACATGCCTTTAGTTACCCACAGGGACAAATGTACAGATAGGCAATGAGAATGCCTCTTGGTAGCTTTGCCTTCTTTGAGGAGACGAGGAAAGCCTAGCTATAAAGTCCTTCATGTTACTTCATTTTCCAAACACAAATGCACATTCTGAAACTTGAATGTAGTCGGCAGCAACTGCATCAACAGTTTCACCCAGACATCTAAAGCTGTTTGTAAAGCTGATTTATTCCTTAATGTTGTCAGTTGACATACTGCCATTTCAACTTGTACTCACTGCCAGTGAGTACTCTCCCAGTGAAAGAGCTCATCTGAGTATGTGGCAGAGCTGAGCGAGGCCCTCAGATCTCTAGATGCAGCTCCTCTGCTCAGAAGGCAGCCTTGGCAGCTACGACATTCTGCTATTCCATCCTCTCTCTTTGGCAGAAAGCAAGGCCTCGTCCTCCATGCTGGCCTTCATCCTGGACTGGTTGGTGCCAGGAGCCCATCAAGGCCTGATTGTTTAGATTCAATTGGCAAATGGGCATCAACCAGTGTCAGGGCTTGTATGGTGAATATACAATAGGGTTCTTAATGAGGACATAGCATTTCTTGGTTTCAATTCAAGGGTTAAATTGTCCTATGTTTATGTCTAGCTACCATAAGGTAAACCAGATGGCTGAGGTAGGATGGAATGGGTTGCAATGAAATAGACTGTGGACAAAACGGCAAGTGGTTCCCTGTTCTCAGGTGCTGCAAGAGTTTAACAAGAGCTTAGTTATGAGCCTTGGGATTGACCTGGAGAGAACAGAGTATTTGCGGGAACTTTCACTATCTGAATTAGAAAATGCAATCTCAAACAGATTTTGAGAACATTCCACTTCCACTGGAGGAAGTGAAAGTGGATTCCTATGGGAGCAGTAACTTATTTAAAACTTGTTCAACTCTGCATTCTAAGGGCTTGCAATAAAACCATGAGAATAGTATATGTACAATAAGCATGTATTGACTTTGAGAATGACTTTTAAAAAATTAGTCTCAGTAATCACATTGATAAACTCAGCTTGTCTAGTGAAAGCTTTTTCCCTGGGATGCTAGAATTTAAATTGTAACACATTCTAGGCAGAACCTAAAACTTCACAGTGACCACTTTCAATTTTTTGTTTTAATTAATCCTACATATCAAACATCTTGTATTATTTTGTGCTTCAGCCAGTAATGACAAAAAAAAAAAAATATCATTCCCACTCTCTGTCACCGAGTCTCCACAATCTGTGCCTCTAAACAACTTGGATTCCTATTTCCTTGCTGGTCTCTGCTTAGTGTGACATCAGTAGGTTTTAATGAAGTAAATGTGTGTGTGTGTGTGTGTGTGTGTGTGTGTGTGTGTGTGTGTGGCTTTGTTTGTTTTAGAGATACAGTCTCATATAACACAGGCTGTCTCAAAACTTGCTATACAACTCATACTGTTCTTAACTTTCTGATTGTTCTACTTACACCCACTGCCACTATCACCATTAGTCAGAAAATACTCTTATTGATAACAAATCATAAGTTGGAACTATAGTTGAGCGCTCCAGTTCAAGGCAATGGTTGCTTTTCCACAAAACACACTGATGCCAAGTTCACTTACTCTCAGTACCTCCTAGGTCACTAAAATCAAGGAAGAGTAAGCTGGGAGATGAACAGGTCTGCTTCTAGCGGCCATGTTTCCACTTGCCTTGGAAAGGGACACTTATAGCACCAACCACCTACTCCTGTCTCTGCCTAAACCTGTCTTGTTAAATAGTCTAATTCACAGACTGTATTCACACATGGTAGCTCCTCTCTCAGCTTCTCCCACTATCTCCAAAAATTACAGAGGAAGGGGAATGAAAATTAAATTAAAATGCTCTTGGAATAAAATAACAGGCCAAATGCTAAAATGATATAAACAAAATATGTGGAACGGAACACAGGTGAATAAGTCACGTAGGGCAAACACTGAAATGCAAGGTACTCAGGTAGGCAGTATAAAGCAACCAAGTACCATATTATTAGATAATATAGGATAATATTGAAATTTTCTTTTTTAGTCCCTCTACCTCACTGTGTTAATAATAATAACAACTGATATTTACTGAATCCTTGACACTCTCTTAGACATCTTACTCTGATTATCTCCCAACTCCATTAATTCTCAGGATGATTCCTGCAGGCCAGGTGCAATTATGGTTATCACTGCTTCATACATAATGAAATTGAGGTTTAGAATGGTAATTCTGTTTTCCTGGGTCATACCACTGCTGAATACGATAGAGATGTAATTTTTTTTTTCTAATATCAACCAAATTTATTCACCAATGTTCTGTCACAAGTACATTTCTTCTTTATGCTCTTTTCTGTAAGTCCTAATTTATTGAGATCTTAAGCCAATCAGATAATGACATGGAAATTTTTGGCTTCTACACAGATGGCTCTGGTCAAGCCCAGGACAAAAAAAAATAAAACAAAAAGACATGAAGGTAGGAAAGAAATTATTGGGGAAGGGTGGTGGAAGGTGATGGAGGGATATGAGAGAAGGTAGAAAAGAACAATAAATTAGCACACGTGTGTGTGTGTGTGTGTTCCAAAGAACAAATTTAACCTTTAAAATGTTTGTAGGATTTAAACAGACATCTGCTGCTATCCAAGACTTTTCACACCCTTAGTCAATTCTTGTTTAATATACTAATCCTACAACAAAGAAGAATATTCATCTAGTCACTGCTAAAATCCTAAATACTTTCCTACCTGTTTGAGAAAGAGCCAGCATCCTGACCTGTCTCCCATGTGACCTCTTCTGAGTAGTTACTTTTTCATCACCTTGATATGAGCAAGAGTTATCTAGGGAGTGCAACCTCAGTTGAGAAAATGCCTCCATCAGATTGGCCTGTAGGCAAGTCTATAGGATGTTTTCTTGATTAATGATTGATGTAGGCGGGCTTAGGTCAGTGCTACCTCTGTAACCACTATAACAAACATACAGCTTTCCAGGAATGGTTGCTTAAATGTGCCTGATACTAGGTAAATGTCTATGAAACCAGGAAGAGCTTCATCACTTTATACACACTGTGACATATCCCTGGATCCACTGCCACACTATGTACTTAAGTAGACTTTGTCTTGAGGCAACTTCATACTACTGATATTTACCAATCTCTGCACACCATATGGCAGGTTCCAACTGTGCCTATTAGCTGTTTTCCTCAATGCTGTGCCAAAACACCTAACAGAAACTAAAGCATTTTCATCAATAAAAACTGCAACCAAATATTGGGGTAAGAACCTGAAAGATTAGAGAACAGGGAGCAGGTGCAGAACAAAAGCCTTTCTCTAGTTAGCAATGAAGGTATCATATTAGGAAAAATACTGATTTAAACATTTCCGAATGTGTAACTTTGTTTTCAAGCTTTAATCAGATGTTTAAATAAACATAACTCATTACAATTTATGTCTTTTGAACCTTTTTCTACTCAATTTCTCCTTTCATTATGTGTCATCTTTTGGCTTCTGTTCCTGCATGCTCTAATCACACTAATCCTCCTTCTCCTCCCTCAAGTTTTCAGTTACCTATTTGGTATGTTTTATAACTTATATTGTATATTTTAATAACTTGTCCTCTATATTTACATATATGTATAGAAGCCTTCACGGAATAGCATTTTCTCTCAGATTTACGTTGTGTATTCTGCAGTTTTCTTTTTCTGTGGACATTTTCTTGAAGTCTTTATGTAGCTCATGCATTGCTGTCATTATCAGGACATCCCTCTACAAGACTACAATGTCAATGGGTCAGTAAAGGGCCTAGAGATAAAGCCAGAGATTGTGTCAGGGTACAGCGTCTGCAATAAAGCAGACATGTGAGCAACTACTTATATACTGGAAGTCTATGGAGGGTTGTTCGTTAGCACATTACCTTGGATTGAACAGTGAACACTCACACCACCAGAGTCTCTATGAAGTATAAGACCATTAAATGAGACATGGAGACTCTAGACTCATTAGCTAGCCAGCTGCCAACTACTCACACTACTTCAGAATTCAGTGCTCTGATTTCTGGGGATACTCAGGAGCATGGTGTGCCTTGTTTCCCATTTAGAAGCACAGTGTACCAAGTAGTCTGGACACCAGGTCATGCCTGCATTTTCTCCTACATGCATGTGAATTTCTGCATGCCATTATACATTATAGATAATTTCAATTTATGTGATAATTCCCCAAATTTTAATAAACATAAAGGTTATTGCCATAGTGTTCCAAAGGTTGTTCTTATAGTGTTTTTGAAAAACCTTTGTTTATGTTAGCAAATTTCTCTAGGACATATACTACTACTAATAATATTCCCCTTCTTTTATTTTAATAAATATTTCAAAATTGCATTCCTAAGTAGTTTTCCAAATTTAAAGACATTAAAGTATAGAAATGTATAAGATTCCTTAATTAGTTTTAATCTTTAATTGTGAAACTATTCAAACCCTAAAACTGTAATTTATGAATAGCTACATCACTCATATCTAGATCTAAGATACTGTCTTCCATGCTTGTATTATCTAACAATCTATCATCTGTCTGTCTGTCTATCTATCTATCTACCCACCTTCTTATCTGTTCACCCATGCATCTATCCATTTTTCGATTCTTCTATCTTAGTTGCTGAACCATTTCATAAAAATTCTAACTATTATGACTCAACTTTGTGGCACTGGGGATAGAACCCAATGTTTCATGCATGTTAAAGACATATTAATCTATCAGCTATATCCCTAGGCTAATTTCATGACTCTTGACCCTTAAATACTTTAGCAAGCATTCCTAAAAGTAATGACATTATACTATATAAACACAACTTATCTTCATACAATATCTTATCACATGTATAAAATTAGCAGTAATTTCCTTATTCTTATGCCATTTAATATCCATTTCACTTTAAAATTTCCTCAGATGTCACAAAATGTCATTTTAATGTTTTATTTTGACAACTGAGATTCAGTCAAGTTTAACTAATTGAATATTTTATAAAGGTGTAATTGAAGAACGAAAAGAATTCATAGTTTAAAAGTTAACAGTACAGTGATATATTTTGTTTTATTTTGTTTGAGACAAATTTTTACTGTGTATTTTAACTCATGCTAACAGTCTTCTAAACTAATCTTCTAAACTGAGTCAACTGTAAAACCATATATTTGTATTCTTTATGTCTTCTTTTGCTTAGCCATAATAGTCTCAGCTTTTTGCTTATAAGTTGGCATTGTATTTTGCTCATATTATGAATGAAGAGCAAGAACCCTGGTGGATATACTAAATTTTTTCATTTAAGTATCTTTTGATAAACATTTGGGTTACTTCCACTTTTTGGGTACTATATGTAATGACTGTGAACATTCTTGCTAAAGTTTTTGTGGGGACATACATTTCCACTGACATTAAATGTAACTGATTTTCTGTAGTTAGTATACCATTTATATTATCAGGAACCATTCAATGAGCATCACAGCTTTTGTAAACACTGCTCAAAACTTATTTTCCAGGACTCCAAGATGTCCCCGGCAGCAAAGGTACCCACTGCCAAGGCTGAGTTTGATCCCAAGAACTTTATTGGTAGAAGGAAAGAACCAAATCCCAAAAGTTTCTCTGCTTGTTGTACTCATTTTCTGTGTGCAATATTTTCATTCCTCTTGGCTTCAGTCATTCTTAACTAATTTATACTTTTCATATCATTTTAAATGGAAATTATTTTTCAATTTTAGTATTTTTTACCAAAATAGAGAAATGTGGTTGTTCTTATATTAATCATGTATCCTACAATCTTTTTGAATTTGCTTACTTTTTACACTAATTTTTAGTGTACTTCTGAGGAGTACTCTATATGTAAAATTGAGTCATCTATCAGTATGGATGAAGTAGCACTACTTCCTTTTCAATATGGATATCATTTGTTCTTCTGCCCCATCACCCTGGATAGAACCTTCACTGCTAAACTAAAAATGAGTAATGAGATCAGCCACTCAGGTTTTGTTTTGAAACTTAAGGGAATTCATTCTGTCACTCACCATTATATTAGTTTTGGGTTTTCAGAGATGGGACAGTTTCCTGCCATTTCTAGTTTTTGAATGCCTTCTAATTATAAATGAATGTGGGAATATTATTAGTATTCTTTTTTGTGTCTATTGAGATGATCACGTGGGCTTTTCCCCTTTACTCTACTAACAATGGTAAAATACTAGAAGGCAAACTGATTTCTCTTTGTGTGTTTAAATAAGATTGTATTCCTGAGGTTAATAGCATGTGTTCATGCTTAATAATCCATTTTATAAGCTTCTGGATTCCGTGACAATTTTTTTTATATTTGTACGTTTCAAGGGCCCTAGTATACAGGCTCCTTTTCAGTGGCATGCTTATCTGGGTTTAGTATCATTATAATATTTTCCTTAAAGAATTAGAAGAAACCAGGTGTGGGGGTTAATGGCTATAACCTAGTACTGGAAAGATGGACGCTGGAGCATCACAAGTTCAAATTTGTTCTCAGCTGTAAACCAGTTCAAGCTCAACTGGTTTTAAAAAATAAAAGAACTGGTTAAAAAAAAAGAAGAAGAGATGAAAAAGAAGGAAGGGGTTGAGGGAGGAAGAAAAAGAAAGGATTATTCTTCAGGTTTAGTAGTTAATTCATGGTTAGTGTGTATTCTTTAAACACTCTGGAAACTAAATCACTGAAGCACCCTTACCTTTCTTTGTAGGAAATGTTTTGATTATAAATCCAATCTCTTTACAGAGGTCTATTCAGATTTTCAAGTTCTTTAGTCACCTTTATCAACATTGCATTTTATTGAATCTTTTTGGTTTGTGTTATTCTAAATCACTATTACTACTCTTTCCCTATCATATTCACATACACATTTAAGTGGATCATCAATTTTCTACACACAGTATATGAAATCATCAAGGTTCTCATTGATTTGAGTTGCCAATTATACACTAAATTCTTAAATACCCATGCTCATACTTTTTGAACACTACATTGACTTATTTTAATCTAGTCTTACAAAAATACACTTAATTTCTCATATGTACAATATGCTTTTATATCTGTGAGGAAAATATGTTATGTATTTCTTTTTTAAGTGATCTTGGCTATGCTTGCACATTCATTTTTCTCTAAAATTTTAGAATCAGCTTGACAAATCTCATGAAACAACTCTTGAGATTCAGAATCTCATTATGTTCATCTTGTAAGATTACTTCTGTGAGAATTTATAGCCTCACTATAATGAGTCTTCTGCCCATAAACAGGTTCTTTCTTATGCTGTTCAGTAAATTATAGTTTTCTCTGCAAAATTTTGATCATTTTTAGTAAAGGCTATTACCATTTTTAGAGGTTTTTTTGGTATAGTAAGTTATATTTTTCAACTGTACTTTTCAATTGATTATTGATAATGTATAGAAATTTATTAAAATTGACATGAGTCTTATACACAATCACTTTTGAAATTTTTGATTAGCTATGACTATTGAATAATTTTTCTTCGTTTTAAATCTAATTTCATTTTCTTCTTTATTCCACATGGATTAGTTATTAATAATCACCTCTTTCTTCTATTTCATCTCAATGAATGTGTTTTGAAATAATCACCACTGAAATATTTTGTTCTTTGTTTCCAATAGATAAGTGTATTGAGATGACATTCCTAATTTCCTAAAATGTTTGTTAAGTCATCAAAATAAGTTGTACTGATTGTGCTGCCAATCTCAGAACCAGATTTCACCCTCATTTGGAAATAACAGAGAGATAGAAACTTCAGTTGAATTGAATTGTGGGAAGATGGAACCCCAAGACTGAAGCCAGGAAATCTAGAAGCAAACAATTTTCTCAAGAGTTCTTTGCATAATGCCAAAACCTTGCCTGCAGAAGTAAGATTGGGTATCCTGACACAGAGGAATAAGAGAACAGCATGTTAGGGTTCAGGCATAAGAGAGGCAGAGTCCTTCTATGGACTTTGTTCTGTACCTTTGTTTAACATGTGATCTGAGAACAGAAGAAGAGCAAGTATGATTTCTTTCACCTTCAAACTCTCTACTATTGTTTATCATAGACACTGAGATCAACAATTAACAAACTAGACCTCCTGGAATTGAAAAGCTTCTGTAAGGCAATGTACACAGTCAACAAGAAAAAAGGGCAGCCCACAGAATGAGAAAAAATATTCACGAACCCCATATCTGACAGAGGGCTGATTTTCAAAATATAGAAAGAACTCAAGAAGCTAGTTACCAAAACTCCAATTAACCCTATTAAAAAGTGGGGTATGGAACTAAATAGAGAATTCTCAATAGAGGAAGTGGCTGAAAGATACTTAAGTGTTCAACATCCTTAGCCATTAGAGGAATGGAAATCAAAAAAACTCTGAGATACCATCTTACACCCATCAGAATGGCTAAAATAAAAAATGCCAATGACAGCTTATGCTGGATTGGATGTGGAGAAAGGGGAACACTCCTTGGTGGGAGTGCAATCTCGTACATCTACTTTGGAAATCAGTATGGCGGTTCTTCAGGAAAATGGGAATCAGTCTACCGCAGGATCGAGTCATTCCACTCCTAGGCATATACCCAAAAGATGCACATTCATACAACAAGGACATCTGTTCAACTGTGTTCATAGCAGCATTATTTGTAATAGCCAGAACCTGGAAGCAACCTAGATGTCCCTCAACTGAAGAATAGATGGAGAAAATTTACACAATGGAGTACTGCTCAGCAGAAAAAAAAAAAAACAAACAAACAAAAAACAATGCAATCTTGACAATTTCAGGCAAATGGATGGAACTAGAAGAAACCATCCTGAGTGAGGTAACAGAGTCACAAAAAGGCAAACATGGTATGGACTCATTCACATATGTACTTTATACACAGAGCAAAGGATTACCAGCCTACAATCTACACTACCAGAAAAGTTAGGAAACAAGGAGGACTCTAAGAGAGACATACATGGTCCCCTGGAAAAGGAGAAAGGAACAAGATCTCACAAGCAAATTGGGAGCATGGGGGAGGGAGAAGGAGATAGGGGAAAGAGGAAGAGAAAGGAGAACATGTGGGAGCAGGAAGATTGAACCAGGGAAAGAATAGAGGAGAACAAGAAAAGATATACCATAATAGAGGGAGCCATTAGAGACTTTAAGAGAAATCTGGCACTAGTGAAATGTCCAGAGATCTACAAGGATGACCCCAACTAACAATCTAAGCAACAGTGGAAAGTCTACCTTAAATGCCCTTTCCCGATAATGAGATTGATGACTACCTCTACCTTATATGCCATCCTAGAGACTTCATGAAGTAGCTGATGGAAGCAGAAGCAGACACCTTCAGCTAAACACTGAGCCTAACTCCTGAAATCAAGTTGCAGACAGGGAAAGTAATGAGCAAAGGGGTCAAGACAGGTTGAAGAAACTCATAGAAGCTGCTGACCTGAACAAGGCGGAGCTCATGGACTCTACTCTGATATCTGGGAAACCAGCATAGGACTGTCACAGATTCCCTGAATGTGGTGTTAGTTAGGAGAACTGGGCGGTCTATGGGGCCTCTGGTAGTGGATCAGTTTTTATCCCTAGTATACGAATAGATTTTGGGAGCACATTCCACATAGAGGGATACTCCCTCAGCCTAGACATATGGGGAGGGCCTGCATCCTGCTCCAAATGATATGACAGACTTTGAAGACTCCCCGTGGAAGGCCTCACCCTCCCTGGGAAGCAGAAAAGGGATGGGATGGGGATTGTGGGGGGGGAAGAGGGGAGGAATGGAGGGTGCAGGAACTGGGATTGACATGTAAAACAAGCTTGTTTCAAATTTAAATTTAAGAAAAAAATATATCAAAAAAGTATCTTATTTTACCTACTACTTTTGGGAGAGAAAATCCATCCCTTTGAGATTGCCATCCTCATCATGTCGGCCACTGGCTAGGATTGATTGGATTTTCTCTTTCTCCGTTTTATTGTTTATAGTTCCATATGGCAGTTCTACTCTTTGGTACTTGAAGAAAAGTTCTTGTTTCTTACTCCAGAATGGAAAAACTTATAGTAGAAAGCAAATACTTAGCAGGTAAGGTCTTCAAATAGACCTGGTGCCACATTTTTGGGAATGATTAAGAGGAAGAATGGAATGATGTATTCCTCAGCTTCATTATAGTTAGTGAGAAGCATCCATTCCCACATGACTAAATCCTTTTCTTCATATGTAAGCTGAGTTGCATCATTTAATTTCTTTATGTCTCAATTTTCTGTCTACAAAGTGAAAATAAAAATCATTATCTACATCAAAATTCATTTTGGTGATTAAAACAGTCATGTATAAAACATTTCGACAAAGGTCCAGGTAAGTTAAGGGTTCATAATAATATCTGTTAAATATCAGAATCCTCAGAGAATGAGAGGGCAGAGATACTTTGGCTACCTTGCATATATTTTTCTTCAGTGACTTGCAAGCAGACACCCACTAAAGTACTTGAACCTAACTAAAGAGAAGCGCAATTTTTCAGGAAGACCTTCAGTAGTCTTCTATTTTTGGTCCTGTCATCTCTTCTTTGAGGAAAGTGTAGATACTCCTTCCAAATGCAGTAAGTCCTAACACTCAAAAAGAAGCTCTAGACACTGAGGCACCTAGAGAATGGCAAATTTCCTGCCTGAATCCTAAGAATGCCTCTTCAATCCCTGAACAAATCCAGAATTCATCTGTTGTCCCTGGATTTTACCTGGGAGGAGGAAATGAGAACAATTCAACAGTACTCTAACTACCAACATTGCCTAGCCATGGTCCTAGAGCTCTGCTTATCTGTTTCTAGCTCCCAACATCAGCTCCTTGATAGCTTAATGCGGAAACATTACATGCTACTTATAATTTTTGTCTCTAACATGTTCTTATTTTGACCAAACTAGCTCCTCACTATGTAGGAACATTTTCTTATTATTAGGAAAAAGATGATATGGGAGTCATAAGCTTTTTCATTAGGACTCCGTGAAAAATAAAATCAGACCACTTTTAAACAGGGGTCATAATGTTTAATTGTTGCTGTTTGCTGGGCACATAGGATTTCATAGAGTACTGCAAAAACAGGTTATGTGAATGAATTGCATAATTTAGTCGTTACAACAAACTAAACTATTGTTACTATTAAACTCATCTGTCTAAACTATGAAAAAGCATGAGGCTCATAGTGGTTAAACAATATGCTTACAGTCTCATAGGGTTTAAAAGTTTCTGTTGCTAGTATGAAAGTGATTTTTTTTTTCTACCATGTACCTTGGAAACCAAACTTGGATTGTCAGTCTTGTGTAGCAGGAGCTTTACTCACAAAGCCATGGGTCCTCCCTCTCTTCTAAAATCACATTGGTACCTATTATTAGGGTGGTTTTTTTCTTCCTGAAGATATTTACTGTACCTTCTGCCTTCTTCTTATTAGCACTTATTTGAGTTTTACTTTTTAAAACAATTTTAGTTTTATACATTAACTCTAATTTATTTGTTTTCTATTTCACCACTTTCTGCTTTTATCTTTATTAATCTTTGCCCTACACTTTACCTAGATTTGATTTATTGCACTATTTATAACTTCTGGAATAGATTGCTTAGTTAATTTATTTTCCATTTACTTTTATTTCATAATAAATGAATTCAAAGGCATATGGCTTTTTGCTCATTATGGCTTTGCCTGCATCTAAATGATTTTGATATGTATAACTCCCATTATCATATTAACATAAATGTGTCTTCAGATCAAGAGTTCTATAGAAGGGTATTTATGTTTTAAATTTATATATTTCTATTAGGATAGGCCTGTGTGAATGAGGAGTGGCACAGTTGGCTATCTTTTCATTGCTGACTTCTAAATGCTACTTGAACCCTGCCTGACTGATTTCCATGCTTGTATTCTCAATCAGTACAAATGCTAAGAGTCTTTCCTGTGTGTGTATGCGTGTGTGTGTTGTGTGTGTGTGTGGGGGGGGTTCCGCCCTGTTTACTGGATTGAAGGTAACGTGACTGAGACTGGAGTTTTGTATTCTGTACCACCTAAAAGTGGACATTTGAAAATGAGGGAAGTGAAGCAAAATGTCAGCATGAAAAGGTCAGCTAGCTTGCTTACAGCAACGCAGCCCTCCCTTATACAGCCTTCACCTGGAGTGGGAAGAGGACATTTGCTCTTTCAGCCTTGTTTGCCAGGCATCGTGGGCACTATTTAGTCCTAAAATATGTGGCTACCTTTCAGAGACCTAGTTCTTTGTGGTGACAGTTCATAGGTCATACATGATTGAGGCAGGAGAACCGTCAGTAATTTTCTAGATTTAAAAACAAATCATCAGTCCACAGTGAAAGGGTCATATAATCGACCTAGTGCATAGAGGCTAGGATTTCTGATCAATTGATCTGACAGGCAATGCCTTTACCTTCCTCCTCTTCAAGCACACTGTCTCCATAACGAAAGAGATGATCAGGTTATAATCTGATACATTACTCATATATTCTTAGCCAAATAAGAAAAGAGACAAACAAGATACACACATGTCCAGCTTCTCAGTTTAGAAGAGTATTTCATTTCCCTTTATTCTTCATTTATAAGAATGCAGTGTCACTGCTGTAAAAACACAGATCTCTGCACACTCAACTTTGGAGTACAGCTGCCATTATTTCTTTTGTATTATTTACCTCCTCCAACTTCTCCTGCAAGTCCTCCATTGCTGCCTTATATACCCTAATAATGGTGTCTTAATTTGTTTCACAAATGAATAGGGCTGCTACTATCCCTTAACCGGAGCCGCAGAACCATGTTTCATTTGCTTGCATCCATTGTGTTTAATTAATTGTCCTGCTTCCTTGACAACCTTTAATTGGACTCTTGTAGACTGAATATGACTGCCTTTTCCTCATTTTCTGTGTCACTAATGACAATGCCAAATAAAATGAGACCTAATACTGAGATCCTTTAACATCTCTGCCAGACATCCCTATCAGTTAGCCCTTTCCTTTTTATGGTCAATTTTCTGCCTGTGGAAACCATTACAATATGATTTCACTTCAGAAGTCCCAAACAAAGAAACAGACCCTCTGCTGATATTCCAAGATGGTTGCACTAACCCAGAGCTGTTGTGAAAACTCCTCTCTTCACATAGCTCATTTTGACCATGTGTATGGGCAAAGCAGATTTATCCTGAATTGTGTGTGCACTTCTACTGTTTCTGACTTCCAATGGTTGGGATCATATGTCTAGACTACAGCATACTTCAAATGGAAACATGCAATCTTTCTGAAGCTGAGTCCCACCTGCTACAGAAATAACTTTGCAACGGGAAAAAATTTCCAATTCAGGAGAATTTGGGGAAGGAATGAGAAGGAAAGACTTTTCTTTTAACCCAAAGAGTATTTAATGTTATAGACTTTGCATACTTAAAATGTGCACTAAAGCTCACAAGTAACTCTTTCAAGTGAGTCCTAAAGGACTCGAGAGATGGCTCAGTACTTAAGAGCATATACTACTCTTACAGAGATTCCTAGTACCTACAAGTGGCTTATAACTGCTTGTAAGTCTAGGTCTAAGGGAGTTGCACATCGTCTTCTGGCCTTTGTGGGCAACAGCATTCATGTGCACAAACCCACACTATATATATATATATATATATATATATATATATATATATATACCTGTCTTTAAAAATAAAAATCTTAGAAATGAAAGAATGTTGATGCTGACTAATAGTGAGCTATTCCTTTTACTGAGAATGCTATTTATAACCCCATTTTATAGAAGAAGCTATTGAGGCTTACAGATAAAAGTGCGGTTCTTTCAGTTTAATGTGAAAATAACACCCCTGACTCTATGCCTGTTCGTAGTTATACCACTCTTTTGCATTCTGTCTTGGTCACTGCTTTGATCTCAGGGTATCCTCAAAAGAGCCCAACCATGTTGTTACATGCTGTGCCCCCGGTGGGGAGAATTTTCACCTGTAACACCCATAATTGAGGGTAGATCTGACTCACTCCTGCTTGCCTGTAGAGAATTGTTGTATCCTTTTAATGAAGTGATACTTTCACAAGCCTTTGGAGCTGCATGTGGTTCTGTCACATGCAGCCTGTCATTTTCCTGACTCTTTGATGTCTCTATTAAATATTCCTTGCAACAGTACTTCACAAGCAAATGTAGTCATCAGATGACTTTCTTAGTAATGGCGCTTGCATATTAGACTTTAGAATCTGTAAGTAGTCCAATCCAATAAGGCAGCCCATTATATGTTTATATCATTTAGGTAGATATTAAAGATGGTTTTGAAGATGTCTTACATACAGGGTTGGATAATTCTCCTCAGGTTTTCTGACTGAGGCACACATGTTCTAGAAATATTGTAGAGTGCAAATACTATGAAATCTTTAGAAAAATAGTTTAGCTCTGAATTGTCCCATTAGCACATTGCAAGTTTTCTAAGAGCAGGACTAAAACATGATCCCTCCTCCAATAATTTATTTCCAATTGGAGAATTGTGACAAATGATATCAGCAAGGCATCTAAATAAACAGATATAATTAATAAGAGAGGATACCTAGACATGGTTTGATTATGTAGTCTCAACTTTTCATGTGACCAGCCATCTATGCACCTCCCTCCTGTTTAGACATGCAGCCAAAATTATATACTAGAACTTGTGTATTAGCTGGGATCATCTAGAGGAACAGAAGCAACAGAATGTATATATGGTATAAAAAGGGAATCTCTAGATTGATTTACATAGTAGAGCTGGGTAATTGGGAAGTCCAACATTGGCAAAATCTGCACCCCAGGAAGGCAGCGAGCCTGGTTGCTGCTAAGTCCATGAAGCTGAATGACTTATTGTCCCAATTCAAGGCCAAAAGCCTGGAGTACCTTTGAAAGTCACCGACTGCATATTAGAGGCCCCAAAAACTGGAGTCTAGAGAAAGTGGCAGACAGCGGCCACAATAGATCGACTTCTTTAGGAAGTGGTGAAGAAAGACAGGCAGGCACACACTGCTTTTACCTTAGATATCTTTTCCTTTTGGGCAGTGCATTAGAAGGTACAAACTACCAAGAAAGCACATTTCTCTCAATTAATCCTCTCTGGAAATGCCCTCACAGACATGCCCAAAGGTGTATCTCTTAAATCATACTAAATTCTGTCTATTGGAAAATCCAAGATCAACCATCCCAACTTCAGGGAATCTGAGGTCAGAAAGCCTTTTATGTCTATAGCCATGGTACCTCAAATGTTCCCAATCTCATCCGAAAAGACCTTTATTCTGCTCCAGATAGCACCACTTTCTAGCTCTCTGGCCTTGGCTAAGCCTCTGACTATCTCCAAAGGTTAGTTTTTTTATTCATAAAATTGGAGGAGAAATCATTTCATAGGCTCTTACCCAAAAGCCTTAGGGTCAAAATAAGTTTTATAATTCAGATTTTTAAAAGAATCTTACAAATGTGGCAGATTGTATAGTAATTCCAATGGGGTTAGAAACAATATTTAGCAATCAAACACATCAATATTTTTAAAGCAAAATACATGAGAATTTATACTAGGTGTCTTATGTTCATCCATGACAATACGTTTCATGAAGTTTGGCAGGAAGTGGATGAAAGACTGATTTACAGATCTTTCTGGAATTTGTAATTATTGACAATAGAATGTACACGTGTACCTGAACATATGCATATGTGTATGAAATTTCCTGCTCAATGTCAATTGAAACTCTGACATTAGAAGAATGTATTTGTAAGACCTAGTTTATTTGTAAGACCACCACCATGACCACTACCACCACCACAGCAAGGACCATCACCACTCTCATTGCAAATTTGTTTCTGTGAGGTGGTATGTGGGGGGCAAAAGTCTCTATAAGAGGGAAAACAAGGTCAGAGAGACAAAGCTGTGGGGTTGGAAAAGTGTTAAGGCAGAAAGGTATTGTACAAGTTCTCCAGTTGTAGTTTCAGTGCTCAGATGGCAAAGTGTGTCAAAAAACTGAAATGGGCATGCCCAGTGTTATGAGTTGGACCCTTCAGTGCTTTTTAACAAGGCCACTAGTAGGGAAAGCAACATTTAGTTCCTATACCCAGCAGTAACCTCCATTTTCCTTTAACCAGAGTTACTGACTGATTAGTCCTAGAGTGGGAACTTTCATTACAAATATAACCTTCATGAAATGAAAATAAATACACAACATGCCCAAATTTTTTATTATACATACATATATATATATATATATATATATATATATATATATATGAAGTTCAGAGAGGGAATCTAATAACATGCAGCAAAGAACAGAGATAGAATGTTACCTGATTTTAAAACATACTATGAAGCTATATAATTAAAACAGCACAGCACTTCGAGTTCAACAAAACAATAAACATGTTTAAGGTCCATTAATTTCAACCAAGATGCCAATAACATACTATGTGGAAAGGATAAGTCTTTTTAAATGATGTTGGGAAAATAGGATATCTACATGCAAAGATGTGTTTGTTTGAATAAGAATGACCCCCATAAGCTCATATATTTGAATGCTTAGTCACCATGGAGTGGAACTGCTTGAAAGGATTTAGAAGTGTGGCCTTGTTGGAAGAAGTAAGTCATTTTGAGGTCTTATTTTTTTTCCTTTTTTAACTTAAATTTGAAACAAGTTTGTTTTACATGTCAATCTCAGTTCTCTCACCCTCCCACCCTCCCCTATCACCTCCACCAAACCACAGCCCATCACCTTTCTGCTCCATTTTGAGGTTTTAAAAGTCCAGTGCCTGTATGCTGCCATGCTCCCTGCCTTAATGACAATGGGCTAAACCTCTGAAACTGTAAGCAAGCTTCCATTTAAATGCTTTCTCTTATTAGAGTTACTCTGGTCACAGTGTCTCTTCACAGCAATAGGACAGTGACTAAAATATTACATTACACACTCATATCTTGTCTTATATGAAAAATCAAGATAAAGTAGATTAAGACAATATTTAGCAATCAATCACATCAATATTTTTAAAGCAAAAGTCTTAAAGATCATACTTAAAACAGTGAAACTACCAGAAGCAAACATAGAGAAAATGCTGTATGACAAGGATTGAAGAATGAGTTTTTATTAGTAACATTAACAAAGTAGGGAAATGGGATTATGTCAAACTAAATAGTAAAATAAAACTTCTGAATAAAAAAATAAAACAATAAAATGAAGAAAATATGTAGAGAGAGAAAAGAAAAAAATATTTGCAAATTTACATCTGATCAAAGTTTATTTTCCAATATATTTATAAGAAACTCAAGCAACTCAATAGTAACCAAACAAATTACCCAGTGGAGCATGGACAACTTGCCAGTGGCTACACCACTGCTAAAAATCGCCCTTCCTCCATGAGTAACCATTATTACCAACAGATCTTCAGGAAGTAGTGGGGTATCATGAGCTCCCCTTCCATGATAGAATGTTTTCAGCTACTCAAGGAGTAGTGGGGATTTAAGAGCTTCCCCTTGCATGATAGGATGTTGACATGTCCCATTTTGTGTAGATATTGTACAGGTAATGACAGCTGTTATGAGTTCATGACTGCAATGGCCTTGCTATGTCCAAAAGACACCTTTTCAGCACTTCTTCCTATCCTCCAATTCCTACATTCCTTCTGCCCCTTCTTCTGTAATATTCCTTGAGCATTGTAGCAGGTCACGTAGTTATCCCAATCAGGACTGAATACTCAAAGGCCACTTGTTCTCAGCACTTTGGCCAGTTCTGAGTCTCTGTTTTTAATCATTGCTTATTGTTCCCAGAAACTTCTCCGAGCACAGCTAAGATCAGCACTAATTTGTGGGTATACACATAAATACTAGAAAGCAGTTTTGACATCCTGTCAACTAAGCAAAACAATAGTAGATTTCCTACCAGGGCTTATGGACTCTAGCCATGGACTTTTTTTTTTTTTTTTTTAATCAGGTTTATAGTATCAGGCAGAAATTCTTTCTGGGGAAACATTCTCTCTTCTGCCTCAAATCCAGTCAGAAAAGAGTTGGTTATTTCCATGTAGTCATGCCACTGTTGCAGCGGTGGACACATCTTGCCTGAAATGTTGCTTTTTCAGCTTTCAGGTTTCACAGCTAGTCAAACTATTGATGACTTCCCCTGTCCCAGGAGACTAAACAGCACCTTCCAGCCCTATGAAAGTTTGCCAATGGGAAAGAAGCTTCTAGTTGAGTACCTTTTTGATTTCTCTACATCCTATAACCTAAGTGTATAATGTTTTCAGTAGTAGGGTCTTACCATCTAGTGCTTCTGAGCACCTAGGAAGAATGGCAATCACTAGTATTATTTTGGAGGCCTCTAGAGTCTCCATGATGGACAACTTATAGAGTGGCAACTCATTACAGGTACTGAGATTTTCAATTAATAAACTATGGGTTCTGGGAGCAGCAGTATCTACCCATGGAGAGCACCCCCACTGAAAATCTTTTTTAAATTGTATTTTTTAATTAGCTTATGAATATTTTTTGAGAAAGGGTCTCAAAATATAGTCTACCCTCAAACTGACAGTCCTCCTGCCACTGCCTCCTAAGTGTTAGAATATCAGATGTGTGGCACCATAGTCAGCTTGGATTTTGTGGTTATATTCAACAACTTCAAATGTGCCAGTGGAATGGCTGGCTAGTGCATTCAAATATGCCCATGGAATATCCAATATGGGATATACTATTGTATAACGTCTGCCCTATACTTCTTGCATGCATATTCCCACTGTTTCCAGAATTGGCTGTATTTATAAGCATCTTAAGGGTTAAGAGCTTGGCCTGTTTGAGTAGATTTGTAGAGAAGCCAGCTTAATGGAATGTCACTCTATCACATATAACCTAATGTACTTGAAATATTATTGAGTCACTGGAGCTAATGAATTTTCTTACCTCTGTACTCTCAAAGAGAAGTCATGAACTGTTAAATGACAACAAGCATGGGCTGTAAATGTTCAGTCCCAACTGTGAGGCAGCTTTAGACATGCACTATATAGCCTCTGCATCTTCTGTTCTTATGGATTTTCATATTGTACCCCAGCTCAAATTATACATGTGATATTGTTTCTCCTCCAGGCTTGTGGCCTGCCTTCCTCTTTGTGGTGTGTATGGATGGCATCTGTGGGTGTTTGAAAGAAAATGGTCCCCATGGGGAGTGGCACTATTGGAATTGTGGTCATGCTGAAGTAGGTGTGGCCTTGTTGGAAGAAATGTGTCACAGTAGAGGCAGACTTTGAGGTATCATATATGGTCAAGGTACACCCAGTGTGGTAGATAATTCACTTCCTGCTGCATGTGAATAAAGTTGTACAACACTCAGCTCCTTCTTCAGCACCGTGTCTGCTTTCATGACACCATGTTCTCCATCATGATGATAATGGACTATGTTTCTGAAACTGTAAGCTGCCACCTCAATTAAATGTTTTCCTTTGTAAGAGATACCATAGTCATGGTGTCTCATCAGAGCAATAGAAACCTCAACTTAAATGGCATCCAATTGTTTTCTAGTTCAGTACAGTAACTGATAAGCTCCAGTGTCAAGCTTATGGATGTCTAACATTCAAATTATCTTGTGTTGACAACTGAGTCCTCCAGTCTCTATACCTTTCTGTAATTTGTCCTTTTTATTCAGAAATTTTAGAACTATATCCTTTTTGCGAAGTCAGGGTCATATGTGGTGTATTGCATTTTGTTATGTGCTTTCTTTATGTCTTTTGATCCAAAAAAATGTTTGAAAAGATATTTCCCCTTTCTTTGTGAGTTTTACAAAGAACCTATAAAGTAATTGGTCAAGTTCATTTCATATAGAAACACCATTCATCCAAATGGGCCAAGAACAGTGTCTCCATAGAAGAAAATGCATTTTATTGTTAATATGAGCAGCATCTTATCTATATGTTTTCAAAACAGTTGGACTTCAAGGAAGTAGAAAAAGGACCAGTGGGAAGGGGGGGAAAGGACAAATGTTTGTTTATAATTAGAGGTTAATATTATCAAAGACCCTTATGTACATGTATGAAAATGTAATGAAATCCACTATTTATTCAGTTAATATGCAGTAATAATAACCATGAAAATATGATGATTATTTTAAAATGACAATGCTGTTTTAAAAAGAAAGCACTATATCATAGCTTATCAAAGTCCCCAGGCTGGAAAACAGTTTTTCATTTCAGCCAGTCTGTTTTAATCAGATATCTGAGGATTGAGCTAAAATTGCTATGAGATTGTTCTGTGTCCCCACTGTCTCCTCCAGCCTTCTAAATGGAAAGGTATCAAAATTCAGGCCAGCAAAGGCAGATGCTCTGAAACAAAGATTGGCCCAGACTACTAATATAGTAAAATTGCAATTAACCAAAAACTGAGGGTTGACAGCTCTGTGAGGCACCTTAATATTTCTGTTTAATTAAAAGCCTTTGCTTGTTTTAAGCTTGTTAGAATTGAAGAAAATTCTTCTGTACAGGTAGATTATACAAGAAAATCTGACTTTGAAACTTAAAACATGTTGTAAGTGACTGAGGACCTCTGTTGTGCCCGGGAACCAGCCTTTGGGAGAGGGCAGAAATCTTTTGTTTGATTGGGATTTTGTTTGTTGAACTGGAGTTCACTAAGTATCTCAGGCTTTCCTCAAACCTCCAATCTTTGTGCCTCCACGTCTTTAGTGTTAAAGTTAGCAACAGTAGAGATGGAGTTACAGATGCACTCTGTTGCCTCCAGCACCCTAAGTTCCCTTAATCATTTAGGAAACTTGACTCAGACAAAACTAGATCCTTGGCTTCATCACAAAAAATTTAAGATAGGTACATAGGAAAAGTAGTTCATACCCAAGCCTGTGTATGGGCTTCTCAAATGGAAGTCATATTTCACCCTCTTTAAAATGGTCACATATAGGATTTGGGTGGCTTTTCAAGTTATTATTTACAAAAGAGAGTCACTGAGACTTTACATGAGACCAGAGATAGGCGCTGGGCTGTACTTGACAAAATTACATTAATATCTATAGAGATAGAGAAAGTTGGGCTATCTTGATTATAATGGTAATTAATAGTCTTGTGTGAGAGTCCCAGAAAAATATGTGGGAAAGAAATAAGGTCACACTTGGGGACCATATAGGATTAGGTCTTAAGTCTAGTTCATTACTGTTTTATCATAAAACATCACACACACACACACACACACACACACACACACACACACACAGTAAGTCTTTTCTGTTGGCAATCTTATAGCAAATGTTAATTGAATGGGAATTCATGATTCTCAACTGGTGAGGGGCTTCATCCAACTCCACCCAACTCTAGAGTAAGGAACTCCTATGTTCAACATATTTTTCTACCTTTCTGTTCTGTTTATCTGTGTTTATAAGCCAAATGCCAAAGATCTTCAGTTACATCATTTGCCACCTTCCTTCACCAAGCCATCTATTCTATCTTCTTCCCAAATGCCTGTAGTCACTCCTACATTTTCAATCTGCACAGTTCATTCTTGGATCCAAGCGTCGTTGTCCATCCCAGGAGGATCCTCTGCAAACAAGCACATACCAGAAGAAAGCAAGAAACAAAAGCTCTAAGACTGTATCCAAAAAATGTCAATCAGGTTGTCCCCCTCCTAGACCCAGGAGCGGGCAGTGATTCACTGGGGCTTTTGGTATCTGAAAGATGTCCCTGGAATGAAGACAAGAGCATTAGAAGGAAAGGACACACTATGATTAGTAAGACCCATCTCATTTGTTTAGGGAATAAATGTATTGTGTCAGTTTTCATAAAAAGTAGAAAGAAAAGAATGATGCTGTCAGTTAGGGGGCAGGCAAGTGGGGAGACAGAGGAATACACTAAAACGTGGAATACACTGAAGTAGCTTTTTAAAATGTCTCTAGGTAGTTTAGATTTTACTAAAAAAATAAGAAGGGAAAGGAAGAAAGTTTTATTTTTGAGATTGTCATTTATTTACAGTTTCTCCCATCACTTTCCTACCTATAAATTCTCCCACACACCCCCTCCCAGCTCTTCTTCAAATCCATGGTGTTTTCTTTTCATCAATTGTTATTGCATGCATATACATAGTTGTAAACACTTATATATTCCCAAATATAACCTGTTGAGTCCATACAAAATTGCTTGTATGCGTGTTTTCGGGACTGCCCATTTGGCACTAGACAAACCAAATCAGTGGTCCTCCCTGAGGAGGGCCATCTCTCCTGCTCCTAATTTTCCTCAATTGCCCCTAGGGTTGTTTTGTGTTGAGGCCTAGCGGGCTTTCTCTCATTCACATTAGCATGTTCTTTAGTGTCATCCTTGTTCAGAAAGGAAGAAATTTGAAGGCTATATGGAGTCTCGAATGGTATACTTTCAGAGGTGCCCCACCCCTTGAGGCAAATTTCAGTACAGCAAGGAAGGAGTAACAAACCCTTACTACCTTTACTCTTACTATATTTCTTCTGGTGAGCGCCTGAGCATTTTAACTGAGAGTAGGGAGAATGGTTTCTGTGCCTTTCTGCTAAGAACTGAATTAGGGAGCGTGTGCTTTCAATTGGACAAAGCTGTGTTAGGAGTGCTTTCTAGCCTACAAGGGTGGTGAAAATTAAAAAGGGTCAAAGACAATCCTAAGATTAGTGAGAAAGTACACCCTTTCTACCCCCTGCCATCCACCAATCTCATTTACAAAGACGCCCCACATCTTTCAAAAGAAACCCGCAAATTACCATGGAAATCTGCCCCAACAGGCTGTGCTCCAGTCAGAGGAAGAGTCTTTGTTCACAGGGGTGTGTGGGGGCCGGCACTGCACCAGAGTGAACACTGTTAAGCCTCACTAATTCTCTGAGAAGGGGAAAGGCCAATCTTGATTTGTAAGAAGCTTGAATTTGAAAATATGCTGAGAGAAATGCCATGTTATTATTTCTAAAAAGCTGCAGTCAAACTGCTGGCTGCAGTCGGTGCATTGAACTGCTGAGCCTCTTAAGGCCCAGAACAAACAGATAAGGGCTGTAATTAGCATATTGGTCATTTGAATGCAAAGTGCACTTAAAAAGTGGCGCTTAGAAACCCTATGTTAGCATACTCCCCTAGCAGGCTGTCACTTTCCTATGTATATAATATTAATTTGCCTAGCAACGGGCCCTATTTCCATTTTGGCAGTAAACTTTAGCCTAGGGAGTCAGAATCTGGTACATTTCCCATATTAGCAGCAGGAATGTACAAGGAATATACAGATCTCGGGATATGGTGAGCTACTTTGATAAAAATCACCATGTATATCTTTGAAATTTCTATCTAATCCTCAAAAGTCACCAGTTGCTTACCATCTAGTATTTACTGACTAGACAATGTATGCATTTTAATGATTAAAAGAGCTGGAGGATGTAAACTGTTTGAATGCCCCTCCTCCACAAGCGCTCTCATAAAGGAAACACCAGAGAAAGACATTTGGCTCTAAGTTCCAGCTTTGCAGCAAAATAAGGATTGATCGTGAGGTACAACAGGTGCTTAATTATACAAAACCCCGGCACATTGAAATCACCATCCATTGAACACATTTGTGATGGTCAGACAGCGCTGACTGGCTATTATTAACTTTGTTTTAAAATTCACATTTGAGACCACTTGATTTGAAGTGGGACTGATTTTAGGAGAGGGAAATGAAAGATTACTACAACTCAGATTTTACTCCAATATTCAGAGTGGCCATCACATTGCTAAGGACATGGAAGAAAAATGTGGTGTGAGTTTCCAAGTCCAGCAAACTATACAGTAGACTCAGTAAAGAAAAAGCTGGTGAAACTGCAGAGAGGGAGGGATTTAAATGTCTGTCTCTTGAGAAAATTCTGCTATTCTACTTCGTGGCCCTGTAAAAGTCAGATATACCAAAAGGGAGATAGGGAGAGATTTCCCATGAACCTCTTAGAGGAAAGATCAATCATCCTTAAGCAATGAAATCCCTAATGTAATGGTTCCCAAATTTTGCTGCACATTCGAATCTGAGAAGATTAGAACCTGAGGGGATTTTTAAAAGCTCAGATGCTCAGATATATGCCATCAAATTAAATGAGAACATTTAGTAATAGGGCCTAGGCACCAGCATTTTATAAAGGTAATTTCTCCTGTGCAATGAGGTTGAGAACCAGCACTGATAACACCTTTCTTCTTTATGAGCATTTATGCTAATCTTTCCAATTATCCTAAGAAGGAGGATTATATTTCACAGATGAGGCAAAGTTCAAAGGCGCCAAATATTTTGTTCAGGGTCTTAAAATTATAACACAACGAAACTGGAATTTGAATGTAGCAATTTAATTACAGAATTGGCATGCTGAAATTTTATGCAACAATGCTCTCCAGACTTTTGTCCCCATATCCAGCAGGAAGAGAACAATCCCATGTCAGTGCACTGACGATCTATTAAGCATCTGCTACATACATCACAGTTTAATCACACGTTTGCTTCTAGGTGTTTTCAAAGAAACACAGGCAACTTCTGAGAAGTCTGATAACCTTTGTTTGGATGGCATTTTATTTGCTTTGTTGAAGCTTTATTAGCCCAAAACTACCAAAGACAAGACTATAGCTGGAAAAAAAATTAGACTTATTGTGTGACTTAGCAATTGAGCATCCTCAGTCATAAATAATGATAGCAAAGCAAGTTTGGGATCTCTGGTAGGAAGGTATTAATCATCTGGGGAAGGAGGGAAAGCCCTGTGACATTTCACAAGTGCTAGGTAGCCTTGGGGAAAATAGTATTTTCCATATAGTTACAGCTGGCTTTATGTGTCAGTACAGACACTCTGATTAATGGAAGAACTATATGTTCTTAATCCATGCTAATTTTTTATCCTTTCAATCCTAGGCAGACTTCTACTATTTCAGGTTTTTGCCCTGTTCAAATTAAGTGGACCTGAGAGACACATTGACATTCATGTAACCCATGGATTGATTTACCGATTGCCAGATGAGTTGATATTATCAAAACAAGTTGGTAAAACATACAGGAGGAAATGTAGACAATGATGAAATCTGAATAAGATTAGTGTTTGAGTTATTAGTATTAGGCAGTGTTTGAGTTATTAGTATTAGGCCAACACCAATTTCTACATTTTAAATATTCCATAAATAACAATATCAGAGAACATTTGGTCAAGGATACATGGAGACTCTGGTACTTTTTTTGTGATTTCCTGTACTATTTCAAATATTTAATCAAGCCAAAAAAGCCTAAGATAGTTTTGATAGTTATCTAAATGGCACCTCTTGGAGCTTGGGATATAGTGCAGTTGCTAGAGTGCTTGCCTGTTAAATATAGCACAGCATACAACTGGAATCCCAGAGCTGGGGCGGCGGGGGGGGGGGTTGGTGTAGAGGTAAGAGAATCAGAAATCCAAGAATATCCTCAGGTGCATACAGAGTATGAGACCAGTCTGGGCCACACAAGACCCTTTCTAAGGAAATAAAAGCACTTTTCCGAAATAGTCTGTCTTTCTGTGCTTTCACAAATAGTCTGAAACTGGTTGTATCAGTGTTCTTTGACTGGGGGGGGGGGGACTAGAAAGCAGGAAACAGATCTCTAAAAGCTTATAAATATGGGAGAAGTTTGTTCATTGCCTCTTGAGCATAGTCTCACAATATGAATTACAGATTATCAGACAAGGAGGGGAGGGAAAAGTAGAAGGAAAAGCACAGGGTATGAATGTCAAAACATCTGAGGGAAGAGAATAGCTTGGTCTGGCCACCACTTGAGCATAAGGCAAGATGAGTTGGGGCTGGAGTATGACAGTGTATATATAAATTTCTGCACGCTGAAATCAGGAGCTGCAGGTTTGCCTTGCAGGTACAGATATATATATATGTGTATGTATGTATGTATGTATGTATATGTATGTATGTATGTATGTATGTATGTATGTGTGTGTACTGTTAGCAATTCCCTACTTGAGTGTGTATCTTCTCTCTCAAACTAGATTCCAAATCAGCTAATGAGATGGCCCAAGTTTAGTTAATTTGTTTAACCTTTGTAGGACGCACGCAAGCACACACACACACACACACACACACACACACACACATGCTATATTATGCTCAATAGGTATTCAGTAAATGTCTCCCAGAAATGACTAATATATCACAAAAATGCAACTGATTTTCACTTTCTAAACTATCTGGAGCCTGAATATAACAGGGTAGGGAATTTTGTTTTCAGGGAAAGGGAAGTAGCAGGTAAGCAATAACACACATACATTGTCAACCCTGAGCTCCCCTTGCATCTGGTTTTGGTGACTAGTTTTGGCCATGTCCTTCCATCTAGGACCCTGGGCCATGCCCAGGATTGTTGACATCCTTTGAAGGCAATGTGCCTATCCCTAATGAATTTGGCATTCTGCTCACTTTTCTCTCTGTCTTTACTGGACATGAGCTGACATGTTTCCCTTCTTCACCACTTGCTTCTCAGGACTCTGATGTACAACAAATGTAGACTCAGGAGGGAACTGCTTAAAGAGTACATTGTCTCCTGCATTTGGGTGGGATACTTTATCTGAGACAGTAGTCACCAATTTGTCTATTGATGAGTTTTCTCCTTCACCTCTGGAGAGAAATGTTCCACTGCTCATCATTTCAGATGATTGGGCATGGGGATGGGGGCACTTCTGTTCATGATAACCTTATTATGTGTTTATCAGGAGCAGACACTGCCTAGGTTGTCACGACAACCAGCAATGATTCAAAGCTTCCCTGAAAGGTCTGTATCTCTGGCAAATAATCAGCCTTTAGCTCTCAGCAGATGCTGAACTGAGCAGCCAATCACAGGTGAGATGAGAAAACATGACATCATAGTCCGGCTGGTCCAAAAGGAATTTTTTTTTGTTTTCTATTTTTTATTGATTCTTTGTCTTCTAGATTATTCTTTCTCATTCTCTCTCTCTCTCTCTCTCTCTCTCTCTCTCTTTGGCTCTTGCTCTCGCTCTTCTCTCCCACTCTCTCTCTACCTCCTTCTCTCCATCTTCTGACTTTCCCCCTCCTTCCCACTCCCTTCTCTCCTTTCCCTCCCTCCTTTTCTGCTCTCTCTCAGGGGAGCATGCAAGCAAGTTCACACACATACACCACAAATCCCTCACAAACAACAACAAAACCCAAGTTTTTCAAATCCAGTTCTCATTCTGCAATTTGATTTAGGTTCTCCAAGTGCAGCAAATAGGAGTGGGAGGGAAAGGGATGTATAATGTGATTCTTTTGGGAGGAAAGTCAAACAGAGCATCGGCTCAATTAATTAACGTGGTTTGATATGTAGGACCACAATGGAGGCAGAGGTAATTAACACCAAGTCAAAGGAGACAAACTTCCTACTTCTCGTATGAATCCACTCCAAGCCACCTGGATTTAATAGCCTACTTTTTCTCCATTTCCCTCACAAAGTCAGAAGGGCAGAGGCAGTGGACTTCTGAATCCTCTCAGGTTCTGCAAAGCAGGCCTCTAGAGTGGACTAATTACAGAGAACAAAGGTTAGGACAGACCCTCTAGTCCCTAATGCATATTTAGGAATCGTGTAAGTGCGGCCTCATAAAATTGATTAAGGAGGTGTTTTTGAAATCCATTAGGTTTGCTTTGGTGCCATTAGCCACTTGCATTCATACAGCAGTTCAGAGACAGGCGAAGTGAGTTTGACAGTGAAGAAAACTAAAACCTGAGGAAATTGGAATCTTGTTCAAGGGCTTGTCCAGTTTTCCAGAGTTGTGAGTTGCAACTCTGATCTCAAGAAGATGGTGAGTACTTAGTCAGAAGATTCTCTCTAGCACACACTCTCTGGTTTTCCAGACACACCTCCAGGCATGCCTGAACTCCCTGCATTTTCCTTGCAGGCAACACACTAAACAGCCTGCTGCAGGAGGACTGCAGTTGCTAATACTGGGAGCATGGAGGAAAGCAGAAGGAGGGTCTGTCTTGGTGACTACAACATATAGTAGTACACAGACACTAAGGGAAGGTGGACTGGGCACTGCTCCGATCTAATGCATGGGCACAAGTTGCTGAGCAAGTTCAGGGATGGAGGGTAGTTTATAGAAGTGCATCTAAACCCCTTAAAGAAGAAGAGGAGGGGGAAGAGGAGAAAAAAAGGAAGACAGAAATAAAGAAAGATTTTAATAATAATGTGAATACCAAGAGCCGCAAAGGCTCAGCCTCCACTGCTAGGAATAATTTATGGCTGAGGAACTTAAGGCAGGAATGGAAAAATAACTAAAGCATGCTAGCTGTTTCTGCCCCATAGACTACATATTATTGTTTTCCTGAATCCAGTCTGTGTTCAGGAATGGTTCAGTTCTCCGTGTCTTTGATTACCCTACCATAACTACTGGCCTGGCATTCAGACATCTTTCAGGATATTTAGGGTACTGATTGATTTTGTTTTAAGCACTTTCATGAATTGTATTTTCCACTTAAATTCTGCTTTTATAAGTAAAATCCACTATATACTGGGGCTGGAGAGAAGGCTCAGAAATTAAGTTCACTTTCAGAGGTCGTGAGTTCAATTCCCAGCAAGCAGCTTACAGTCATCTATAATGAGAGCTGGTGCCTTCTTCTAGTCATGCTAACACAGGTCTGTCATCCAGTACTGCCATGGTGGAGGTAGGCGGAGGATCAGAAGCTCAGTCATCACTAGCTGTGTTGTGAGTTCAGACCCACCCTTATCCTTTTTAGAGCCTGCCTAAAAAGCAAAAGCCCTGTATATGATCCAAATTGAAAGTAAAGCTTATCACTTTTGCACCATGGTAAATTAAAATGTTCTATATTGCACCACAGTAAGTTGAAGATTGTCTATATAAAGAAAACACACATTTATGTCAACATTTACCTCACTTATCCCCACAGTCACCCTGTGTTTGCTTGTTTGCTGTGTGTAATTCTGATGCAAACACACACATACACACAATTTTTAACAAGCATAAAATTATAGCACACATATTATCCTGTAATTGTTTTTTTTTTACACTCTTAAAAATGTGTCAAGGTTTACACTCTTATTCTAGCATATAGGAATCCACTTGGTTATTTTTACCTGATGTATAATATTCTAGAATGTGTGTATGACATAATTGAACACTTTTATTATAGTCTGGGGGTGGGTTTTTAGGAAATGTGGCCATATGTAGTATCATGATGTTGGTGATAATTTCACGACTTCTCATGTATCCCCAAAGTCATACAGTTGTGATCTTTAGACTTGTGCATCTTCTTTCACTGCAGTCAGGCTTTGAATGAGTGTTTTACAAAATTCAAGAGTAGCTACAATTTTAACTGGTATGTAATCCCAGAATTTAAGATGTATAGCCAGGAACCTAGAGGATTGGGATTGAAGGTCATCTTCAGCTAAGTAGTGAGTCCAGTCAGAACTACATGAGACCCTGGCAACAACAAAGAACACTGAACTCTTTACTGAGGAACATTCTGGCTCTTTTTATGTGATATTTACACTCTTACATTAAAACAGTGGATATTCTTGAGCATATCTTGGTATGTTGTCATGAAGGTATCTACAAGCATTTTCCCTGATTTAGGACTGATATGTCAAGGGACATATAAAATTTCAAATTTGGTCAATATTGCCCATTTGTCAGTCCTATCAATGGTATGATATATGAGACTGTGCAGTGTTCTTTTATCTAGGATTTTACTGGAATGAAGACACTAACTTTAATTTAGTTTTCTTGCTAAAAGCCCCATTTCACATATCTCTCTTGTCATGTGAAGCATGAACCTCCTAGGACCCAATAGACAACCACAAATTCAAAACTGAAAATTTGAGGGACATTGATTTTTGCTGATTACACATCACTTTTGGTACCACAATGTCCAAAAAATGTTAGATGTATCATCTTCATTTGAATATAAAGGAAACACTTCATGCCCCCATCCCCAAATATCAATTTGCCTTACAGTGTGTTATAAAGGACCTAGAAGTCAGAGTACGTTTGTATGACCATTTCTATGATGCAATGCACTAGTGACTTGAAGGCCCTTGGATTTTACTGTCCATCCTGTGAAATTCAGATCATAATGTTTGCTGAAGTTAAACTGTTGTGGTTATTGTGTTGATTATATTATATGGTGAGATACAAAGGAGGTTTGTAATCTCAGAAATAGTATACACATTCCAAGGGGTCACTAAGGATATATTATTAAAACAGGGAGCTTCTAAGGAAGGGAGGAGCAGATAGTGGAGATTTGTGAGGAAAAAATTACACACAGTTGAAATATTAAACTTGTATAGTCTTTTCCTTACTCTACATTCTTGGAGAAGAAATCACACTGGTAATAAAGACTATCTTTGGGTACCAAGACTAACACAGGTTATCACCTTTTCACACTTGGGAAATCTTCTGTGCTGGGTATAGAGTCTTGTTTGAATGACATTAGTGTGATTCAATTTTTCAAGTACCTAATAGGATTTTGCCCTCCACTCCACAACACACACACACACACACACACACACACACACACACACACGCACGTGCACACCTTTAGTTTCTGTAATCACTGGGGAGAGAAGAAATACACACAAGAAACATTTAAATAACCATGTGAAGTGACTATATGAATAGCTCCCAGGTTATAGTGAGTGACTATATGAATAGCTCCCAAGTTATAGTGAGTGACTATATGAATAGCTCCCAAGTTATAGTGAGGTATATGTGGGGACTAGAGTGAAATCAAATACCTTTTAATTACAATTGAAATCAATACCCCGGAAACTGTAGTTGAATCATTACTATGAAAATCCAGTTAAGCCTCCTTTAAAAAAAAAATACTTTTTTAAAAAAGTATTTTGGTTTAAAATAACTGAAATAAATGGAATTTACAAATAAGATATGTGACCATTAAGCAAATGACATTTAGATTAGTATTTTTTTAGATTACTTGCACCATTATGTACAAAAAAAATCAATGTGATGTAGTTAGTTTTTTAACCCCAAAGTTAATTAAAAAGATATCTGCAAAGTAATTGTAAGCAGAATCATCCTGATTTCAACCTATTAATCAAGAACAGGGAAGGGAGTGTGTTTTGCATTAGAAGGCAACCACCAGGGTGTGTTTTAAAGGCTATTTAAAGGCTAAAACAACAGTTACCTTGTGTAGTTTTTCCTCATAAAGGCAGTGTCTATTTTCAGAACCATTAATGACATGTTTCATTTTTGTTAAGAATACACTTCAGCTTATTAGAAAACCCATGGACTTTGTACTCAGATTTAGATACAAATTTCTGCTCTACTACTTTCTACAGCCTCCACATAATACTCATATATGCATACATATGTATTTTTATTGAAGAAAAATGTTGCAATGCCATCCTTAAGAATAGTTTGAATTATGTTTACTCACTCTCTGTCATCTTCATCCCTGTTTTGTCATAAGTTGGTCAGTGTATTTTCAGTTTCAGTACCTAATATTAGTGAAAACGAATCAATACACACACACACACACACACACACACACACACACACCTACCTTTCCAGGTATCTGAAGAGTTATCTCTGGTTAATCCAGCTATCTTTTGTGTGACCCTTCCTCAGAGGGTCTGGAAAAAACATGCAACCAGTCTTAGTGTAAAAATACATTGTGTTGTCATTGTGAGAAAAATATGTGTTGTTTCTTATGATGTGATGAGAAAATTAAATCATAGGGACACTGGAAATAGTTACTATTCATTCTGGCCATTCATTTTTTTTTAGGAGGCATTTATCTTTATTTTTTAAAAGTTTAAAAGTAGAGGAGAAAATCTCCAGTAGCTCCACTATTTTAGCCTACCCATTAAAATGTTATCTTTGCTTCCTTTTGTGTTGGGAGGCATATTACACATCATTATAGTTCAAACACTCAATGAATTGTGCCGCCTATTGTCTCATTGCAGAGATTTGACATAATTTATATAATCTGCCAAAATTCTAAGAAGGGTGGCTTTGGGAGTAGGAAGTGATGATTTGTGAAAGTAGATTTTCCATGGCTTAGGACACCTGTCAAAATGTGAACCTTCTGTTAAAGATGGGAGAAATCCTTAAAGGTTTTAGAGAAAAGATGAATGAGGGGATCTGTGTGAAATCAATACACTCAGCTGGAAGTCAAATAATTATTTCTTTTGTATAATGCCGCCTGTTTTGAAATGTATGTTTCATGTGCAGAAGACTGTTTTCCCTGTCTAAATTACTACCTTTCTTAATTCCACTACATCTGCTCCTCTTAGTTTTCTATGTAACCGGCTAGGCTGACAGGTGGTGTCCCAAATCCAAACCATTTCCTCAAGAAAAGCTGCTCCTGTAGATGAATCCCCTGGCCTGAAAATACATCTCAAAGCCCAATGTTCTTAAGGGTGGCAAGCAAGAAAGATGCAGGAAATGTCCCCTCCCCACTCCTGTCTGGTGCCTCTTTCTCCATGGCTCCACCTTCCTCTTTAGACAATCCCGACAGTGTAGAAGTTTCCATCTCCTTTCCCTCTCCTTTCTCCCCCCCCTTCACTTTCTCCCCCCTCCTAGGGCGCTTCCTGCCTGGAAACAAAAGATTGGTCCCCAGTAGCCCACTCAGGGCGATTTTACTTTTATGCTCACCATCTGATTGGCCTAGGTACGGTGCAGAGCCCAGGTGACGTCATAGCAAAGAAGAGCTAGGGAGCGGTTGCTGAGCAAAGGGGCTCTGTATCAGGCAGGCAGCTTGTGGCCACAAACAGTTTGGGGTCTTACGCTGGGGCCTGCAGTTTTTCTCCTCTGGGAGTGAGAGCAGTGGGCGAGAGAAGAGCCGTGGGGGGAGCCGGCTGGGCCCGGGGCTGCGGCTACAGCCGCTGGGCTGCAGCTCCCCAGTCCGTGTCGGCGTGCTTGGAGGTACTGGAAAGGTCTTGGCAGGGTGGCTGGACCCTTGGCAGGTAAACCCCGCGACTTCTGTCCTGTACCGGGCTAGCTCGGGGTTGGGGAGGCTGCTGGGCAGATGTTCCTTGCTGTGTCCCCCTCCTGCTCCTTCCATTCCCCAGCGTTGACTCTTCTACGTGGCTCCCTTCCCCAAACCTTGGGACCCAGTGTTCAGCACTTGATTTGGTTTGCCTAGGCAGATGAGTGGGTGTTTCCGGGCTGGTCCTGAAGGACCTGGGCTTCTTCCCTTGGCCAAGCCCATGACTAGTTTATTGGGGCTTGGGCCGCCTGGGGCAAAATCCGCCCTAAAAGCTGTGTGAGACCGTGAGGCTCCTACCATCTCCCCCCAACCCCCAGCCACAGTGTTGACAGCAGCCCTCTAGAGAAGGGGAGGGGGTGTGGCCGCAGTCTAGCCAAGTCCGCATCAGAACGACCCAACTGAAACAGAAAAGTATCAATTTTCTTAAAAAAGAAGCCTTTCTTTCTTTTAAATTTTTCTTTATCCCCCCTCCCCTTTTCACATGGGGGATGGTAATGACAGGGGGACTTTTTCCCCCCTTCTTCTTCTTGTTCTGTGGGAACTGAATGGATTCAATAAGGTCCTTAGAAAAGCCTGGCGTCCCCCTGTTGGCCCTTGTCTTTGTCTGGGTAGTAGGGTCATTGGGTTTACTGCTTCATCCCTTCCCAGTCCCCTTTGGCTCCCAGGAGACACTGTCCTCAGTTTGTGACCTGGCACGATGACTGCCATACTTCTGAGTGAACAGAACATTTTGGATTGAGGCTCTGCAGGCTTTTCCTTTCTTTAGGTGGTGATTGAGAACAGGGTGAAGGTTGCGCGGGGGGGGGGGGGGGAGGTTCTCCCAAGGAGGGAACCAGGGGATCCATTAGGTTTTATTTGTTTGTTTGTTTTCTGGTCCCACCTTCCAGAATCCAGTTCCAGAGTATAGACTTGAGTTTTGGGGGGCTGCATAGGCTCTAGAAGTAAAGGAGAGAAGGGTGACTGGCTTGGCTTTGGGAAGCATGATGGGGGCGGTTGCAATACTATTGAAAAAAAGGGGGGGCTTTTACTAGGGAAGCCCTTAGCCATGTTAGTTTTGCTCCCCCTCACCCCATGGTTTTGCAGACTCAAATCCAGGCCAACTGTATGGTTGTCTGAGGTGTTGGAACAGAAGGAGGTCCATTCCTGTTGGTGACAGCACAGTGGCCCTTTTCTGGGATGAACCAGGTATAAAAGGTCAGTGTGGTTTTCACTGGGCCATTTGTAAAATTATAATTGGGCAGGACGTGGGATTTTGGCACTTCAGCTTCCAATCATGGGCACCTTCGGGTAAAGGGGCTCACTCTGGCGATGGAGGTAATGGATGATTAATAGTCTGGGACCTGGGAAGAGAGCCCAATAGCCCTCTTTTTCTGGATACAAACATCATGCTTCTCTGTGTCCATGCAACATGAAAACAGTCTGGGATGTATGCTGGGTTAAAGCTGACTGCTGGTAATCCAGAATCCTGACAAATCTCAGGATGTGAAGAAGCATTTTTTGAAGTTTCCCAGCAGACAGGTGAACATAGTAATAAGACTAGAAGAAATGGGCCACAACACCCGGTGGACATTCCAACTGGTTGATCATTCCTACAGGTTGTGTGTGTGTGTGGGGGGGTTGGGGGTTTGTTGGTTGATTTCCCCCCCCCTTGTTCAAAGGTGGCAGTATTGCACAGAGCAGACAAGTTTGCTCTGGGTTTGGAAAAGACTGGGTAGTAGGTTTGATAGATGAGTGAAATGGCAAATGACTGCAGAATGAAAGGGAATTGCTGGTAGAGATTCTGCTATGGTGAAGTCAAGACTAAGCACCAGGTCAAAGAGGATGACAATACCGAAGAAATTAGACTGAATAGGCAGGGGTGAATGGAGTGGGTAAAGAACTGTAGAGGGTGAAGAAAGATCTGGATCTTGCTAGGAGCTCGAGCCCCAGTTTTCCTGGTGACACAGTAAAAGAAAAGTTTTGGTAGTCAACTCAGCAATGACTCAATCAAGGATTGCAGTGGTCTTCTAGCAGTTTAGGGAATCAATAGCATTCCCAACTGCATAAGCCATTTTTAGGAACCAGTAACTTTAACCAAAGGGATGAGAAGACACTAAATGAGCAGCAGTCTTGAAAAAACAGTTCTTTTGGGATAAAGGGAAGGAACAGGGGATGAAGGCTGGAAATAAAACAGGGAGCTATAGTCTGAGACTAAAGTCTGACTGCTTTTTATGGGTGAAGTAGGCCCCCCGGGGGCGGGGGATGTGCTGGGACCTTGTGTCCACCAAGGCCAATAGAAAACCTTTACCATGGAAAGTAAGTGTGACATTCTAGCCCTCTGGAGCACAGTTTAAGTCTTAGCTGAGCCTCCCCCACACCCACCCACATGCACAACCCACACCTGTCAGAAGCTCAGTAGTTCCCTTTGCAGGGCCAGGGTAAACTTCCAGGCCAAATTCGAACTAAATAGCTTTGCCAGCAGGGGGCGGAAAAGTAACTGTAGTGATGTGGAGGACCCAAGTCCTCCATTTCAGGTGTGAAGCCAGAGCTTCGTTTCAACTAACAGCCATAAATTTACAATCTGATTTAGCAGTGCCAGAGAACTAAATGAACCTCCAGGTCAATGTGTTCCCATTTCTTCCCAGAAATGTGGTGCTGCCTACCGCGCTCGGCAGCGTGGGAAGGTACATGCATTTACTTGTGATTACTTGAGTCACTAATACACACAGTCTAACCGGGAGCTTAATTAGAAATGTTAATCAATGCAATAGATCCATGTCTGATTTGCACATTCGGTCAATTATCTGCACGTTGGGACAATCTGTGCTGTGCTCAGGGGATGAAACGAGGGGGTAAAATGCTACAGCTACAGATGGGACTGGGGTTGGGAAGCAAAAGAGGGGAAGTGGACCTTGAAGACTACGAAGAAATTAACAATTTACTCGTGGGGAAAAGAATCATCTCAAACATATTTTCACAGAGAGGCTGGATCATGAGGTGGTTGGTCCAGAAGCTCACAGAGCTGAAGGGGAGACAAGATTTTCTGTGTGGTAGAAGGGGGTGGATTTAGAGAAAAGATTGGGGGGGGTGAAGTGGAAGGTGGGATAGCATGAACCTTGGAAATCAGAAATCGGGTGTTATTGGCTGAATGCATGTGGTCCTCAGTGCCTGTTTCCTTTACCTTCAAACAATGGAGTTAGACTAGGTATTCTCTAATCTGATGGGAACATTAGGAAGTGGACCCTTTTTATACTTGGTAGTTCAGAGAGCCACTAAAGTACAGTCCTGAAACAAAAGAAAATAGCCTATCTATATCACTTTCCATTTTGTAACCTCTCCAGTTTAGGGAAAGCCAATGCAAAAGAGATAGCCACACACTTCGTCTTTTAGCCGCATGACTTCACTTTTATTTCATGTGAATAGGGAACATGAGGACAAGAATTCCAATTCTGTATTTTTTGGGTTACCTATAACTAAACCCCAGAAAAACTCTTGTGTAGTAGTTTTCATAGACAAATCATAGGGAGGAGCACTGAGACTCACTACTATTTTAACCCCCTAATGCAGTCCCCAAACAGAAAGGTATTGTGGTGAAGATAAAGATAAATAAAAACAGGGGGTGGTTTGGCAGGGGGCAGCTTCTTTTCCCTTATCTCTATCAGAGAGATCCTTGTGAATTCTTTAGAATTCTGCACCCTAAACTGACCATTATTTCTGACAGCGCAATATCGCCCCCTAGTGACTATACTTGAGACAAGTTTCTCAGCTTCCCATTGCCTGGATGCCAGTACTCTGAGATAGCTTCTACAAGCCTGGCAAGCAAAGGTGCACTCATTCTATCAAGACTGAAGGAGAAACTCAGGAATATGCAGCTTTCTTCCTAGCATTCTTCTCCAGTGTGAGCCGGTTTAAATTGAGGAACATCACTCTCTTCTCCCTGTGCTTTATCTTCTTTGGGTCTGAAGAAAGGCCTAGGAGATTTCCCCAGAAATATGTAACGCTGCATAAGACATTTGCCATGAATGTTTCTGGAGAAGAGAGCACAATTTGCACAACTTCCTTTGATCTCCATCCCACGGTGATCATTTTAGTCCTTAGACAGAGATTTTAGGGGAAAAAAACTGAAATGCAGCAAGGAAAGAGAAGTTAGGTATGCATAAAATATACGCATCCATACCTCCCCAGCTTCCAACAAGAGGACAGGCAGAAAGCAAGGGCTGTGTAAATGCACAGTATAATACAGCTATGCAACACTCACTGCTCAATACAGGTGGAAGACATGGCATAGACATGCACGATGCACACTACACATTAGACACATGGCATATGTATATGCATGTAACATGTATGGTAGAGATGCTATAACATGTAACACATTACAGAAATAAAATGCATGTACAGCAGCATACTGACAAGATAAGCATTTATGATGTGATATAAACACAGCACTGCACATAAAACACAATGCAGGTTCAGGACAAATACAAAATAGTATAGATATAACACAACACATACAGATATAACAGTGCAAGGAACAGCACAGATATACGTGAACCAGCTTTTTCTCATATACAAAATATGCTATACTCAAAATATACCCCAGTGGGCAAGTGGTGTTGCCACCTGGTGACCTACCAATTGCTTCTGCACTGGTTCAAGCTACACAACTGGTGGGTTCAAGGTAGACTACCATGAAGTTACTATTTGATGTTCCAAATGAGGGAATGTCATCATTAGGAATGGGCTACATCTGACCCTCCTCACATTTTGTCCCTTTTGGAGTTCTGACAGCTCTTTCCTCCCTACCTCATTTCACCTTCTAGCAAAGTGAGCTTCTTCAGAAAGGGAGGAGGCAGTATCACTCAGTGATGCCGTGGGAGGGCTTTGGAAAGCCACTAGGGCTATGTCTGTGGGAAAAACACATGGATGCTATGATGCTAGGAGACAGTTGTGATCTAGAATCTGTACCAGAGGGAGACAAAGACCCAGGACATGACATTATCATTTTTGTTTAAGAAGTGAAATTGGAGCTCATGGGACTTTTTCTTGGCTTCCCAAGACTTCAATTTTGCTTTATGTGCAAATATCCATCAATCTACTCCTTTGGGTTAGAACTCTGTATTTAGTTGTACTCTAGTAACTGGGTGCTAGCCTGGGTCATACTGTATTTTAATTAGCATGTAGTTATGGCTTTCCTTGTAGGAACAATGTGATTGCAGGGGTGAGGTGTTGGGGAGAAGTAAGTAGAAGTTGTAGAGCTTGGAGTTGTACAAAGGGGAAAAATCAGCCTTTCCCTGAAGACTCAAATCAATGTGGGAAAATGCAGAAAGTGGAGGGGTTAAAGGGACCTTGTCTCTGGAAGAAGGTAGAGCTGGATGTTAGAGCAACTGCCTAGCATGCAAGACACCATGGTTCTGGATTCTATCATCAGCATGAGATGGGGAAGAGGGGGAAGAGAGGTAAAGAGAGAGATCTTGTTTCCATCACAACTAGATATAGAAACCTCTGTGAGGCAAACAAGGTAAATTGTCATCAAAATAAAACAAATTGAATGATCCAACTTGGGAAATTTTCAAAAAGCTGTAGAAAACATTTCTTTGGTTAAGACAGGCTGGAAGGTTCAGTTAAGGGTCCGAGGTTTAGAAACTCCATAGCTGTGAGGCAAAAGGAGACGTAGCATGTTCTTGCCTGAGAAACTCTCTTTCCCTGATACCTACCTAAAGAAAGAGGTTTAGTGATCAAAGGAGGTGAAACGAAGGTAGAGACTTGGAATTGAGGGAAGAAAGAACCGAACAATAGTGGTAGTTTGCTAGACAATGCAGATATTCTCAGTGGGTATTACCTCTATTGACTACTCTACACTGGGACTGTGCCATCTCTGATAAATATTCGATTTTACCCCTAATTCTGAAATTGTGTAGATTTTTCACATGCATCTTATTTGATTTAACCCTCCCAACCTTTGTCCAAAATAACTAAGGGAAAAGAAATTTTACAGCTGATAACAAGTGGCTAGATCCAGAGTTGTGAGATGGCAAGCACTGTACTCCCATGTCCTAACTCCCAGTTCAGTGCCCTTTCCAAAATCCTATATAAAAAATACATGTTTTAATATTTGATTTACTAGTCTTCTTAAATGATATTCTGAAATATCCCATTTTAGCGTGTGTGTGTGTGTAACATATATGGGGGGAGGATGAGGGAGTAGTAGCAGGTGTAGAAATGGTTCCATCTCCCCCACAATGTTTTTCTTAGCAGGCTCCCACTAAAAGAGCAGCCACCTGAGTCCTTGTATCTTGTGGCAGCTGGTGTGCACAGCACTGAGCCAGTCAGAGCTGAAGCCAACCTAGCCCCTCTCATGAGCAACACTCACCTGTCTTGAGCTCCTTCCAGTAGTGGCTGGATGAGGTGAGTAAAGGATTTCAGGGCATGGAGATAGGGGTATTTGAAATCCAGATAAATGTTGCTTTCTCATCTGAGCTCAGGCCCCACCAATTAGGCCTCAGGGCATAATTCTATTTTTTGGGGTGCTCAGGCTGTTGTAGCGGTCCTTTGTCTCTTGGTTCCTCCATCTCTAATATTGAAATGACAGCCTTGACCTACATTTTGAGGTGGGGAGGAGAAGCAACATAACAGCCATTGCCAAGTCCTTTGCAAATGTCAAGCACCATCTAAGAGCATCAGTGCAACACTGAAAATGCTTCCCATCAAGCTGTCATTTCTTTTTCTTCTTTCCTGGTATCTAAGAGGCATTTCAGCTACATGTCACAAGTCCTCCAATCAGTTCCTGTGGTTTCCACTGTCCCATAATCTTAATTTTGTCTTTATATTCAAATGTATTCCCAACCCACTCTTCCTTGCTTCTGGGACTGGCAGGCTCAGTCAAAATCTTATGGAACCTTCTCTCTACCTTCCCACCTAACAAGGTAGCAAGGGCGTACTCCCTCCCCCAGCTCTCCAACATGAGTCTGTAGCATTTGTTGCTTTTCTCTCATCATAAATCATTTTCAAAGAGTTTTTGGAAGTATTTCTCTGATCAGACAAACTGGATGACTATCAAGGTCAGGCCTTTAGTCTTACAGGTCTTTACTGTGTTAGTCTTACAGGTCTTTACTGTGTTTTACAGGTGATCAACAGTTCCCCATCATCTTTGTACATTGGGTCTATCTCTTCCTCTGCTCCTGCTTGTCCTCTGCCCTTCTCTGTCTGCCTCTCAGGCAGTCAGGGTACCTTTCTCTGTTGCCTTTTCCATCTGCACCCTGTAATATACCCTGTAGCCTTGCTGCCTATTTATGTCTTCTTGTCCCTGGGTCTCTCTGTCTGGTTCACTTCTGACTCTTTGTCAGCTACTTAGGCATCTCTCCCATTGCCCAAGTCAACCCCCCCCCAACGAATTTCAACAAGACAAAGAATATGCAACCCAATTCTTTTTCTCTCTGAGAATACCTAGGGCCTAGAGGATGGCAAAAGTGCATCTCTGCAGCAGGTGTTTGTGTGATGCCTTCCTGTGAAAGGGAAGCACCAGAGTTTCGGCTGTTGAATTGGAGGTATGAAATTACAGCCTTGCTGATACTGATGCATTCAACTTTCTGGAGATGGTCTGGTCCGAGATCCTCTATAGACTTTGACTGACAGAAGGTAACTAGAACTGAGGAAAATAAGAAGTGTGCCTGGGGATCTCTCTTGGGTTTTCTATGACAGCTACAATAATACATTTTATTTGTAATCTACTGGTACCAACTCTGAGCTAGACACTTTAGTCAGATGATACCATTTGCTCCAAAATTAACACCGCAAAGTAAGTATTTTCTCAACTAGTTCATACTTCTGTTTCTGAATCTACAAATGATATTAGTTCAAGTTAGTTATTTTTTTTAAATCAGTGCCAGTATGGAGTTTGAGAGGTGCTCAGTAATGTGTCTAGAACTAGAACTGCACTGCCATGTGGGGAGCATTTCCTGAAAAGTTTTGTAGCCTCCAGCATTATGTAGTGCTCACCTAATCCCATTTATCCTCCAGGCTCACCCTCACTTATTATTCTCACATATAATCATACTATAAACCTACACACAGCTGAAGCAGCATACTCATATATTCATATATTCATATTTTCATTATGATACACACATACTTTATACCCTACTCGAATGCTCTCACCCACTCCGACCTTTGTACTCTTTATTAACATTTCCACATACTTTTATATTTATTCACATTATAGAGGGCATAATCACCCTTACTCACTAACATGCCTATATAATCAAACACTATTTTTCCAGGCATACCCTAACTTTCCCTTTGCCCAGCTCAAAATTTTCATAATCACAGACATGTACCACACATTGGTTTCCTCACAGTCACACACAACTCAGCGACACAGAGGTGTACACACATACTCGTGTAATTCATGTGTTTAGATGATAGCAATATGAACAATATCTTGCCTGCTTATCCTGGTATATTTTCGAACTACTACACTCTCCTGCTCTATTATGCTGATAGTTATACTTTCATTCACATGCACAGCACTGAAACCATTCTCCTTCCTTCATCATGTCCATACAGAATCAAACTTATTTGTAGAGGCAGATATTTTGACACACATTGACACTCTTGTACTCACTTTTCTCAATACTCTACCTTCAGACACATGGTCTGAAATGCAATTATATCCACACGGACAGCTCTTTTCGCTTGGTGTCATCACCTTTCCTTTTACACAATCACTTATGTATAAATATGTTCCCATGAACACACATTGGCATGTACCTATTCTCATTCATTACTCATGCAAACTTCATAAATACAACCACACTTAATGCGCAGTCATGTTCACATTCTTACACTCTTGTATTTTCAAATCTTCACACTCATTTTCAGAACCACATAATCCAAATTATATATCCTCATTTATTCTTATGAATACATAATAACCTTCTCTTACATTCTTACATATATATACATATATATGTGTGTATATATATTCATATACTCTTACAAACCCATCATAATTCAGACCATCCCACATTTTACCATAAACACTATCACTCCAGCACACACTGATTCCCACTCTACTGGTCTCAAATGGATACATGCTCACCCACATTATTACAAACATTTATGCCAGTACACATACAGTGACATGAAATGTGTTTATAGTCACTAATATGTACCACGATGGCATAATTTATATTGCAGTAGCCAATTCACACAGATGCATACATATACTCACACAAGTGGTTGCTAACACCACACATGACAGTTACTGACATTTACACGCATTTATGTATTTATCGTACCACATTTGCACTTAACTTTGAACAGTTACTCATATCGACCCGTATGCCTGAGAAGTCACATACTCTTCTGCAAACTACCCCATACTTTCAGCTTCTTACATTGGTACGTTGACAACATAAATCTTCATATCAGCACTGACCTACACTCCCTCTGCAGGATAAGCCCATTGACTTACATCTGTCCACATATATTGGTCCACATATACTAGTAGTGACTAACACTCAAATGTAATTCCATATATATTTTTCTAAAAGCCTTATATGTGTTCCCAAGCTAACTTTTTGTTTAATTTGTCAATTATGTATATCCTAAGAGAACATTAACTAATCCCATATAACAGTGGTGAGGCCTGTTTGGTGTGATTATTTACTAGAAGTTCATGCCTTAACTTATCTCATTTCTCTCCCCAGGGGAGGGTAAGAGAAGAATCTATTTTCTTAAGGCTGTTTATGACATGAAATTGCGTGTTGATTATACACATGGAAAGGGCAGATCTGCTCCGTGTAGGCATCTCAAATCTACCCACACACATTGATACTCTGTTAACCTAGACTCTGGCACTCAATAAAGTGAAAGGTGATTTTCTCTTTTGAAGCCTGTACCCATACTAAGGAATAGGTCTTATTCTTTCCCCGAGTACCCATCTTTCAATTAACCCCGTGCTTAAAATGTATGTTAAAAAATACATTTTAATAAACTCAACCTCTGCCTTATGAAAGAAAGACAGAAAGGAAGGGAGGGAGGGAGGGAGGGTGGAAGGGAAGGAAGAAAAGAAGGAAGGAAAGAAAAAGTTAAGGTTAATGAGCTAGCTGGATGATAAAGTACATTTGTACTGTGAGTGTGCACACACATATGTAGACACCACTGAAATTTCAACAGCTGTTCCTAACAAGTCCCCAGAGGAGATTTCTCTGTAGGCGTAGGCAAAGATAAGCTGATGGCAGTTCCTTGCACTCCAGACAGACTGCAGATTTTCCTACAAGAGAGTCAAAAGAAGCACAAGCCCAGGAGTGGAGTGAGTGCAACCTGAAGTTGGATCTAGAGATTTAAAACCACAAGAGCACCCCCACAGTAACCTTTCTGGTGCATTCCTTCTTCCACTGGAGTTTTTCTGGAGCACAAGTGAGTGTGAAATAATGTCTGTATCACCACACCACTTGATACGGTGCAGAACACAAGTGAGTATGAAATAATGTCTCTGTAGCTTAGCACAAACAAAAGCCTTCTTCATTCAGGAACATTATTCAGGCCCCTCACTCCATCATTAGGTTGAAAATACCTTTGATACCTCTAATTCCATCATAGTACTTTTTGAAAATTCCTACTGACAGAAGGCTAGGCCTAGAGGAACTACTTTCTGTGACCCTATTAAAGAACTAAAGGGAGAAGGTAAGCAGTAGCATGTTGTCAGTACAGATCTAGTCTCTCCATCTTCTTCATCTTAGAATTCTGATGGCATGCATACCCGATCAGAGGATCTTCTGGCTGTCCATGGTGTCAAGCTCAGAAAGAGATTCAAATTGGTGAAAGACACATACTGTGCCTTTGAGTTAATTTTTTTTTCTTTTGTGTGGGAAAAGACAAAGTCTACTGTACAGTCATAAAACGACAACAGTCCTGAAGCTTGACATCAGAGGTACTTTTACTGTATCATCTAATGGTCTTCAGGTTGCAAAGGACTTAAAGTCCCACAAATGGTTGGGAACTGCAGGAAGAAGTCAAGGCCATTTGCCAAAGGAAACTTTCTCATAGACATCTTACACAACATTGGGCTGTGCCATCTTTCCCAAAGATTGCATAACAGAGTACTGTGTCACTGGGCCTAAGTTAGAGAAAGAGCTACAAACCTTAATGAAAACATTTTACTTAATCAAGATTAAACCACCACCTTCACTGGAGACAGCTTTTGAGAAACAGTCTGGCAATTTTGTATTTGATAGCTTCTTGTTAGTACCTGAAACTCCACATAGGCAATATATATATGGGATGAGCTGAAGTTTTAAGGAGGAAAACTATGCACCAGTCTGGATTCACACCAATCCAATGAAAAATATTAAGTGAGAAGATTGTCTCTGCAGACCTCACAGGGTAGCTTATAGCTCAAAGTCTCCACAACCTGTTTCTGTGTAATGATAAAGACATTAGAAGCACCAACTTAGAAGTAAGTAAGACAAGCATTTGAACCCTTGTTTAGCCCTTTCTAGCTCTGTGACCTAGTTTGAGTACTAACTCCCCTCCTAAGACTCAGTGTCTTTTATTTGTAAAATGGATTTCTTATGAGGATGGCATGAGATACTTTAAGGAAATGGTTCAATGTTTGCCCAGTAGTAAATGTACATGTGGTGGGTCCTACTGTTATGTCTCCACTGCCTTTGAGAGGCTCCATCAAAGGGAGAAAGCTCCCAGAGAGCAGACAGTGGTGTGGAGCCAAAGCCTTTGCAGCCAGACTGTTCACAGGGCTTACTTGACACAGTTGAATCTTTTTTTTTTTTTTTTTTTTTTTGAGTTTAGTCAAAAGCTACTTTTCAGTGTTATACCTACTCAAGGAGACAATTGAACAAGCATGACTACCCTTTAGTTTCCTTAATTTCTGTACCACTAGGGCATGTTTATCATGCCATTTCATCAGTGTTTCTTGTTCATGTGCATATTATACAGTGATATAAATGTTTCCTAGAAATCTGTCAAGCCCACAATGAAGGAGCCTTCATTAGTTGTTACAGAAAGTGATGAGGGAATGTAGAAGAAACCCTTAATGCTGGTACGGCTGGCAGTCAGCGCACTCCTGCTTCTGACTTGAACGTTGAATATCTCCTTTCTGTGTAATAGATTTGCTCTTTTCTAAGGTTTGGTCTCAAATACCACAGTAGAAGCACAGTTTGCTTACTTTGAAACTGTAAGGACATTCATGACCAAGCAAAGTGAGTGATTAGCTGAGAATAATCAAACCATTTGAAACTTTTCGTGGCTAAGGAGGTATAAACAAGAACATACAGACTTGAGACATAACTTAGTGGTAGGGTGCTTTCTTAGTGTTCATGAATCCCCCGGTTGATCCTCCAGTGCTTGCAAAAGAGAACACAAAAATAAAAACCAGAGCATAGGTTTCAGCATCACACAGACAGGAGGTTGTAAGTCTTCATCTTTAGTTTAATAGATCTATGGCCTTGGACAAATGACTTAAAGTTTCTGAATGTCAATTTCTTCATTTTTGAGATAGAAATAATTCTAAAGCCTCATAGATACAAGGTTGTGAACTTGCATATGAGTGACATTTTGTAGAATGCCTAGGGTATGATAAGATCTCGGGAAATACTGGTAAATATATTTATAGCTTGCGAGTTATACAGCAGTGATGGTAAACAGTTTATTAGTAGGATATCTTTGATTATTTTGAAGGACATCCCCATGTAGTATTTTGAATCCTCACATGCCTCTGATGAAGTAGTCCCCATTCCCATATAAAGAAGTAGCTGCACAGGAACCAATCAATGTATAGATCATTAACAGCAGTGTAGGCTGAGCAGGCTTCAGGCCACAATGAATATTTGCATTTTCATGTGGAAAAATGTTATGGAGCTACAGTTACCAAATGGGAACTATTTGAATAGAAACTATTCCTTCATATGGAAAAAAATATCTAAATGTGAGCCATGGTTATCTGTTACCTGGAACCTACTGTGTACCTTACACAATGCCTAGCATAATGCCAAGACTGCAATCAATGTGGCTTCATTATAGTATTCTTCAGAACTGGGCAGAGTATTAATAGCTACATTAGTAATATCTACCACTAAGAAGAATACTTCCTGAGATACAATATGCACTTTTATGTTGTTCCAGTTGCAACAAACTGTAGACTGTTAGAATTCTAAACATATGTCTAAGTGTGGTAGCACTTGGGCATTTTGCTTCTAATGTGAAAATAACAGGAGAGCAAGCTAGGTTGACTTTGTAGAAAAGGTGCAGGACCAAGGGACATTTCTGACCTGTCTGTAACTTTGCATCATGATCAATACATTCAACTCCAAGCATTCTCATCTTGATTTCTATGCCCTCGGACAGATCTCCTCTCTGACTTCTTTTCCCTCTGATCCCTGACTCCTCTACCTCTTCCAGATCCTCAACATTGTTGTTCCCCAGAGGTCTTCCTTTTTCTCTTACTCCATGCATTTTCGGGGCAGTTAAACATTTCTTCATATTAATGTCCTCCAAGATCAAATCTTGAGTCCATATGTCCAGCTACTCTTGATGTAATTCCACAAGCCAAACCAACATGTCACAGCTAAGCTTCCATTGCTATTGTTTTGATATTTTCTCTGCTAAGAAGACATGTAGCTAAAGATATCTTTCTTCTATCTTGAATCGCAGTTGCTTCAACTTATTCTTGCTTGTGTTTTCAAGAGTGAGATGCTTCAACATTTGTCTTGCTCTCATAGACATTTCTAGATTCACTTTTACTGAGATTTCCAATGTGTCACTCACTGTTTTTGTCTTATCATTGAGCATTTGAGAACTGTTTGTAAGTGTCTTTCTAGAATTTGTCTCTTCTCTTCCATTTTCTGCATTTCCTGTGTTTCTTATGCCCTGGCTCACTATTTTTACTACCTGGAAATCAAACTTCTGCCTTCTTGTCACCTTGTCACCTATGTATTAGTTCTAAAATGCAAGCTAATCATGCTATTCCACTACTTGAAACATCTTTGTGTAGGCAGAAAGAGGCCAAACCAAACAGAAAGGCATATGAGGCCTTTCTTAATTCCTCTCCACATTATGTGTCCCCTTCTTTCTCTGAACTCCTCCGGACATTAATACATACTGTTCTTTATGCCTGAAACACGTCTTTCCTATGATCTGGTTATTTGCTCTCCCTAATTCAGTTCAAATATAATTCCTCTGTAAAGCTCTTTCTTCAGCCTCCACATTTCTCCTTCAATACCAACCTGTTTTCATCTTTGAACTAAACTGTCATGATTGCCCTTTTAAGTGACTTCAAGGGGCAATGCTGTTCCTTGCTCATCCAGTGCTTTTACCAAACCATTTTCTCTTTTACTTCTTGAGTGTTCTCTGTGTAGCTGGGCATAGAACAGACATGGTAAAAATGCTGAATGAATGGATTTGTGAATATTTAATGATTTCCTAAGCATTGTAGAATAATCCGGAAATAGAGCTGCAATTGATCTGTTTTCTCTACTTAGAGATATATTTTCCAGGCTCATAAAAAGGTCTACTAACTAAAAAGCTACCTCCCAATAAAAGCCACGCAGGACAGCATAACTATGATTTAAAAAGTAACAAAAAAGAGTAGTTTATTTTTCCAAGTATTGTTATTAATAACATTTTCTCAGATGTCTGCCCTGCTCATATATATGTATTCAGTACTAAAATGTTTTTATCAGACTTTATTGGCCTCTTCTTTTGTAGCTGATCTCAAACCACAGTTTTGGCTCTTACAAATATTGCTTTCTACCCAGTTTTGACATCTCTTTTTTTCCTCTTGCAGTATCAGGATCCTTCAGCTCAGTAGAAACAAAGACACAAGGCAGAGGAAAACTTAAGCTAATGTACTCAGAGTAGTCATTTGTTAAAATATAGTATTGAATACTATCTTTGTGACAACATGTCGATTCCTAGATCAAATTCTGGTGAACTCTTACACACTCGTCATACACTATTCATTCCCTTGACTCCTTTGGAGATATTAACTATGCACTCTCTCTCTCTCTCTCTCTCTCTCTCTCTCTCTCTCTCTCTCTTTCTCTCTCTCTCTCTCTTAAATCCTTCTGAAGCATCTTATGCCTACCTGGATTGTATTACACTACGTTCTTCTTGTCTACTTTCCTTGAAGCCAAGGACTGATCTTGATTCATCTCTGTATTTTTCCCTATATCCAATGCCATACCATGGATCTGCGAAGGTTGGTGGCATGGATGGGGGTGTTAGTGGGCCCTGTGGTTTTAAAAAACAATACCTAATATTTGTATGCTATTATAGTCTTGGTAATTATATTGTTGTCTATATAATCTGTATGTGTTTAAAGATAATATGTAGCCATTGTTTGAGACTACCAACTTCACTCAGGGCTACTTACTTGTGTATTTATGCTTTATCACCTAGCATGATACCTGGAACACAGTACTGATAAAAATTTGGGGCATGGGAGGTTGGAAGAAAGGGAGGGTGGGACAGAGAGGGAACTGGGATCGATATGTAAAATAAGAAAAGTAAATAAATAAAAATATTTGTTAAATAAGTGAGAATGTATGATGATGGATTGCTTAGAGGACAGTCCTTAATAGAAAAGTCATAATTTCTAGCTCCTCAAAGAGTCGTAAGTCTGTTATTGTCCCAAGTTTTCCTGAAATGAAAGTCAACATCAGAGTAACAAAAATAAAGCACTAACTGGAGTGTTTTACTGTTAAAGGCAATGGTTTACGATCCTTTTTTCTCCCTGTATGCATCTGTATCATTACAAGTAGTTTTCCCACCAGCCTGGTCCCACAGTCATGTCTGCCCCAAAAAGCACACAGAAACACTGTATTAGATGTAAAGCTGTTGGCCTATTAGTAGCATTTCTTATTGGCTGGCTCTGTCTTAAATATTAACTCATTTTTATCAATCTAAGTATTTTCACCTGGTCTTATCTTACTGGAGAGAGGATCCAGACTGCTTCTCTCTCAAGTGTCTACATCTAGAATCTTCTCTACTATATCACCCAGAATCCTTCTTGTCTCCAAATCCTGCCTATCTTGCCTTCCTATTTGCCAACAGTGCTTTATTCATTAACTAATAAGAGAAACATACTTATATAATGACATCTGTCGTCATGGTATAACTTGTAGATTCTTATTAAGCTGTGCAGACAAAAGGATGGGGCATTCCTAGGTGATCTGCTCAAGGCCATGAGCCCATCTAGTGGTTGTTTGAAACATTTTGAGTGATATGGCATAGACAAGTTGCTAGATTCACTTTCAAAAGAGTTAGGCTATTTTAAGATGAAAATCATTTCATGGAGCTGTGTATATTTATTATGGAGCATCTCCTTATCTCCAATACATTTGTCATGATATATTGCAAGCCATACTTGATGTTGGTGGTTCATCCTCAGGCCTGCTAACTCTGGTTCTTCACACAAAACTCTGTTTTGTCACACAGAATCTGTGACAGTTTCTCTTTCATTTGCAGTTTTCCTCACCAAATAACCTTTGTTTTTTTTTCCTTTGAGATGAATGTTAGAACTGGCCTTGTGAGGGCCACAGAAAAGTACATAGCAGTGTCCTCTTTGTATGTGTGTGAACCCTGAGGAAAGAAAGCTGATTATGTACAGCAGGAAGGATCTGCTCTATCAGGAACCCATCACAAGTAATAGCCTCTGTAAGTGGATGTGGCTTCTATAATCAAGTAGTAGAGAGATGGAAAGCAAGGAGATCAAGGGCCTTGTTTGATCTCACAATTTGCCAATGAAAAGCCTGTAGAGAGCTCAGTGCTATCAGTCATGCAGTTCCATTCAGGTTAGGTTCTTTGTTTCTAAACACTTGCTTTGTGTGGCTTATGATGCGTTCTGAAACCCATGGCCAGTTTTGTTGGTGTTGTTTTTGTAGTTTTGAGACAGGGTCTCATATAGTGTTGGCTGATCTTGAACTCTTGTTTCTCCTGATTCTCAAGTATGGGGATTACATAAGTGTATAAACATACCACTATGCCAGGCTTGGACATACACGCACACACACACACACACACACACATATATATATATTCAAAATAAAGCACTTGTCATTGATGGTGGTAGTTTTGGGGAGGGCAGCAAAGATGAGGAATTTCTAACTAGGGCTGTGGCCAAGTAGATGTTTATATTTGACTATTTTTGAAATGGAATAAATGAAAATTAAATTTTGTCACTTCCCATTCCCCTTCCAGTATTTTATTTGTTTAAAAATGTTTTCGTTTTAGATTTATTTTATTTATATCTGTGTTTTTCATGCTGGATCCCCTAGAATTAAAGTTATGGATGGCTATCAACTGTCATAGGAATAGTGGACACTGACCCCAAGTCCTCTACAAGAACAGCAAGTGTGCTTAACTACTGAACCGTCTCTCCAGCTGGAACATTTTTTAAATAGATATTATTTCAGATTTCTTAATATCTCCCAAATAAGATTCTGAAACACATGATTATCCTTTTAAAATTGTGGATGGATATTTAAAATTAGATTATCGGGTCATACTTTGAAAACCTGTACTCCACAACATTGGAAAATTTAAGGGAAATGGACAATTTTCCGGATAGATATCATTTACCAAAATTATAATTTGATTAAAATACAGAAAGCTAGGGGGTAGAGTAGCTATATTTTGTGCTAGTTCAAAGTTTTTCTAATTTATTTATTCTTTTAAATTTCATTTTACATTCTAACCACAGTTCTCCCTCTCCCCTCCTCCTGTCTCCCACTCACTTCTCCTGCCCTACTCAGTCCCAGCGCACTCCTCCTTAAGGGTAAGGGCTCCTATGAGGAGTCAACAAAGTATGGCCCAATAGGTTGGGGCAGAGCCCGATCCCTCTCCCATGCATTGAGGCTGAACATGGCATCCCACCATAGAGAATGTGCTCCAACAAGCTGTGCTAGCTCAAAAACTTTAATCCCCAAATCTGATAGAAAATCACTTATGGCTGAAATATAGGGTATTCTAAGTTGATCTACGTTCTTGGCTTAGAAATAATAGCAGACCTCAACTGATGTAATGTAGCTCTCTTCAGACATGCTTGGACATCTACCTAACACAGAGCCATTCTGGGTACAGGGAAACTGGGAACACAACAAAGAGCTAAGATAATGAGCTGTGAGTCACAGGTTGATAAGCAACTTCCTGGCATCTCAATGCTATGCAAAAAGCCCTAGGAAATTTAACAATTGAAATTCTGAGCTTAAATTTAAGAAAATGTGTTGATGTTTCACTGTGGTGGATAATTATAATCCATGCATAGTAAAAGGGAGCAGCTAGAACTCTGGAGACCCAAGACATTGACTCACCACACCCTGCTCTCTAGGGCTATTAGTCTGCATCTAATTTGTTCCATTTGAATGTTTCCAAGCATATTACATTTTCTATTTGAGAACCCGGAAATGTTTTATTACTGATTTTTCTTTCCTTTTATTTTCCCCACCTATTCCTTTGAGGTATCCTTTAGTGTAATTATTTCTGTTCTTTCATGCTTAAAAATACCTCTGCCTTTGTATTTTATGCTTCTTACTTTATCTTAGGAATGCTGGCACTGGCAATAAAAAGCTGAACCCTGTAATGATGCATTAGTCTGTAAATATAAATAACACACCAGATAATCATTAGCATTTTCTTGGCATTAGCTCATGCAGCATGTATAATAAATAATAAAGTATGGTGCTTCATATATTGAGAGGCTTAAGAAATCATGTGAAAAACAACTATTTGTCCCTTGTAATATATTCAGACTATGAGGTCCAGATGCTGGAGGTATACCTACTGATTTCCTTTTTAACAGCCTGACACTGAGATCTGTAACTATAATCTGTTGATTTCTTGGCCTCAATGCCAGGTTCCTGATGAAAACAATGGAAGTCTGTCATAAGAATGTTAGCAGGGAACAGGACTACTGTACAGCTGACCTCATTTGTGTGTGTGAATGAAAGAGAACATGAATGTTTTCTGTGTGAGTGTCCTTGTATATATGTCATCAGTGAGCTATCTCTTGCATAATCTCACATTGAAACTAGACGGCTGTAAAAGGAGCTAGTGCCTCCCTTGCTTGTCCGGCTGCTTTTGCAAATCTCCTGCCTAACAAGTAGCTCAGCTCCTCCTGATCAAATGATCTTACAAATGGCTTCCCTCCATTATCCACTGTAATGGTATCTCCCTGGCGAGGCTCTCTGAAACAGCACACCCCTGTCTCTGATAGCAGAGTTTTCTTGGTGAGTGCTCCCAGAAGAGGCAAGCTCCAAAACAAGGCCATCTAAGAACTGGTACAATCAGTCAACAAAACCTTTTGGAGTTCTATCAATAAACTGAATAGCCTTGGGCCTTTGGATGGGAGAAGCAAATGAAATCAGTAAGTACCAGCCTGAAGTGAGTTGCTATGAAAAGGCTATACTTTTTCTCTTGCTATATCAAAAGGTGTACAGCATAATTTAAGAGAAGGGTGTTCATTTTTCTGTTTACATAGATATATATCATACTGTTGTAGTGTGCTGTTAAAAGGGAATTGGCAAGAGTTTAGGAGTTTAAGGTATCCTAGACTTTGTACTTTAGCTTACTTTGTCATTTAACTATGCTCTGCACAGTCTTCATGAAAGACAGGGGGGTGGTAATACCTTCTTCACTGTGTTGATGTGAGACCCAAACCAGAGCAGGGCATGGAAGATTTTTTGGGAAATTACAAACTTGTTAAAAATGAGATGTTGTTAGCTAGATGCTAGCTGCCTTCTAAATGATGCCCATCTGCTTTGCAGTTAGACTAGTGCTAGTATTTGTGAGTAGGCTTTCTTTGCTCAGACTTGCTATAAGTAGCAGTGCAGACTTATGTAACATTATGAAAACCTACTCAAAGCTGAAACTAATGCCTAGAATGTATAGTGCTCCACTTAATCATCTCAAATACAGTCCTTGTTGGATACAATACACAGTACTAGCTAATATGAAAACATGCACTGAAGAGAAAGGGGCTCCTACCCTCATGGAAGTTAGGATCTATGGAGAGGGAATGGCATGATACATAATGGCTCCATGCAGCTTGAGACAAGATGATAGAAATCTTAAGTTAGGCCTATGGAGTTGCCTATGGTTAATGAATGGGCTCTACCTTGTTCACTTAGTTTGTGACTAGCAGTGTGATCACAGATTATTTTAGAGACTTAGATTTGGCTCATTATCTTTACTATAAAATATATGTTTGACATAACATAGGAATTAATGTCTGAAACATAATTAGAAATATTCAGATAGAAGTTGCTGTAGAAATACAAAGTAATATGTAACACTTTTGTTCCATAAGATTTTGCACCCTTATGGAAGGCTACATGACTTTTCCTTCTTTGTCTTTTGGTGATGGGGAAGAAGGAGGTAACTTATAAATCAACTACTATATTTTCTCACATTGTCAGTCATGATTTTTGAATTAGGTAAGTTCATTTGCTAATAATGCATGAAATATAGAGTGGGTTTGATGCTGGCCTAGGCTAATTACCAAGATGTGGCTTGCTTCCTACCAAAATCTATGCTTTAAACATTTGCATGGCCATCTTAAACATGTGTACTTCAGGTACAAGAAAACATAGAAAAAACAAGTGTAATTCTTGAATCCCCTTTCCTACAACAAAAGTATAAGTAATGTATAAACCTTTCCAATAAAGGCCACAATCTCATCTTCATATACAAAATATGGCTCTGTACTGATACAATTATCTAAGGAGAAATACAATGACTTTAAATGTATGCTTATTCAATACCTTGCAATCTAAAGGCTGTCATTAAAATTTTAATGACACTACAGCACTAATTCTTTCTATATAGAACCTCCCCCACCAAAGAATTTCCACATAACACACTCATGTTTTAGTAGAATTCTGATGCAAGCCTACTATACCTCTACAATCCTAAAGTTCATATTCTATCATATGTCCTTGTGTTAAATGGTTATTCTAACTTTGTCATCATTGTTCCTTGCACATTATTCTATTCTACTTTCTGTATCTATATCAATATACCAGAAACATTATAGTTTACCCTGGATATTTTTTCTAAGCTCCATCCAAATCTTACAGTGTGTCCTCTAGTTTGATACACAAAGAATATTAAACAATGTTTGTGTGATCATCAATGTCTGATAGGATTATGTTGCTGCTGATTTGGGAGCTTCCATTTGATTGTGGCTGTGCATATGCTAGGCTGTGCTTTTGGTTGTAAGGCAGTCAATATATTTGTTTTGTTGAGAAAAATATGCAAGTAAATAATTACCTCAGTTTTGAAAGTACCCAGACATTTGTTGATTTCTATATATGTCTCTCATGATGTTTGTTTAAAATATTTGTTTCATTTGCTTATGACTTAACAAATGATCTTGTAATTTGTAGAACCAGAATTTCTGGCTTTTCATCCTTCGTATACTTGGTATACAGTACCTTTAATTATTGCACACAATTGGCATTTTTGACTGCATCCAATTCAACATTCATGTCATAGTGTGACATTTGATCATGTTATCTAGTATACAGTTGGTTACTGTTCTTTCATTTTGACTTTTAGATCTGTGCAAGTTGATGGCTTTCTTTGCTAACCTCCTGAGAGTTTATTCTGGTATTGCATATCAGGAGAATGCATGTTGGAAAAATGATAAAATGGGAGTGGTTAAACATTTCTAATTGTTTCATCTATAGTTTCCCTGCATCATAATAGCAATTTTCCTCCCAAAATGCTTGGCAGCCAGGTTTTTTTGTCAAGAGGCGAGTCAGTAAGGAACTATGTATATTCATTTAGTCACCCACATACACATGCCATCACCCTGTGCATTAGACTGAGAGAGAGGAAAAGACAGGAAAAACAATTGTGATGTATCCTAGTGGTTTTAAAATAGGCTGTTAACAATCCTTGGGCATAGTGAAATAAAATATTTTTATTAACAAATGCATTCCAATTGCAATTACAGAACATATGCCAGCACTAATTCCCAAGGGCTTTCTCAAAAATACATAGCATCCATGAAAAAATTTGAATTCTTTGTGAAAAAATGTAGTAGCTATGTGATCAGGTTGGATATAAATTGTGAGCTGATATACTAGTGTTAGGTAGTTTTCCACAATGCTAAAAGCCAGTATCTGAAAGTGAAACAAATGGCCTATGGCTAGATCTAAAGTGCTACTTACTTGGAAATTTCTGTTGTAGAAGTGAAAAACAACAGTTAACTCAAGACTAAACAGTTTTCCTATTGGGCTCCTAGAGAATAATAGTGCTTTTGTATAATACTTGAAATGGAGCCTCCAGCCATCCCAAACAAAATAGTCTCTTTGAAGATCTTGGAAATAATGACATCATAGGCAGATTGAAGCAGCTATCCATTAATAGTGTCCTTTGTAAAAAGCTGTCTCAGAAGAGGACCTGACTTAGTAAATTGGTATTCTTTACAATCATAACATAATAAGATTCTCTTTCTTCATTTATGGAAGAGTACAAGATACCTCCCACTTGAGAAAAATACATTAACAGCAAGGCTTCCTTGTGAATGCCTCTTCTTTCTCACTGTTTGCAAAAGCATGCTTTGAGGCAATTCCTTTGAAGGTGGGTTAACAATGTAAAGAAGGTAATTTTTGTTTGTATGTTATAAAACTTGACAAAGAGCTGTAGTAGTATCAAGACAATTCAAGGAAAATTAAATCTGTCAAGTTTACACAAATGAAGAGTATTTAAATCATGCTTTATATTCCCACTGTGGAACTGGACGTCCATTCTTCAGTCTCATGTTCATCTCCATAAAGGATCATTCTACCCCTTCTGATGACCGCCTGATGAGGCTAATGAACCTAAACCCAATCCAAAACCATTCCAATTTGTTGAGGAGTAGAAAGTTGTCCATAGATGCTCTGTTCTCTGCAGAGTTCCTGGGACATCACACCATGTTCGTGGTTTTAGTACAGCATAGAAGAGTTTTGTTTGAGTTTTCTATAATAAGTTGTCCTTAATGGTCAACCTGAAACAGACCTGGTCAGATAGCTTCAGAGTCATCAGGTAGCCTGAAAAGAAGCAGTACATGCTTCCTTGTTTACATAGTGTAATTAGGAATGTGTAAATAGGTGTGGAAGCCACACCCATTTCTCAAGAACAAAGGAGCACAGTATTTTAAATTGCACAGTTGCCCTAGAACCCTTGTTGTCCTAGACTATTGCCTTGTTATGCAAGATCAGATTTGTTCTAAAGAGGGCATGCTTGTCTCTGACTTCTGTCATATCAAGTTAAGTAATCTGTCATCAGAAAATATGTATCATCTGGAACATTGTAGCTCTTTATCTATGTGGGACACAACTTTCCAGAAATCTCTCTTGGTATTGCTATTTAAATACTCAGGTCTTACCCAGTAACTTTCACATTTAGCTTTTTTGTTTGTTTGTTTGTTTGTTTGTTTGTTTTCATCAAGCTACATGTTGCATATCTGAGATTTTTGTGATGATAATTTCACACTTAGACATTAGGATGGAGCCCAGAAAAATTCATACCAAATTCTTCCTAGTGGCTTTATGAAAACTGTGAGGTAAGCCAGTAAAATATAATGTCATTGGTGAAATTAATCTTTTCTGGAGAAGAGTAAATTTAGAAGGACCAAAGGTCTAAATGCAAAAGAGAATGTAGTTCCTTAGCCCTGTTTTCACATGTGTGTTACAATAATTACTAGTACCATTAGCTTGTGTGTGTATATATTTTACATTGACATCACAGTTTGCTTTTCATTGTACCTCATGCTATAGTTTTACTTATACAGGACATATGAGGCTCATCGGGTTGTTGATGGTGATGACAGGACATTTATTTCCAGGTGTTCTCACCATATTGATTACTGAAAGGATGCAAAATTTGTCTTAATTCATTAAGATAATGCAAGGCTTGGCAAAGCAAAAGGAAACAGATCTATGCAAATGATGATCAGACCAATCATTGGGAACTGATGCACCCAGCAGGAAAAAAAAAGATATTATTTAATACCTATTCCTTTTTTGTTGTTTGACCATTTCATACATTCATGTAATAGATTTGAATTATTTTCTACTCTTCATTCCCTTCTTTCTCCTTCCTCACCAGCTCCAGATTAAATACTTTTTCTCTCCCAGTCTGCCTAGTTTCATGTTTTCTTTTGACCTGTAGCTCACTACTTTGAATGGAAGTCACATTCCAGGGTGTGAGGGGCCAGTTATTTACTAGAGTAAGCACAACTTAGAAGTGCTTATACCACTGATTAAAATGCTAGACCCTCCCCCAACAACCTGTAATTGTGAAAAGTCCTCAGGGAGAGAGTGGGGCTTCATGGGTTATATATATTGACGGAATTTAGAACATAGGGAAATTATTTTAAGATTTTATTACCAAATAGTATTATACAAAGTAATTTCACTGTGATATTTGATACATGTACATAATGTACTTTGTCCATATTTACCCCTCTCTTATCTTCTTCTTTCATCCCTCTTTCTGGTCCTCTTACTTGTCCTAAATCTCTATTTATTCTCTATTTTGCATGTGAGAGAAAACACAATACCTTTATTTTGTAGTCTGGTTTCATTTATTTTGTAACTTTTCAGTTGCATTCATTTTTCTTCAAACAGGGTATCATAAAACAGTAAAAATTTAAATTCTCTTCATGGGTTAGAATTCAGAAGTCATTGTTAAAAAGAATAAAAATACTATAACCACTAAAGCTAAAAGGAATTATGGCAAACCATTTATTTGCTTGTTTGTTTGTTTTGTTCCTTGAGACAGAGTTTCTCTGTATAACCCCTCTGGCTGTCCTGGAACTCACTAAGAAGACCAGGCTGGCCTCAAACTCAGAGATGCCTCTGCCTCTGCCTCTGCCTCTGCATGCTGGATGTAAAGGTGTGTGCCACCTCTGCCTAGTGACAACAAAGGATACCCTATGTTATTTCTGTATTTATGTTCACTTATAGTAAATATCCTTTTCAGAGTGACTTGGTAAGTTGTATTTGGAGAGTTAATACATTCCTAAATTAGCAGTAATATTAGATAAATTTATAATGACTCCACTGTAGTTGTGTTTGATTTTTTTCTCATATTCAAACCGTAAATTCATCCCAAAGGCACTTTTAGAACCTGACTTGTGCCTGTGAGGAAGGGACACCTCTTATAAGGGAAGGACCAGCATTAGAATAAAAGTACACTTGGACATAAACATTTCCCTGGAGGTGCCATATTTTTTCCACTTCATCCTCTGAGTTGGATGAAACATGAATATGCTCAGATTTTGACATAAGTGCCTAAGTAAGTAAAATTCATAGTAAGTAATAAATTCCTAAAACCTAGACTAGATTTTACAACCAAAGTACCTTTCTAGGACATGAAATATGACAGAGAGTAAAAATATGATGTCTCCTTGGTGCTAAAGCTCTGCCTGCCTTTTTTAGTTGCTTGCTTGGGAAAAGATGGGCATTGTCTGTCAAGAGAATATACACAAACTTTCCAAAAACTGTCATTATGTAGAAAGCATAGTCTATTTTAAAATAATAAAAACAGCAGAAATCGCTTTGCAGATACACAGGAGTAAGAAAGAGATACCAGGGCATGCCAATGTAAAAGCAGCTAATAAATCATGGTTGTGGGCCATTGCCAATCCACATCTGAGCCTGTATCAGTTTAAAAGACCAAGAAGTTTGTGCCACTACACCATTATGATCATTAGCATAGGATTTTTAAAGAAAACAATTGTAAATTGTTCATGCAGAGATTGTTTGTGGACAAGAGAAAGAAGAATCTCAATGTGGGAAAATCATGGAAGCTTACACATTTGTGTGTGTATATTGAATCACTAATAACCTCATTTACCTCAACTTTGATAAATTGTCTTGTTAGTCTTTGAAGAGGAAACTTTCTTCTATCTAGAAGAGAAACCTCTCAAAATACATAGGAAAACTGAGTGAATGAATGAGAGAGCAATGCTATCTATTTCCGGGATGCTCAACTCCCCGTGTGTACCACATTTACATTAGACTTATGTCCTGTTTACCACTGCTTTCCTTTAGGAGCTGTGAAATCAGCTGCAACTGAAAATGTCTGACAGCTTGGAGAACGAAGAAAAACCCCCAGCTCCCCCACTGAGGATGAACAGTAACAACCGTGATTCTTCGGCACTCAACCACAGCACCAAACCGCTCCCCATGGCTCCAGAAGAGAAGAATAAGAAAGCCAGGCTTCGCTCTATCTTCCCAGGAGGAGGGGATAAAAGTAAAGTATCAGTGGCCCGGCATTCAAAAGGGGCCAGTTTATTCTTTCCTTGGAACTTTTTTTCTTGGGTAGTTGCTTCTGGAGCATTGGTTGTTCAGGGCCTGCTTGACATTTACATCTGCAACTAAAGAGGTTGCCTTTTGCCAGAGGATCATACCTATGAGATAAGGGAAAATATACATGCTGTGTTTGCCTCTCACATGAACCGGATTTATAGATTTAAATGGAGGGAAACCATAGGAGCACTATATTGAGTGTAAAAACAACAACTTGCTTTCTTAAAATTTAGGGTAGATTTAAAGCAATTCCATCCTAACTCTAAGATGTCCATTTTTGATATTTAAGTGTATAGGTATGTTTACTTCTGTATATCTTTTCAGTAACTGAAGATTTTGAGTTAAGTATACAGGAGCAAGTCCAAGTTACCAAAATATTGTCTGAGTCTCAGGTAGGAAGGAAAAATCTTTTGTTTCCTCTATTCCTCTACCAATTGTCACCTATGCAACCAGTTCCACGTGCATGAATATTATCATTTACCCATATGGCATTCAGACTACAATGTGTTGCTTAGATGGTGTATGCTACCACTTTGTGACACTTGATTCTGTGAATCCTTCACTAAGTAGTTTATAAGCTTGTATTAATTGCCATAAAGCTCAAACATGGCTCCTGAAGATGTAACTATTGAACAGGATGTAAGTAAACTAACCATAATATCACTGACATTTCGTAAATGGAAAGAAAGGTAATGCCTTTGAAAAATAAGGTTGTTATTGGTCTGTGTCTACTAAAATAATTAGTTTGGGGGTGTTTATATACTCTAATGAACTTGTGGTTTGTATCACAAGAGCTGAAATTATTTTCAGTGACTAAGAGTCTTCCTTGCATGACCTAAGGATTAAAGAGACATAAAAGAATAATAAAAGGAATTCCACACAAGAGGTCTGTGACCTTATAAGGGGGAATTCTAAAAACATGTTTGCCAATACTTAAGTGGATCTTGAAAACTATTTTCTCAAAGTAAAGGATGGTGTGAGAATTGACAGTGTGTCACTATCTAGAGAACAATTCGTTTGTAATAGTGACACTGAAGAAAGGATCCCTATACTACATCTGCTAGATTTGAAGACAGTGAGTGAATAATGGATGACTCTGCACAAATCTTTGATGCTTGAACGTGCATGCTTTTAATGTCTTTGAAAAGTCCTACTTGTCCTTTTAAAGAGCAGGAATTCAGCAAAATAGAAGAGGTTGACATTTCTGTTTCGTGTCAATAGTTCAAATGACCTCATAGTGAAACCACTACTGTTTTCCAGAAAAGTATGCCCAAATCTTCTCTGGGTAAAACAATCTGGGCCAAATGTTTTTTGAACTGGCATGCAAACATAAGAGCCTGGATGACTTCAGCTCTTATTCAGAAAGTGTTTGAACAGTGCTTTCTTAGAGAAATCCAAGAGTACTTGAAAGAAAACCTTTAGTTCAAAAGTCCTGTTGATTTTTAGCATCCATTTGGTACTTCACATGCATTTACCAATATATATATATATATATGTTCTAGGCTAAGTCTTTAATATCAGTCACATTTTTACTTTCACCTTGTATATCAATGTATGGTCATGAAATTCAGGAAGATGTAATAATTACATGTCATTTAACTTTTAAAACTCTCACAAAGGTTCTGAAGGTACTAGAGTGAAGGATTCTTAAACCGTTACTAACGCTGTACCCTTTTTGAAAGAGGCACTAGCTAGTTTGCCAAAGCTTGGTATAATGCAACCCAGATTGGACAAGAGGCAGTGAAACATGAACACAGTAAAACTTTGGATCAAGAAGAACCTATGAATGATGAACATTTTGTGTAATTAATTTTGAGTATGAACTTGTTCGCACTAATACATGATAAGATATTTTGTAGAATGCTCTTCTGGGAGGTTCTTGTATGCCATAGGTGAATATCATAAGGGACAAAAAGATAATTAAGAGTTGTTGAGACTGGGAGATAAAGTTATAAAGAAGGTGAACCATTATTTTTAGAACAAAAGTAAGACGTTTCAAGGAAACCAATGAACATTGGAATCTTTCCATATAAAAAATTACCTGTTTAAAATTAAAATTTGAAGAGTCCTATAAAGAGGTATTATAAAGAACCACGAGAAACTTTCTTAAGTGAAACTTTTAAGTCATCGGTTACCATTTATTACCAAATATCTAAAAAGCTACCTTCAGAGAAAGTTTGGATGACTTCATTGCACTTATAAAAAGTGCTATGAGTGTTTTTTTTTAATTCTATAATGAGAAGTTAATGTGGAAAAAGTCCTAAGTCACCAAAAGTAGTACTTAATTAAACACCCTTATTGAGTAGCTGACAAGTTGTCTTCAAAGTTTGCCTGAGTTCATTAGACACAATATGTAATTTGGTTGGATTTCTTCTCAAAGATATGACAGAAGTCATCTTCACAATGGGATAAAGTTATTAAATAATGCTGCTTATATGCATGTTTTTGATACAGCTTCAAGATGGGATTTCAAGAACACTGAGAACACTTCCATCCATGATCTGAACTAAACAGTTCACCACTGTGCATTATGTCACCATTACTCTCATTTTTACTACCATACAGAGTAATGTGTATGTTCTTATCATCCTTGCAAATCACCTCAGAGATCTAAACAAAACCAAGTAGACATTTCATTATTATATATTAAGTTATGGAAATGATTATTATTTTTTTCATTTGGTATATTGTTGTTATTATTATTGTCCAAAATATTTATGAGATATTTGAAAAAAAATGTTCACTTGTGACCTCATTTCTAATGCTCATGTTTTTCTCTCTCCTATCACCAAAATTTCCTCAGTTACGAAATTGACCCTTATGGGTGAGCAGAGAATGTTGTTTCTCTGTCTCTGCTTCTTCATGGCTGTTTCAATAATATCATGGTCAGTTTTGAATTAACACATAGAACATTGAGCATGTGTCCTGGAGGCCTGGATTCATGTAGGGTTCTGGCAGTAATGATTGTGACTTTGGGCCAGTCATCTAGCTTCTCTGAGCCAGAATATGTATCATGTGTTAAATGAGGACGGTAGGGTTTGCCATGCCTTACTAAATCTTTGTGACAACCTATGGCAATTGTAGTTACATGAGTGCTACAAATGTAAATTAACTACTGCCAGGAAATCATGTGCTATTAGTCTGTTTGTGGCATTTAACAACTTCCTCGACCAAGAAACTAGGTTGTTGAATTTATGCCTTTTTAAAGTAGCTTTTGCCATGAGCAGAATCTATACAGAACACTTTAAAAGAAAACTTTCTTACTCTTGTGGAAGCCAACGGTAACTAGGGTAATATTTTCCCTCATAGACCCTCTTTTTCTCATCATAACATCAAAATAATTCAACAACTTCAACTTGTAAAATAATAAGCATTTAGAAAATAAAAAATCACTCATAATCACAAATCCTAGAAATTATGCTAACATGTTGATGGATTTCTTCTTGTGTATGTGTGTGTGTGTATTACCTGTTTATATTTTTACATAGTTAATATAATACTTTATACAGCTTTGTATTCTGCAGTTTTTACTTATCATTTTCTCAAGAATATTTGCCTCCATTTAAAAGCCTCATGAAATATGTCAGCATGTGATGACATCATGCTTAATTTAATCATTTTTCCTTTTTTCTTTTTGGATATCTGGGGTCATTCCTTGTTAATTTTTCATTATAAATAACATCTACTTCATTACTTAATTGAAATTAGTTGATTTGGTTGCCATCCTGGGAAATTTGAAGATTTCTGTTTGTATAGAGAACATTTGTTGTTTGTTTTTTTTTTTTAAGCAGCCCCTTTAATAGCTACATTTCATTGACCAAATGGAACAAGAGACATGTTGAAGAAAAAATATGAAGTAAATGTTTTTTTTCAATGTTGAGGACCTGTCATTGTTGGAGAATCTTCTAGGAACTGAGTGTTGGTGTTAGGACAATGTAGGAAGCACAGTTTGGTACCATTGGATAATACTCTACTATACAAAATTTGAAAGATGTAGCCCGGGAAAAGGATATAGTAAATAAGTAAGTGGTTTGGTTTTATTTCCTAGGCACTGTGAAGCGTGGAGCAAATTAGATTTCTCTCTCATTGACTCCTAGAAAGCTTGGGGCCAAATGTGTGGTTCATGCATACATGAGACATCTTGGTCCACAAACTTTGTACCCAGTGTGCTCCAGGCTTCATTTTATGTTAGCTTCATGTTTGTTTCCCCCCCTTTACATTCTTATCTGTTCTGAATATATGGTTTCAGCTCCCATTTTATGTATTCACGTGTGTCAGCTGGCATCCATTTTGGAATAAGGTGGTGAATGAGTACGTGAATGAATAAATGAATTCTTTAATAAATACATAACTATAAATAAACCAGTAAGAAGAAAGCAATGAGGCAAATCCATGCATCAAGGACTCTGAAAATGACATAGTGCCCCCCCAAGTAATCTATGTTAAGGAGTAAAAGCAGGAAGAGCATATAAAGAAGCAGATGAGGCTGCATTTGCAGTTTACCTGTTCTGTGTGATATCTCTTTCTTGTGTACTCCTGTGTTTTATGTCTTGTACTGCTCTTGAGCCTTAGGTCTGTTTTGGAAGATGCTTAGTGCTGTATGAAGGTCTGTGTCTTTAGAGAACACAGTTCATATGTATTCTGTTTGTATGGAAATCTGGAGAGATTTGTGGCTTAGTGATCTGAGGATTGATATGATGGCCCCTTTGCTTGGAGGTGTAAGAGGAAATAGTTGGATAGAAATAAAATTGTGGCATATAGAAAATGATCACTCATTTATTGGCTGCTTACTGGGTGCCAGTCTGTGATTCAGGCCCATGCATATGCAGTCTTTGTTCTAACCCCCTTTTGCAGACTTAACAGTATAAGCTTAAAGCATGTAAATATATCATCTAGGACCACATAGCAAAGAATGGAAGCCAGAAAGAAACTGTTCTTATTATACTGCATTATACCTTCATTGCAGTGGAACAAAGAGACTGTGTAGTAATCTGTGTTGTTCTCGTCAGAAGCTAGTGGTGGCTTTCATGTTTATTAAGAAGTTTCAGCGTGCTTTAAAATGTATATGAATCTCAGGAAAAGTTAATTTTTAATTGCTGTGCAACAAATGATAGTTACATGATATTCCTCACACTAGAGATGTGCTAACATTTGATTTGGGCATTTTGTGGGGTAGGTTATCATTTTCTATGTGTATTTCAGAGTCTTGCAAATGGATTGCTTTGAAGAAGTGAGGCTTTAGCATGATATATTTGTGCATGTGAATGAGTTATTGAAGTACCACATAGTTCTTGTTACTGTAATGAAAATACATTGTTATTCTAATCCATGGAATATGCTATCTTCTCTGTAGCCTATGCAGCATGGAGCACTGTGGTGCAGCAAGAAAGTGCTCAGCTATCTTTACCAGTCTTGTTAATCAAATGTTTTGACTAATTCACATTACTAATATCTACCCAATATGCAATAAAATATACTTAGTGTGGTAACAGTATGTGATCTTTCTTTGGTAAAGCTAAAGGCCCTTTGGACTCTTGCAGGAGTACAAGGTGTTTATCATTTCACCAATAATGTGTAGGATTGGCAATTAATGGAGGGGGTATGATCTGCTAGGTGGCAGAGACTGATGCTCCCAGAACAGTGTTTACATTTTTCTTGGTTCTCTAAATATAGTCCTATGGTTTCATGGGGATTCCTCTTCATAGATCACTGGCCTGTCCTTTGCGAAACCTGAAGGGTATAGTTTCTTTCTTGCCCTCTGAGGTTAGTGCTACGTTCCATGAGGAGAACCTCATATCTACGCCTTCATTCCTGGGAGTCCTTTCTGGAAACAGAAAGAAGGTGGGGCCAGGATACACTCCCCTATCTACTGAAGCCTGCGTTTCAACTTCCAGGCTAATAAACAGGGAACATTCACAAAAATATGGTTGCCCGCTAAAACCACCAGACAGTCAACTTGAAGACAGATATGGAACATAGGACTGATATACAATTTAGTAAAGAGAGGGAATGATATCTGAGGGGAAAGGATAAAAGGGAGAACATCAAGTATAGAAATTACAAAATTTGCTAACAGTCAAGGGCCATGAAAGTCCTTTCTTACAGCAAACAAGGCTTTTTTTTCCTGACCCCTCAGACATGTACCTTACATAATTGTACACTTGGGCAGGAGTGTCTCCCTCATACACGGCCTCATTTTTGCCTCATGTTTTTTCAAATATTACCCATTGAAATTGATGCATCTTTGAACTGAATATAAAAGAGAATGGAACAAGCACACAGTGCCTGGGAAGAAATGAAAAGCAACTTCCTAATTATTTCCCATAAAGATCAATATTATTGAGTATTTTGGAAGATATAAATAGAGACAGTTATGAATGTCTACATGTGTCAAAGGAAATGAATACATGCCTCACATGGGACTGTCATTTCTTTGTCCTCATCTGATCATCTCCATGAAGCATCCACCTTATGATGTAAGCTTGTAGCTACTCTTGAAGAATCAGGTTCCACTTTGTAGTTTTATATGTACATACTGTCTTTACAGTCATTGAAGGCCAGGCAGAAGGAAACAAATGAAGAAAATTCACATAGGCTATTTAGATCCTATGATCTTATGCATTACTTTAGCAAGTTCCCATAGGGCAGGGAAATGGACCTTTCTCACTGTACCTTCCCAACTACATACTATTGTTTAAAGTCATGTTCCTCATTCCTCCTATGATGGCAGTGAGGCTTTTCTCGAAACCACTTTATATAACAAGCCATTTCAGAAACATTAAATGACTCCCGCAAAGTTGATCCACTACTTAAAGTTTGACAGACCTGTCACCAAAACCCACAATCCTCAGTTCAATGATTATTTGCCCAAACAAATACAAATCATTGAATCTGTTTTGAAAATATTCTGTATTTCCTAAAGGACAGAAAAGGAGAAATCTAGGTGAATTGGCAATGACGACCTTGGACATTTTTTTCCTTCCCAGCTTTTCTTCCTCTTCGCCTACCTTACTAGCAAGAGGCAACTGGATTTTGTTTGTTTGAAAGCATCACTTTTCTGCAGTTGCTCTGTTCTTTTGAAGACTTATAAACTGTTTCCTATTACAATAGCAATGTTTGATGCTCATAAAATTTGAATATTGGATAAATATATTAAAAATAGAACAGAAGGAAGGCCCATTGTTTCTTCTCTTGCACTTTTTCCTAAGCTAGCCCTCTTCCTCTCTTGATGAGAACCTTGTTTTTCTACTCCAAAGCAGTGTGAAATTTGCCAAAGATTCTAGATCCAAACAAGAAACAGTTATGTGGAAAGTTTTTAATTTTTAACTTTTTTTTAACCTGCCCTTCACTACCAATTTGTTCATGTATTTGAAGCCAAAATTAAAATGTTTTATGCCTGACTTCCCATTGCCATTACCACATAATATTTCAAATATTTTCAATGGTAAAATAATGAATTTCCAGGCTCCCAAATGAGAAAACTAGACAAATAGTTTGCCTGCCATGTGTGGAAAGGCATACATGTCATAAATCCAGGATGTAAGAAATTCCTATGGGTCCCCTCCAAAGAAGGTATTTGTATATAGAGCAGGTGTGTTAGGGAATAGAACCTTGGCAGTAATCACTCCCTCTGGGGCTATTGCTTTCGCAAAGATCACCTGCTTCTTCAACACCACCTGTAGAGCTATTGTTGCCCTAGGACAAACAATTCTTGGGATACTCACACTTAATCAAGTAGGAAAGGGCTTCAGAAGGCTTTCTCCACTTTAGAGCGAGAGCACAGTGCTGTGTGACTGTGAACCAGAGAATTGTACAAGATGGTAGTACAGTGAAAAAGCAGAGCAATAATTCCATTTTTAATTCACTTCCCTGGTAGTTAATTAGACACTAAAGAATTTGAAACCTCATAAACCACAAAGACAATATTTTATAGACAATCCATGAATCACAGAAAGCATCTCTCGTGTAGATCAAGAACGAGCAACTCACTAAGGGTTGCCTGGTAGGAAAAAAATGAATGTTATAATCCATAGAATGTGGATAACACTCTAAGAATGATTTTTCTATCTTTCCATCATGGCTTTTCCAGAAAAAAAAGTAGGGATACTGCATTATAAAATAGGCTTCCTCCTATGGTGGGTCTCTGACGTAGTCATGCCCACTTCCCATGTTCAAAGTAGCTCATGCACAAGGTATTTGGCTTCACATACCAGAAGGGATAAAGAGGGATTCTGATGCCAAGTCAGGGGATGTAGGATAAAGTCATTTCTGAGGAAAGTTCCAATCCAAAGAAACTCCAATTAAAGGGGCCTAATAAATTGCTTCATTAGATCTCTGTTTTCTTAATTGGAACACGAATCCAATCCATAGGTCAGAGTTATATTCTGACTTGGAGAACAAATGTAATCTATTGCTGTGACAGATCAGAAATAGGCAAATCTAGAGACTTCTTGAACTGCTTGTGTCTTTCACCCAGAAAATAGTTGTGCTTGCTTTTTATGTGTCTAGCTCAGTGATGAACATTGTAAGGGAGGAAGCTCCTTATTCCCAGGTAATTTTCCAATTGCAAAACTAATGTATGTATGTGCGTACATTCAGTTTAAATGGGAATTCCACACGCATATGTGCACAAAGGGAGGAACAGAGGGACTATAGGAAATGCCTAGTAATTGACCTTAGAAGCAAAAGATGTAGTAATATGTGGGTACTTTCATTTCTCTGTCTTCAGAAAAACTTCCTTATCTCATCCACCTGCTCACAGACCTCTCCCACACATTCTTTACCATTATTTCCACTTACATCTTTCTGTTGTTCTTGATTTTCAAGACCATTCCCTCTGTGTTTACTCTTGTTTACTCATTTAAATCTGTTTGTGATATGCATTCTTAACTTTTGCTTCTACTGCATTTCATACTTCCTGTACCTTATAAACTGTTTATCTGGTACATGTGGCTCATTTCTTGGGTCCTACCTCTAGTACACTCAGACTGTCAACCACATATATCTATATTTCCCTTGTGGTGTACATTTACATTAGAACATTTATTTTCTATTATTACGATTTACTTCCTAGTAGTTTTCTCTAGTCTGGCAATATTGTTCCTTTTTTATGAAGCTCATTCTCCCAGTTAATTCACTAGGTTAGAGTATTTCTTAAGTCCCTAGTGAATCATCTGGCATAAGCGATCACTACATTGTTCCTTAATTTAAGGTATATTTCCTAACTGACCCATTAACTGATTCAAAGAAAATGAAGGAACATGAAAGTTATTCCACATTGCCAGAATAATGAAATACTTACACAGAGAACTATCCAATCTGTTTATTTATTGTTCTTTGAAAAAAATTATTTCTGTATTCTATGCTTACATTTTGTTTTGGTCTTTCTACATTAATTCAGTTTTAAGAGTTACCTTTCAAATTATGCCACATATACTGGAACAGGTTGCATATTTTCCATTGCTTTTAACATGATTTTTGCATGTGTGATTTTAGGGTAAATTTATGTAGAGAAACTTTCTCTATGTCTGTCTTCTGCCATTCCTTTTGCTAACCTCTGTGGTCTATTTTCAAGGAGCTAGAGAGTTCTCTAAAAAGTAATTCTGAAAGTAAGCTTATGACAGCTAATAAGAAGGAAAAATGTAACTTTCTGGAATTTTAGGGGAAGATGGCAACTGAACCTCCTAAAACAAGTAAGACTCAAGTGGCATTTTTCTAAAACAAATTACAGAAAGTAAATAGCATTATTAATGGATTTCACCTGAAGAAGACCGGTTGTTTCTCTGTACCTTGAATTCTGCCCAACTATGTTGACACTATATGCCTTGCCCCCTTTTTAAATTTAAATTTGAAACAAAGTTGTTTTACATGTCAATCCCAGTTCCCTCACCTTTCCATCCTCCCATATCATCCCCAACAAACCCCAGCCCAACCCCTTTCTGCTCCCCAGAAAGAGTGAGGCCTTCCATGGGGAGTTTTTAAAGTCTGTCATGTCATTTGGGGCAGGGCCTAGGCCCTTCCCCATGTGTCTAGACTGAGAAAGTATCCCTGTATGTGAGATGGTCTCCCAAAGTCCTTTGACACCAAAGTGATATCTGACTAGAAAGGTGCCTGAATAAAGTAATTTCCTCCAATGGGGAAACATCACTGACACCATCAACAAATTCAACTACAAAAATAACTCTAGAATGTAATTTTCACTTCCTTGGCCTTCTTGGTGCACCTAGGACATTGTTTCCTCACCAATAAACACATAGCAAATAATCATGGCCTTACTACATAATAGGGTCATTTTATGTAATGAAGGCCACTTATCCATTCATTCATTTGTTCATTCATTTGATTTGTTATGAAACATTGATTCTTGTAGTGTTCTGGGGGGGGGCAAAGAAGGTCTAAATCCCAGTCTCTGCCTCTAAGAAATTGATGGCTCCATAAGAGGCAAGTTAGTCAATGGGGAGAATTTACTAAGGTGAGTAGAAACAGAAACATGTATTAGAAAGTGAAACATGTTGAAGACTGAAGAGGAAAACAGGGAAGGTTTCCTGAATGAGATGACCACTAAACTGTGGTGAGGCTTAAGACAGAAATGATAGAAAGTACATGAAGAGTATAGCTAGCCATATAAGGAGCGAGTGGCATTTCTAGTACCAAGAGCAACTTTGCAAAGGCAGTAGGCAGAAAGCACGGCTTCTTGACTTTTCATGGATATAACTACAAGAAGTTCAGACTAGGTAGTATGAAGGATGAGAGAGGGGAGATGGGATTACAAAGCTATGGAGGAGCAAGCAATGCAGTTAAGATAAGTTAGTCAACTTAGCCACTGGTATCATTAGAAGTAGGATAGGAAATAGAGGTGCAGTATTTAGAAAGGAGAACTAAGAAAAGTGGAAAATGATTCAGGTTGCAAGAAGAGGAGCTGGAGAAGGGTGAGGTAGGAAACCAAGGAAATAAAGTTTCATGAAGGTTCAGGAATATTTGCCATAAAGAGCCAGGGAGGCAAGCAACCTGAGATGTCCAATGGCCAGTTATCTACACTGGGGTTAGGATTGTGGTGAGGCAAAGCTGAAAGAGCCTATAGTGTGAAGATAGTCTAGATGCTGAAATAAAGGTGTGTTGAAGAGATTACTCAAGGGAGAGTGTGTTGATGAGGTGACCTAACCAACCAACAGGAAACAATTCTTAATAAGTCTAAAAAGGAAAGGCCAGAAATATAGGAATGGATTCTAGGAAAGAGCTATGTAGAGGAGTTTCAAGATGTTTTAAATCAATGATGTTGGCTCTCATTGAGAAGACAGTGAGTGGTTTAAAGGCTGAAAAGTGGCACTTGGGAAGGAGAGAGATTAATTCATGTCTTCAAGGAGATATTACAGTTGTTGGGGAAGTGAGAGGTAAAATATCAATTGATTTTTGTAGAAATTTAACCCACATAAGGAAGTGGTGAGTGATTATTGCAGTGAGTCCTGGATATGAGGAGGTTGAAGGATATTTTTTAATACAGAGATCTCAGCATGTCTTTTTAGCCTAAGTGAAAGTTCCAGTAGAGAGGGTAATAATAAAAAGGAAGAAGACAAAGAATCTTTCAAGAATCATTAGTGTGCTAACTAGGTATGTGACCTTAATAATAAAAGAATCCACATTGCCATGTAATCCCTCCAGCCAGCAATCCTCAGCAACTTTAGTATAGAAGTAGAGGGATTTGGGGTTGCACTATGTCAGGTGGAGCTTTGTCAGACAATTGCTAGAGGAATTCATGGAGTGAGAGTTCCTAGGACTGTAGAGTAGGAACCATTTACATGGCATATCATAGAATGTAGGCCAGGGAGGTGTTGAAATTGCCTTAAAATAGAAAGAGCCAGTGAATGGAGGTTTTATTGACATCGATGTAGAAATGGACATATGAGTGAGAAATTGCGAGAATTAAAAGTTTAAATGGATGGGAGTCTGGAGCATGAGAACACAGGATTGAATATTTCAAAGAAAAGCTTCTTCTGGATAATGAAAGCACCCAGAGTACTTAGGGTTCTCCACCCTAGCTACACTTTGTCTCTGGTGTTTTAAAATCATTTGTCTGGGTATTACCTCCAGAAAGCCTGAGAGTCAGTTCTAAGTAGGCACTGGACATTGAAATTTTATATAATTATCCATGGTATTCTGGTTAAGCCTGATTAGGAACCATTCCTTTAAAAGATGGTGGAGTGAGTGGATTGAAAAACATGAAAGGATAAGAACACTGAGCAGATCTGAGGAAGGTTAAGGATCCCCCTAAGGAAAAGGCATGATGAAGTTGCCCACTTTTATCTTCTGTTTCAGAGCAATGCCAGTGTAGAGATTAGAATGGAAAACTGAAAGCCAAGGCCTTCAAAGGCCACAGGGGAATGAATAGGAGGAGAAAGTGCCAATAGCCTCTAAAGGAGAGCAATTCATAGACAAGTGTGGAAGAACTTACCTCAAATAAACAACTTGAGATTAAACAATTTGGAATAAAGTGTAACTTCCTCATTCTGGCAGGTAGAAAGGATTTGGGATCGAGAAGAAACAGCTTCCACTAGGATATTTGAAGAAGCTCACATCATCATCAGATAATTGGCAATCCACATATCTAGGGTAGGGTTAATACATCTCATTCTTAATATACATCCTCCAGATAACCGTGATTTACAGAGAAATTTGAGAACCTGTGGCATGAAATGAGAGCATTTATTGAATAAGTGTAAGTTAAAAGAGAGTTTTTTCCTTAATCATATGAACTTTAGCTCTAGAAAGAATACAGAATACTAGGATTGGGTATAGAAGGGGCAATAGATTACTAGAGGGGCTTTTGCTTCTTTATATGATGATAGAATAGAGATGGATGGCTAAGTATGAGATTTTTGATGGTTTAGCTAGCCCTAAGGTAACAAGGAAAATTTACTCCTACTTAGAACGTCCCAAAGCCAAATGACATTTGCAATTTGTGGTTTAGCCAGAAATTTGTTAGTTTTTTCTCTTTTCTGGCACAACATGAAAGTTAGATTTAAACAGCAATGCTCACTTGAATATATGTTCTCTGCAAATACCAACCATGAGCTAATCAGGTTGAATGTTAGCCCAACAGCCAGGTTAGTATATATGACCAATGCTCCCAGAATTTTTGAGGGAGATAAACTCATTTTAGAATTCTTAAGAAATAAAGTAAAATAAAAATCAGTTATCTAAGCTCTGAATTATTAGTTAGTTAATTAAATATTTGCTGAAGGCAAAGACAATTTTTTTTTCTTTTCTGGAAAATGCCACCAGGTCACCAGTTATCTGGCTACTACAAGCTTAGGTTCGTGGATCTAGTGAGAATTAGGTTCAAGTACTAGTTCTGATCTTTGCCAGCTGTATAAATCTGGGTCCATAGTCCTAAGTTTTGAGAGGCTCTGGGTTTGATCTCCAGCACTGCAAATGGAAATAGAACAAAAAGAGTAGCAACCAAATTGGTGTAATCCACACACAGCTGGCAGAAGAAGGTAGGAAGTTCAATGTTATAAGCAATAGCTTAGCATAAACAAAAGCCTGGAGGAAAGAGAAAACACATCTACTTAGGAAGCAATAAATGAATGTGGATAGTGGGTTCCATGGCAACAATAGAAGCTTTGTAGGTAAACTGTGACCAAGTCATGCATGCTATTAGATATCATGTTCAGGAACACATAATGAGAGGAACATTCAAATGATCTTAAAGGAAAGAATAAGACCTGGTCTCAGAATAGAATAATGAGTCAGAGGGGACAAAACTGGAGGCAGTGGGCGAGGAGGGAAATACTGATGCCTTGGACAAATGTAGTGACTTCTGAAAATCAAAAAAGATAGACTAAATACCATTTCAGAAGCTAGACCAATTATGTAGAAATAGAGTAAAAAATCTAAGATGACTCCCAAATTGTTGGTTTGTTATCTGGGCCAGTGTAAGATTACTTAGTAGTTATGTGGGAACATTATGATTTGAATATACAACTTTTTATTTTAATTTTTTATTTTATTAAAAGGGAGTTTCTTCATACACTATATTATGATTATAATTTCTCCTCCTCCTCCTCTCAGTCCTTTCCTGTTGCCCCCAACATGGATCCACCCATTTTGTGTCTCTTTTAGAAAACAAACAGCTATGTAAGGAATAACAGTAAAGTAAAATAAGCTAAGATAAATCTAAAACAAACAAGTCATAATACGATGTATTTCCTTGTACATTTTGGAATAATTTCTTTCGATAATCTATTGGAAATGGATAAACCTCTTCTTTGCTCCATTTGTCCCCAAAGAGGAGTCTAAGACCATGTTCCTTGTCTAATCTCAATAATTAGCGGTATTACTTCCGTGAGATAGGAAACCAGAAGAGGAACAAGTTTGTGTTTCTTGCTTTTTCCACTTGGCCTCAACAGATGGCAAAAAGACTGGCTATCAAGCAACTTTCTAGACTTTGAGTGAAGTCTATACAGAGATTTGCCTCTGGGGAGTATTTGTACCTAAAACAGTTTGTCATAAATGTGCAGCCAGTAGACAAGAGGGAACAATATTTAGTGGCAAAAAAGCCATGGATGATGGTTGATATAAAGATATAGGGGCATAATATAGAGGTTCTTCAACTGGAATCTAAGTAGATATGAACTTCTGAAAGTAAATGCAAAATTATGTATATAGCTTTACTACATTTTGATGGGTAGATGTCCTATAATTTCTTCAGATTTTTCTGTGAAATAAATAAAGCTACTTCAACAGCCTTCTGCATTCAAGTGTAACACTCCTAAAACCGTAAGGAGCCTTGATAAATTATGAATTATGTATTTATAATTATCTATTGTTTTTTTACTTACATAAAAGTCTCTTTTATTTATTTATTTTTTTTTTTTTTTGGTTTTGTTTTGTTTTTTTGTTTTTCAAGACAGGGTTTCTCTGTGTAACTTTGGAGTCTGTCTTGGAACTGACTCTGCAAATCAGGCTGGCCTCGAACTCACAGAGATCCTCCTGTATCTGCTTCCTGAGTGCTGGGATTAAAGGTGTGTGTCACCACCACCCGGCTCAAAAGTCTCTTTTCAAAGTGTGTGAAGTATTTTGGCATTATAATAGCTTGATCCACCTCGGTCACCCAGATTGGGGAATTGCTTAACATAGGTTTGTGTCTGAGAGTAGAGTTAGTCTAGGGGAAAAGATTTTGTATAGAGAAAAACTGCAGAAGAGCAAAGACTGCACTAGGGAAAGTAAACCAACAAACACAAGGATACTCAAACAAATAATAATTATTGTGTGAAGAAGAAAATCTGATCACACTGTCAAGGAAATGAAGAGGCACATGGTTAGCCATATCCAGGAAGGATGAACGATCAGAAAAGAGGAAAAGGAAGACAAAGTCCACAGGTGTTACTTCAGTGGAACAAGAACAAGAGGAAGCTGTGCTATTTGTTCCTCTGAAGAAGTAAAATTCACAGTTGACCAAGCATAAATAGCTAGTACGATATGCAAACCTCCAGAGGAGTTTATACTAACAACTGAGAGATCTCAAGTCTCTGTTGAGCAAGGATAATATGAATTACTGGAGCAAGCTTGCTAAAAGCAATGACGTCTTCTCTGAGGTTAAGCTACACAGTATATAGGTTCTTGAAAATACTGAATCTTAATTTTTTTCACCTTCCTCCCCTAAATCTTACATTTTAAATTTCAGATGTAAGCCCATCAGCTGTCTCTATTTTATAATTGCTTTGATGAGCCTACTTATACAGCTTAGGGAAGCCAAAACTATACCTCAAATAAATACATGTTAACATTTTGTCTTTAGCCAATAAGAAGAAAGAGAAAGAACGCCCAGAGATCTCTCTTCCTTCAGACTTTGAACATACGATTCATGTGGGGTTTGATGCAGTCACCGGGGAATTCACTGTAAGTAAGCTTCTTATTTTGCTTTGTAAGCCATGAAAAAACCTATTTCCTTTACGAAAATAGGTTTCAAGTAAGAATTGCTATATTTCAAAATGTTAGATTGGAGATGGACTTTTCCTGGAAAATCATACATAGAAACAGAAAGTGGGAAAGAACATTGACAAGATTATTCTGTCCATCTTATATAAAAAAAAGTCTTATCACCTATAATTTTCAACTAAGTTGAAAATATTTGCCAAGGCACAGGAAATGTAGCTATAATAAGAGACCCTGCCTGAACCTGTTCTTTAATCATGTAGAGCTAATCAAATAATAATTTATTCAACTTGGCTAGTGAAAGCAGTTCATCTGAATAATTCAGTGTTTCCAGTGGGCCCTGAATTACACAGATCGGCTAACTACACTACCAAAAGTTTCTGTAAAATTTGCCTCTTAACCCCTTTGATTTTAAGAACATAGATTATTTTTAAGATTATTAATAGGTTTGTTTTATAGACATTCAAAACCACAAGCCCCATGTTTCAGGAAGAAATATTAATGATTGTATATCACATATGCATTAATAGTTAGTTATATTATTACATATTCATTATGTATTAATCATCTATAATAATTTTCAACATGAATTATCTGGATATGACATAGGTCTAGATGTATTCCCTTTTTGGATAATTGCAGTGCTCATATAGAACAAGCTCTCAGATATATGCCACTTCATTCCTCTAAAGAAATTGTTTGGCACCCCTATATTAGATGGGTGAGGGAAAGATGTAAGATGTTGCTACAAATATGACCCAATATTTCAGCTAATTTTTCTACACTAGTAAACAATCAATATGTGCATTCTGAAATAATAAAAAGCTTCAAATGAATTTAGAAAATTAAAACTTTGATAAAATCACAATAATGTTGTTTTACTAAATAGAAAAAAAATATAGACATTGAACAGTCAAATTCCCCATCTCATAGTATAATAGTTAGTTTATGGACTGTGTCATGTGATTAAAGAGAGGGGAAAGAAGCAAGTCAATTTGATCTAGAGAACTAAACTGCATTGCTTAATTGACAGCCACGTTATTTTATTTGTTCAATTCTGGAACAAGCAGTGCAAGAATGAAATCAAAACAGAGGAAAATGCCTTGGCCTCATACATTGGTGTAGCCTGATTATTTCCATGTTCTCGGAAGAAAGCAGAAAAAATGTGCAGAACTAACAAGACTGCTGAAAGTGAGATAGATATAATTTCAACTGAGATAGATAGGATTTAATGAATTGTGTTGTTTGAATCAAAGACACTACTTAAATGTCATTCATTTTGAGCCCAGCTTTTATTTCACTGGCCACATTTCAAAACTAAAAACCAATTATCAACACTGTTTCACGTTCATCTTTGTCACCAGATAAAAGTTGTTCTTATACTCTGACCGTATTGTGTGATTAAAACCATCCAAAGAGTTTCTAACCATTTTTCAGATATTTGAAATGGGGAAAGCCCTCAAACTTTATAGTCTTGCCTAATAGTTTCTCTCTTTTATTTTAAGTGCTTCATTTTTTTTCACTTCCTCTATGCTTCTCTGGACACTTCTCTTAGTTTGTCTTCTTTTCTTGTTCTTCTTTTTTGGGTTCTGCTCATCTGCTTTTTGGGTTTTTCTCATTTGGCATTCTGGTTCACTTCCACTTTTTTATTTCTTTCTGCCTGCTTGACATCTTTTGCTACGTTCCCCCCACCTTTAGCCCTTTCTTTAGTTTTTCTGGTTTCTTAATGGAAATAAAGGGCAACTAAATCACCGCCATCTTGCTGACTGCAGCATTGACCATTTCCGTTGTGGTCTGAATTATAACCCAGTGAACCAAACCCAAGAGAAGTGGAATACAGGATAGACAGCCTTCCTAGCCCTGGTGCAACCAAACCAAACAACATCCTCTTGTGAAATTCATTTCAAATGAAATAGCTGTTTACAGTCAACTAATAGAAATTCATTGACCTCGTAGACTGACACATAGCAAATTTGGTCATTTGAAGTGTTTTGTTTTCATCTTGATGACCTTGCAGCTACTCATACATAAATTTTTTAAATAATCATAATTTCTACCTTCTTTATTATCTTAACCTATGATTTACAATTAATATGCTAGTACATTTAACTTTTAAACCACCAAAGGTAATAATCCTTTAAAACTTCTATTGGTAGTGTTTAGAATTGGGTCTTAATTGCCATAGATACCATTAGGTCGTTTGTTGGGGGAAATCAGATTGTGAAATTTAATTATTGTGGTTGTGGATGTTGAATCTGAGCAATTTGCTGAACTGTAGACCAGTTGTTTTACAAGTGCCTGCTCTTTTGAATAATTGAACACTAGTTTGATATGTTGCTTGGTGATTACCCTAATGGCTAATTGGCTCGTATAACCTTGTATCCCTGGGCATGTACTTGGACCCTAAAGCTAAAATTAGGATGGGAGGTGAGATTTGGGTTATTAAATTATTACAAGTCCTTACCCATTATATTGCCATTTTTGTCCCAAATACTTCAGAACTCCCCTTTCCAGACCTCTAGACCTGTGACGGTCGCTTCAAGTCAATCAGAGGGAAAAATGGTATGAGTGATATAAATTATCATTTCTTATGATAAGATAAATGCTTGGCCTGTTATATCATGCTGCCATTCTCCTGGGCTACACTGGACACTCCCAGCTTGATGTACACCTACTTGTTACTATATATATGTATATATATATATACAGGCATCGACATGTGCTCCTGCTTCTGATGCTTAGATTCTTAGGTCATCATTAGCTGTCAAACTTTTTAGATTAGTTCCTCAATTTGGAGTAGTGAGATGGCTCTCTGATTATGTGCCATTGTGGCTTATGCTCAAATTATAGTAATCAGGTCTCACTGTTGAACTGGTTTGCCTCATCTTGTAAAAGAGAAATTATGTCAGCAGTGTAGTCATGTGGTAAGTAGAGGAGGAATTTCTTCAATTAACAGCATTTTTTTTCTGCTGTCCAGTGATGATCACACAGCTATTTATTACAAAATGTTTAGACGTGCTATGAGAATATATAATTAATATCTAAAAATATTCTTAATGATTATGGTAATGATCATGCCAGTGAAGTCTGCTTTAGTGGTTATGTGCAATGCATACCTGGATTCGTAACACTTAATAACTCCTTTGGCCATTACAGTATTAACCAAATGCTATTAATTGCACTTAGAATCAGAACTGGGATCATGCATGGGCTCCTGAGTTCCAATTTTTGGCTTAAGGCTTTAGCATCAAACTGCGTGATGAATGCATGTAAAAGTGTTGTTTCACTGTGCTTGGAGTAACCATCAATGCCAGGGATCAAAGACATATATCCCAAATCAAAGCAGTTGGGTCAAAGCATGTTTCTTTAGCATTTAAGATATCATAAATTAGATAAATCTGTCAAATTTTATCTGATCTTATTTGTGGGAAGTGGGATTTGGGAACTATATCAATAAATTGAAATCATTCATGCAAGATTTGAAATGAAATGTTTTCCCTTTGCCTGATTTAAGTGTGTATTAAACCTAAGCACAGTGGCTATGTAGGGGGATGGCTTTAAGCCACCCATGACTTTATCCACAAAATACAGAAGAGTAATGTCAATTCAGTAGCCATCCTTTGAATTTTAACCACATAGATATGTCTAATGTGAAATGGAAATTTAGTTAACCAGAATTGGGAACTGAAATGTGTAAGTCTATCCCATGACCATTGGCTATCTGTGATGACCAGTTATAAAAGCAACATACAAATGATGATTAAAGCTTTCCATAATGCCATCCTTTGCCCCTCCAAATCTTTTAATGGTAATTATTATTTATGGAGGAAGCATCGAGCCCAAAGTGGAATTATATATCCAAACTTTGGAACACTATTGTTTTCTTTGTTCTCTTAAATCCGTTGTCCTGTAGCCTCTCCTGTCCCTGGTTTAGTGAATATCTCCCTAGTTCTATGACTGCACCACTTTAAAGGGGGAACCCCCATTCATCTCCTCCCACCTTCTAAGTTGTCCCACATTCTGTTTTAACTTTCTTTTCTTTCTTTATTTACGTCCATTACAGCCAGATCTCTATGGCTCACAGATGTGCCCAGGGAAGCTCCCAGAGGTGCGTCACAGGCCCAAAAGAAGCTTGCATCAAAGTGCTTCTTTGAGATGTCATAGCACTGCAGTAGCAGGTTCATGTGTGTGCAGTAGAGTCGTTGCTTGGCTTATCTCACTTTTTTGTTGTCATTCCCAAACTCTGGAGGCCCATGTCACACATTGTTTTGCCGAGACTTCATGGGACAAAGCCATAAAAAATATTGTGTATGGATGCACTTCAGCAATCATGTATTCGTTTCTCTCTCCGAGCTGTTCTTGGAGGTTGGATAATTATAAAAGGAACACGCAGGACAGAATACTGAATGCTCAGTGTAAAGCTAACCTCTCTGTAATTTTAAATAATTTGCCTTGATTAGATTTCTGAGTATTCCTCCTCTGTGTTCTAAATGCTTCATATTAGTCATTACAAATTCTCACAAAGCTTTGGTATGGTTTTACAGTCCCCGGTTTCTATGTGGCCAATGAATGAAGTAGGGAGGAAGAAAGGTGGGGAGGAGAGGAGGAAGGTGTGCCTTGGAGAAAGCTGCCCGAAAAATAACCAAAGCAGCATACATGTTAATGTTTAGTGTTTAAGTGGTCATTGCTCCTCGGCAATTCTAGTTTATCTCCTCCCAACTTGACCTTGTCATAAAGCCCTAAAATCCCTAAATTACGTTTTGTAAACAGAAAGTAGAAACTGACCAAGGGTAAGGCTTTCCTTTATGTAAAAGGATATTCTTGTTAAAACATACCCCAAAAGAGCTCCAGTCATTTAAAAACAGAAACAGAAAACAAAAAAACCATTGATCTGCACTATACTATACCGTGCACAAATTTAGAGAAGTCTTGCTATGTCTGCCCTGAGTCGCCAGAAAAAAACAAGCTAAGCTGCAAACATCATTTCATGGATGAGCAGAATCAATATGGAGGTGATTTCCATGTGCTTTTTCTTTTTTATCACAATCATACTCTCACCCACCCTTTTTAAGTTGGATCCTAGTTTTACCTATGTGTTTTGAATAGAGAAGAGAATGATTGCATTATTAAGTTACTAACGTTAAACCTAGACTGTAACTTCAGTTTCCCAAGTGTAATCCTACAGGTAGCATGGGCTTCTTGGTGAAGAGCTTTACTGGAACATCCATATCCTTCTGATGGATGTTCTGAGCAGCCATTCTTTCCCTTTGGTTGTCCACAGGGAATTCCCGAGCAATGGGCACGATTACTCCAAACCTCCAACATAACAAAACTGGAACAGAAGAAGAACCCACAAGCTGTTCTCGATGTTCTCAAATTCTATGACTCTAAAGAAACTGTCAACAACCAGAAATACATGAGCTTTACATCAGGAGGTAAGGGAAATTCTATGGATCAAAGAGTGAAGAATAAATCCCAGCTCTCAGAGCCTCATGAAGAGGCCAAAATATCTATAGAATATTGAGATCAGCTTCAGTATTTTCTGCGAATGGTTTCAGTGTAAATCTACCAACACATGAGGTGGGAATATGACCCTCACTTTAGAAGCCTTGATTTAGTTGGATGTTGTTGTAGTACAAATAAGGAAATTGTTCAGTAGAGCAGTGAGGGTTAGCTTGAATAGGCAATCACAGTGCTAAGTCTACACTAGTGTCAATCTAGACAGTCATTTCAGATTAGGCCTTGACTATGATTATGAAATAAGAGTATATGGATGAACAATGATCTTTAGAAATTTATTTTGTCCCTTAAAGTAATTTATCTGCTCCTTGACAATACAGAACAACTTTTGTGCTTGTCTTTTAGTATCATTCAGTCTCCCAATTGGCGGAGGCCGGGAGTGGGGAAACTGCACATTTCTATTTGTAGAGATTGAAATACCATTGTTAATACCAAATTGTGACTTCATTTACTGATGTATACATAACCCACATTTATCCCAAATGTTGATCTCATTAGTTTTTTTGTACACATTTCACCTATCATTTCATATTTAATATTTTGTTTGTCATTTATCATTTTTATTTTTATTTATCACTTTATGAGAAAAGTCATATGTGTTGGTTTTATAAAGCAAATCATTTAGCATCTAGAGCAAGGAGGAAATGCTATATCATTGCTCCTTCATTAAGATTGGTTCCGCCTAACTTGGTAGGCCAGACTTTGTTGATTCCCCAAAGGAAGCCTTACCCCTCTGAGGAGTGGATGGGGGGGAGTAAAAAGGGGGACAGGGGTGGGAGAAGGGCAGGGAGGGTGAACTGGGGTTGGTATATAAAATGAAAACAAATAAATAAAGATTAAAAAAGCTGAAACAATTTTAAAACAAAATTTTAAGTGACTAGCTGAAAATGTGATTTGGCCTAAATGAGCCATTTTAAAGAGAGAAACATTCCATTTGTCATAGATTTAATGCTAAATTTCCTCTCATCAAAGACAATCAGTTTTTTTAATAGGATTTATGAAACAAAGGTGATTTCTTTCTTCTGACGTTTCAGATAAAAGTGCTCATGGATATATAGCAGCTCATCAGTCGGTAAGTGAAAAATTAAAAATTTTTTATGATCATTGTAACTTAAGATCTAACAATATATTTGCTTACATTAGGTTTTATATGTCCAACTATTAGACATAGAAACATAAATATCTATTTTATCTTTTACTGTCTATTTAGTATGTACCTATACATATCTATTTTATCTAGTATAAAAGCTACCACAGGTTTTAAAAAATTCATACACTACTGCTATTATCATTATAATTAGTTTTCTATTCTGAAAATATATAACATTTGTCATAACAAGTTGCATAGAACTCACATGTTTTGGAAAACTTATTTTATAGGAAAATATTTGAATACATTGTGATATTTGTGGAAAATCTATGCTATCACTGTATTTCCAGCTAAAACTTTAAAGGGACTATAATTCTCATAATCCTCATATTCACTATTTACCACAACCCATTTTTGGAAAGGTCAGATAAAGCATATAGTCTTCTAAGTTATATTTCAATACTGGGCAGTCATGTGTGTGTACATACTAATAGTGACAGGATATTCATGTTAGGAGGGACCTTGCCAAGACTTCAGTTTATAATTTCCTCTTTTCGAGGGGAAATATGGACCAGAGTTCTTTCAGCTGTCCCTTATGGGGTCATCACAAATGCCTATGTTTATTCCTTTTTAGTGGGAGTATTATTCCTGGTTTACTCAGATTGAGGAAAGAATAGTAAATGTTACTGAAATGGTATGAAAACTCATGGCCAAGGCAACATGGGTCAAACATTAAAAAATATGAAGATATTTAACATATCTAGTAACCCTGTAGAGTGATTTTTATCATAATCAATTCATACTGTGGCAGGTTAGCTAACATAGGTAAGAGGTCTCTGTAGAGGACCAGTCTCAGGCCATAGTCATCCACAGGGAGGAAGCTATTGTTGATAACTTTCTGCACATGCTGTCAACATGTGCTCTAGGAGGAAGCCTTAGTATTCTCATAGGTCTCAGGCATTGGAGTTCTTAGCATGGGCATGCTATGTCAACCATACACTTTCCTTCAGGACTTCATCCACTCCCCATACACAGTATACAGATATACATGCAGGGAAAATGCCCACAGATGTAAAACATAAAATGTACAAATTCATGTATTGTTGTTTTTATGTGGGCAAATATTTTTGGATATCTGATATTGATAAGTCTTGAAAAAATAATCATATTAATGGTAATTTCTCTTTATTAAACACTTAAAAGCCTACTTAAAAGCTAGTATTATTTGTATATTCACTTAATCTAACCATTTATGCAGTTGTGGATAACCAACTTATTTTGTTTTTTATTGAGTGTAAATGATGGTCTGCTTGGTGTCCCTTTAGGCAGCCAGTGTGACAACAATAGATAATTAATGGCAAAGGGCAAAGCTTTGAAATAGCATGACAATTTCTAAAAGATTAAATATAAAAGTGCCACATAATTAAGCTATTCTCCTTCTATGTATATGTTTATGGTAGAAAGCAAGGCCTTGAAGACACTCTTTGTTTGCCTACGTTCATAGCAGCTGTGTCCACAAGAGCCAAATGGGGGAAGCCACACAAATACCCATAAGCATATGAAGCAAAAAGTGTGTATTAAAACCAGATATTTGATTATTGTTCAAAAATCACATTTGTAATTTCTCCTGGGGCCAAGGAGAATGTAGAATTTTGTAATGTGCCCGAAGTTTTAATTTTGGGAGATAAAAAGGTGTTGATTGAGTAGACTATAATGTGTCTTTTCTTAATGCTACTTAAATATATACCTTAAATTGTTTGAAATAGTAATTTTATGTTCTACATATTTCATGGACAATTAAAAACAAAATGAAGAGGGGTGTAGGCATATAGGTCCTTGGTTCAATTTCCGGCACACACACATACACACACAGACACACATGCGTGTTCCAAAAATCAATTAACCAAACAAAAATGCAGAACAAGAAGATAGTAATGGAAAAGAGGTGAAGATTTGAGCATAATGTTTAATTTATTCCTCTACTTATCAACTGTGTGTATTTGTGAAAATAATTTAGCTTTTGGGGTCTCTCTTTCTTCTGACCTTCACTTTATTCAACATTAAATGGAAATGATAATATTATCTACCTCCAAGGACTTGTGTGACTATTACATATGATAATATGTAATACTATACAATACAGCATATTCTCTGCATTAAATATAAGCTACTACTGTTATTACTGTTGTTTATAGATGGCAACATTAGTGAAAAATACATTCTCTCTACATAGGAGACTTGTATGTGTGTATTTGTGTTTTGCTCATATTCCCTCAGTCAGAACAAAATGTGGCTCTTATATCTGATTGGTCATTTCCTTCTGTGACATGATAGCTTCCTGGGTCACAGTGAAAATAACAAAAACAGAAAAGAAACTGGCAAGTAGGAAAGAATGGAGCCAGTCTACATTCAACACCTAATTTAATACAATTCATTTAGTCATATTTGTGGTAAAGACATAGATCTCTTAAATTATTGTTAATAATTCTTTGAGAATTTCATACAGTGTATTTTGATCATACTCACATCTATGTCCTCTATTTAACTCTTTCTAGATCCACTCCCACTTTCATACGCCCTTAATTTCATGTCCTCTTCTTTTTGAAATTTAATAACCCCTTGATTGACTCTAATATGATGCAGATTTAATGGATGTTGACTTAGAAAATATATCATATACAAAGTAGCATTTTGATGAGATCTTGAAGAGCATATGAGAGTTGGGTCTATGAAGATGGTGGTAAGCATTCTACACAAAAAAAAAAAAGCAGGAGAAAGATCATGTTGGTGAACAAAGCAAGGGGTCTAGGTCTGAATGATGATTATCCAAGAGAATGAATCACAGAGTTTATACTTGAAAGGTACACTGGGGACAAACCACTGAGTCCTTACATGGAATTTAAGTACTCTAGCTTTTCCAGTATGCACAGGGAAGTCCTCCAAGTATTCTGGAGCAGTTCAGTTAGGTGATTAAAGCTTATGCTTTAATGAAGAGTAATTTAATAGCAAATGTCCAAAATTAATTAAGAACAGAAGGTAAGAGTAAATGAAGGCTGACTAGCTAGAGAGAGAAAAAAAAATGTGTGCTTCCAGGCCAGCAATAATGAGGGCTCAAAATGAGTTAGTGCCAATAGGAATGAGCACTAACTTTGAATTCAGGACATGATTATTATTTGAGCATGGAAGACAAACATCATATATGCTCTTCTCATATGCAAAAATCTAGATTTAAAAAGATGTTAATGTACACAGAAGAAAAAGCCTAGAGGGAGAGGAAGAAGACAATAAAATATTGGGTGTGACATGCATGTGTGAAAATGTCATCATTTTGTATAATTGATATATGCTCATATAAATCTTAAGATTGGCTATATATTTAAAATAATATATGGGTAGATAAATATACTAGGATATTATTTTGAGAGAGAAACAGATCTCTTTTGAAAGGTCTTGGGTTTTCTACTGGACAATTTGACCTTGAAAGGCTGGTAACTCAAGTAATAGTAATTGATTAAATAAGCCATGTGCTTTAGACAAAATTCCTGTTGATTGATTGAACTGAATTGTACACTTAATTCAATGAGGTTCAACTCCAACAGTACATTGTCACTTAGGAATGGAAAATTATACTTTGTGTTTTTATTATGGCTCTAGAAAAAGTGTACACATCACAGTGTGCATGACAGATATCTCAGTTTGGATTTGTTATACTGATTGGCTCTCTTTGTTCATCTAGATTAGTGACCTTTTTTGCTTGAGTGTACATCAGAGTTGCCCAGTTGCAGCTTCCAAGGCTGTACTTCCAATAGGAGTCTAGAATAAGATTCTGAAATATGCAACATTGTTAACCATTTTCTCTTTTATTGAAAATAGATTTCTTTCATGTAATATATTCTGATTATGGTTTCTCCTCCTCTAGGTCCTCCCCACCTCCTTTCCCATCCATATTCAAACCCCTTCGTTCTCTCTTTCATTAGAGAACAAACAGGCATATGAAAGTAATAGTAAGATAACATAAGATTAAAAAAATAATCAAACAAGAATAGGACAAAACCAACAGAAGAGAAAATATGTTAAAGAAAAAGTACTAGATGCAAATAAATAGAGACATACACCTTCACACACACACAGAGAAATTCCTTAAAAACACAACATGGAAGCTATAATATAAATGTAATAGACCTGTAAGGCTAAAAAGCAAAAGTTCTGAGAAAAGCATTGTGATACATAGACCCTCCAAAACTGCCACTGAGTAGATTTTGAGTTGGTCATCTACTATTGGGCATGGAACTTCTCCTTAAGTGTGGTTTGTATACTCAGTGAGACTCTGAAGACGATAGCTCTTTTTTCCTTTACAAGTGGTTGTCAATTGTATATCCCTTCTGGGTTACAGATGGGAGCTCATGGGCACTTCCCCTCTCAGCACTGGAACCCCGTTTGACTTGTATACATGCCAGCCCTGTGCATGCTGCCATAATCTCTGTGCATCCATTCTGCTGTTTTTAGAAGGCCTTGCTTTCTTGGTATGCTCCTTCCTCACTGGCTCCTACAGTCTTTCTGCCTCCTTTTCTGCAGAGTTCCCAGAGCCCTGATGTGAGGAATTTGATGAAGACATCCCATATAGGACAGAGTGTTCCAAAGCTTTTCATTCTCTGCACATTGGCCACTTGTGAACCTCTATATTTGTTCCCATGTGCCTCAGGAGGCATTTTCCCTGATAATGGCTGAGCAAGGCACTGATTAATGTGTATTGAAGAATTTCCTTAGGAGTCATTTTATTGTTGCATTCCTTTAGCAGTACAGTAGTATTTGTTCTCATCTAGATCTTTGGCCTGTTCAGTCTCGTGTTCTTGACCACCCATCCTGGGTCAGGAATTGGATCCATTGCATGGAGTGGATAATAAACCCATTCAGATATTGGTTGATTACTCCAATGAGATTTGGGCCACTATTGAACCAGCACATCTTGCAAGCAGGTCACCGTTGTAGAGGGGATGATTTGTAGCTGGGTTTGTATTTACCTATCTACTTTGGTGGTAGTATACAGAGTATTTTCTAGAACCATGAATACTAATCAGTAGGGTTGAAGGTTCTAAGTAGGCATCATAATGGCTTTTCCATGTTCAATGAGTTGTACAGGTGTTGTCTTGAGCAATAGGGTCTTACCATTACTTTGTAGAGAGAAACCAATAGTCTTGGCAATGGTCTGGGTTGTTTGGAGCTTTCCATAAGACCACTTTGGCCAACCACTCAATTAGATGTAACACATTCCCAGTAATGGAGGTTTCATTTGGTATCAATATATGTCCAGTTGAGGTTCCATCTCCCCCTTTATTTGGCAATTCCATTTAGAACCCCTTTTTATATGTATATACTTTAGGAAGCTTCTTCTATTAGATTTTGATACAACCCCTCAAATGACTATTAGTTTTAGCTGCCCCTCCTTATATTCTCTCCCTATCTCCATTACCTTTTTCTACCTGTTTGATCCTACCCCCCCACACACTCGAAATCATCATCATCATCCATCCCTCCATCCATCAATAACTATGTTATATTTCCTTTTCACAGGGAGATCCTTCCCTCCTCCCAGAGTCACTTACTCTGTCTACTTAACCTCTGTGTCTTTATATATTATAGCTTGCTTATCAATGATTTAACAGCTAACATCCACATATAAGCAAATATATACCTTGTTTGTCTTTCTGAGTCTGAGTTACCTCACTTAGAACTACTTTATCTAGTTCCATCTATTTATCTGTGAATTTCATAGTTTCATTTTTCAAAAGCTGAGTAATTTTCTATTGTGCATGGACATGCTGATATGTATGTGTGTGTGTGTGTGTGTGTGTGTGTGTGTGTGTAAACCATGATATAGCCTTAGATGTGTGTTCCTTAGCTTTTGAGATAAGATATCTCTCTCTCTCTCTCTCTCTCTCTCTCTCTCTCTCTCTCTCTCTCTCACATTGGGACCTAGGACTTGAGATTAGGCTAGGCTGGGTAGCTAATGAACTGCAAAGATCCACACGTCTCTTCCTCCCCAGTTCTGGGATTACAAGTGTCTGCCATCAAGCCCAGCCTTTGATGCGGGTGCTGGGAGGCAAAACAAGGTCCTTCTGCTTATATGACAAGCACTTTATCAACTGAACAATCTACCCAACTCTGAGATTTGTTTCATTTTTGATAAGCAGGCATGAAACAGAGGAAAACTTTCTATAGCATAATATAAGAGCAAATCAATAATCCCACAGAAATTTCTCTATCAATTATTTCATGAAAAGTCAGTATTTCAATGGAATTCCATTAAGCTGCAAAGAAAATGAAACTTTGAAATTTGAAGGAAAATGGAAATAGGAAATGTTAAGGGTAGCCCAGGCTCAGAAAAACAAAGCCACATGTTCTCTCTCAGATATAGATCCTAGCTTCTAATTATTAATTATGCATATTTAGATGGAGATAATTAGGGGCTGGGGGCCAAGACACTTGAAAAGGGCCCATAAAAAAATGTATCATTAAGGGGGGAAGCTGGAGAGAGATAGAACACATATGGTATGAAAATGAGAGGAGGCAATACTGTAGTTGGAAGGGTACAGTGAAAACAGAGGTAAACATGGTGATGGAGGACAGGGATGGGGTGAGACTCATCCAAAGAGATATATATATGAAAATGCCATAGAAAAACCTGTTACTTTGTAAGCTAATTTTTTTATAAAATTAAACTTAAAATTTAAAGGAGTAAATATAAAACTTAAAGGAGTAAATATATATGCATAAATACAATCAAGTAAAACCATATTTCCATCTTTAAAGCTCCCAGTATGTGTCTGTATCAGGGCACTCAAGTGTTCTTTCCAGTACTTATGAAAAAGTCTGCAGTGTTTTCCTCACAATAGATGATTCCTGCTGACTCATTTCTAATACGTGATTACACCTTATTCTCCACTCTAACTAGCAAGCTTAAAAAGCCTCCATATGGAATTTCCAAAATAGACTTAAGTCCTTCAAAGTAATATTTTTGTTAATAGGATGCTTGCAAATGCCTCAAGAGTTCTGACCTCAAGAAATGCAAATTCACCTTAGTAACACTTGAGCATCAAAACCAGTGGCATGAAGAGAAAAAAAATTGTACAAAGAGAATGCAAAATAAAAATTTAAAAATATCCACCCACAACAGCATTGTTCAACAAAAACACAATGTAAAGGTGTATAATTGAACTATTTTCGTAACTACATTTTAATATAAGAAATAAACGGCTAAATTAATTTAGTGATATGTCTTATCCAAGACAGATAAATAGAGGAGAACTTAGCACAGAGTCTCATTCCTAGCACCGAAAGTGGAAAAATTTTCTTTCTTTCAATGGAGTGACTCTGGTTGTATCAACCACACTCCAGGGGAGGCCCCATACACTGTATTGCCAACACAAATCACAAGCCATGTTTTTTGTAGGTTTTTGTTTCCTTTTAAAAAGAGATCAAGAACATGAAATGTGGACTGGTAGAGAGCTAAGTGAGGATCTTGGAGGAACTGGGAAAATATAAACATGTATATGAAATTTTCAAAGAATAAATAAAACTTTGAAAAAGGAAAAACGAGAGGAAATGAACGGAACAGGAATCACGTGGGCTCAGCTGGAAAAAGCACACAACACTCTGATAGACTAGAGATGACAGAAATGTCATCTGACCTTGTTAATATGTAACACCAAGTGGGGAGCACATTCTATACAAGAGGAGTGCTGTCTATAAATGAGTCTATCTGTAATGGGCTGTCATCAAAGGAGAGAATTCCAACCATGTGTGGGGACAAAATTATTAATGTAAAATTTAGCAACAATGTATGCTGACGATGTGGAAATGCAACTGTCTTTGAGAGCAAAGGGAACCAAAGGAGAGGAAAGGGTCTTGGGCTGGGGTGGGGGTATGCCCCAAAATAACATGTATTTGTATGAAAATATCCTTGTGAAACCAAGTACCATTGTACAATGAAAATTTGACAATTAAAATTGTTTATTACAAAACTCCTTCAATAGTAAAAATAAAGACTTAAGTTCTGCCCCCCAGCACCCATGTATACTTCAGGAGCAGTGACACATGCCTATTATATTACTGAAGTGCTGGGGGATAGAGGCAGGCAGGTTCTGGGATCATGCTGGTTAGTCATTCTAGCCTAGCTCACAAGCTCTAGTGAGGTTCACTTAAGAGACTTCGTTCCAACAATAAGCTAGAGAGTGTGCTGTGTGTTATTCCTGAGAAAAAAGATGTTTGCCTGCTCTGGGTAGGGAAACAGTGAGAGACCCAAGAAGGGGTACAGCAAATTCTACTTTGATGAACCACTGAATTTCATTGGGGTTACTTACAGGGATGTAAGTGAGGGATTACTTATAGGAGCAGAAATCACTCAGAAACAGTGGCATCACTAAAGCCAACCCTGACATGGGTGACAGCTCATGAAAGCTAAAACCCTGGAACACACTGCACAGCCTGCAGGCAGCAACAGATGGTAAAGTACTGTTCCGTGGGGCTCAGTTGGTCTGAGCCTATTCAGGCAGCTTGGCTGGTTTTGTTGTTTCTAGACAATTTGGCTGCTCTCTGCTTCTTCCAGGTAGCTCAGCTGCTCTGAGCCACTTCTAGGCACCACAGCTTGTCTGAGAGTGTCTCTCAGCAGTCTTTACTGTTTATATATGCTTGAGAAAGGAGCCTAATATATCTGGTTGGCTTCAGGAATTCCCCGAAACCTTTGTTTATTCCCTGAGTTTAAGAAGTCTTCCAGTAGGAAACCTCCCATTGGAACATCTCGTCTTAACAAAACTTCTCAAGATGGAGGTTTATCTCAAGGACATTGCTTCACAACAGAGAGATAGAGGAAGGCAGATGACTTGGACCTCTGGCCTTCACATACATACACAGGCATGCACACATGTATGTATATACACACATACATCATAGAGCATACACAAAAAAATTAAATGTTGTCATTTAACACATCAGTGTAAAATCATTAATGCATTAGTAAAATAATTTACATTTTTCATATCAAGAATATAGAATCTGGTATGTACTATAGTATTACAATACATATCAATTCAGACTAGATATGTTTTTGTGTATTCAACATCCATGTGTCTGATGCCTGTCATATACCAAACCTATACCATGGTTTATATAAGCTTGTGTTGCTGGATTGCCTATACGTCTTATTATAATACACATTTCCAAGTGCCCGAGTTTCTTTTTGATAGATTTGGGTGGAAATTTCTGAGAATTTGCATTTTTAGCAAACCTTTGGATGCTGCATTTACTGAAGAGCTAGTAACTACACTTTGAGAACCATGACCTTACTTCTTTCAGAGCTCAAGTTTGCAACCATTTTCCCACAGTGTTAACATAAATGATCAAAAATAGATACTACATTCTGTGATGATTGATATTATTAGTTACGATCATATTTTGTACATCATAGCAAATCACCAGTATTCTATTTGTTGCATAATATTGAAAAATTATTGGTATGAGTATGTGTTCCACAGATGTTAGTGTCTATTACTGGATGATTCTTTATAGGATTCTTAACAAGGAAGAACATTTCTTGGCTTTTTTGCCCTTACTATTTGCAGAGCTATATTTATCCTCATGGTCATAGTCAGTGTGATGTCATAATGTAGCCTTTTAAAATGTGACAAACTAAGCTGGGTGTTCGTGGCTCATGTCTTTAATCCCAGCACTCAGGAGGCAGAGGCAAGCGGATCTCTGTAAATCTGAGACCAGCTGGTCTACAGAGCTAATTCTGGGACAGCCTCCAAAGCCACAGAGAAACCCTGTCTCGGAAAACGAACAAAAACAAACAAAAAAACAATTGGCAAACTATCATTCGGGAAAATTTTAATCTAATAGGTGCATATCCGAAGTATTAATGTCAGTTAATTTGATTTTGAATGTAGTCATTGATTTTAAGAATAGTAAACTTTAGAATACTAAGTGAAAAACAAAAGTAATAATATATGGTTCACTCTCTCATGACATTAATTCATCTCTGATGTGTACTGGCCCTGGCTACTAAATGGTAGGTCATTGTGCTCACTTGTCTAAGTTTTAGTTCCATCCTATATCTACATGTTTCAGTATTTCATCTTTGCTTTTATATTTCTAAAGAAAATAACGAAAAATTAATTTCTTGTCTTTAACCTTTTCTGTTGTAAGAATACAAAAACAGCTTCTGAGCCTCCTTTGGCTCCCCCAGTATCTGAAGAAGAAGATGAAGAAGAGGAAGAGGAAGAAGATGACAATGAGCCCCCACCTGTCATTGCACCAAGACCAGAACATACAAAATCAGTAAGTTAGAAAGACAGATATGGTATGTTTCCCTCTCATTTACTGTTTCCTGATTTTATATAGATTCATAACATGCAGACATATGTCCTGAATGGAAAAGTAAAACTATCTAGGGCAGTGATCAGTTCTCAACCCATGGATCACGCATGGCCGTGTGTGTGGGGTTGAATATCAGATATCCTACATATAAGATATTTACATTACAATTCCTAACAGTAGCAAAATTACAGTTATGAAGTAGGAATGAAAATAATTTCATGGTTGGGGTCACCACAACATGAACTATATTAAAGTGCCACAGCATTAGGAAGGTTGAGAACCACTGATCTAGAAGAACAAACTGGAATAATGGGAGGGAGGGAATTAAAGAAGGGAAGGGTAGTTGTGGGAGTATGGGAGGACACATGCTGAAAATTCCATTACATAACATGGTGCCATGGACAATAAATACATACAATAATTCTTTAAATGAGTTTTGAGCCTATCAGGACACAAAATGGGAAGAACATGAGAACATTGGATCTATTTAGCATTGTTAGTAAAAAATCTTACTTAAGCAAGAAAACATCAGTGAGCGAGTATTTTTCAATTACTCAAAAAGATGCCTTTGGAACAAGTTTTGTAGCACATGTCTTTAATCCCATTATTTCAGAGGCTCAGGAGATAGGATCCAAAGTTCTAGACTAGCCTGTGCTACAATAGAAAGACTCTGGCTCAGAACAAGAGAAAGAATCAAAATAAGATGCCATTTTGTGGCTGAGAAGACACCTGAGTTGGTAAAGTACTTGTTGCACAACCTTGAGGTCATGAGTTCCATTCTTCAGTCCCAGGAGCATGTGCTTAAAATCCCAGTGCTGGGAAGGCAGAGGCAAGGCAATCCCTGGGAATTGCTTGCAAGTTGGTCTAGCCATCTTTAGGTTTAGTGAGAGACCCTGTCTCTGAAAATGTGTCAGAGAGCAATTGAGAGACATCAATTGAGAGTCATGTGCATGGGTGCATGTATGTGTGTGCACACAAACACGCACACATATACATACACATGGAGATTTCATTTCTATTATAATTTTTAGAATGTTGTTAATCAATTCATATCCATTGTGCATCTCTTGTGTTCCCAGAACTAGAGTATAAGATACGAGCCTGAGGGTTAGAGAAATGACTCAGCAGTCACAAGTGCTTACTGATCTCCCAGAGAACAGGAGTTTATAGCAGCTATATTGGCAACTCATAAGCACTTGTAACTCCAGTTTTAGGGAATAGTTCACACTCTTTTGGTCCCACAGGCATCTGAACACACATGGTAGACGCATAAGCACATGTGCATACATATACACTCATGAATTAAAAATAAGATAAATCATTTTAAATAGTGATAGCCCATTTTTATCTAAAATTTTTGTTATTGTTCTAATGTTTGTTATATAAGTACAATTTTTACATCATTTCTACACTTCCCTCTTGCACCTCCAACTCCTACCATGAATCCTTCTTGCCTCTCAAACTCACAACCTCTTCTCTTATAATTATTGTAGTTTTATATGTGTATACTGCACAATCCAAAAGCAACACTAAAAGCCCAGTTTGGAGGGTCACAATTTGAAGGTATTAGATCATCACATTCAATGATTTGCTAATAAATAAAAAAAAACCCACGTTACTGCAAATTTATAAAACTGCAGAGGTGAAAATAAGGAAAGAACCCCATATGAACCAGGAAGAGGCAGCAAAATCATGGGTAGGGACTTGGGAGCTTGTAAAGTATGTGATGCTCCTTAATATTTTTTTGACAACAGTAAAGTGACAGTACCTTTCTGCCATGCTTTTCCTTACCTACTTTATCAATTGTGGAATTGTCTTTCAGATCTACACTCGTTCTGTGGTTGAATCGATTGCTTCACCGGCAGCACCAAATAAAGAAGTCACCCCGCCTTCTGCTGAGAATGCCAATCCCAGTGCTTTGTACAGAAATACTGATCGGCAAAGGAAAAAATCCAAGATGACAGATGAGGAGATCCTAGAGAAGCTAAGTGAGTGTTTTTCCTTCGGAAAGCACTTCTTATGCAGTGCCTGGAAGGAGACTTGATCCTTTAGATGTCTGAATCTGCTCCTCACACTCTAGAATCCCTTAAGTCATGAAATACAATGTTTAGGACTTACTGTGTATATCAGTCAGGTGAGTCTGTCCCCCATACTCCTAGTCTGAGAAAAACTAGCATTTTCACCTAGAATATGCAGTGAAGATGTGAACTTCACAAACTATATTAAGCTAGTAAGATATAAGTTTGCATTCTCAAAAGGAATTCAGGTACTTTGATTAAAATACTTTAAGACCATACCAGAAGGTCCCCATCTGAAGGGGACAAACAAACAAACAAACAAACTTAAAGTCCAAAAGACAAAATTTGAATACTTACAAGTAAAGTAGAATTCCCTTATCTGTGGGGAGGGAGATGGGACCAGCCAATGATAGCAGTCACTTCCAAGGCATCATTGATGCAAACATGCTTTTGCTCTTAACATTTAGTGCACTGGTTTGATGAAACACTCAAGACTCAAGATTATGAGATAGATTCTCCCCTAAAAAATGTTATATGAATTGTATGTGTTGAATTGACACAGAATGGCTAGATATTAGGAATCAGAGTTCCCAGTTTGACTCTTACTAGTGCCTTCTTCACTTTTTTCTTTGTTTGATAAGACTTAATAACATGATACAATAAGAGGTCTATTCCTTTTTTTCACTTTTACAGCTAACAGAGCAAAGAGAAAAAATTCATTTCTTGGCCACAGGGAGGCACTGCAGATGTGGCGATAGGGTCAACTTGCCACCTAGGAGATACTTGAAGTTTTTAGTTCCCCAATTTAGATAGGACTATCATCATGTAGATAATAACAGCTAGGAATGCTTGTAGAATTGTACAATGTCTATGACACCCTCTCCTGTTTCCTTCACAGCAAAGTTGTCATTGGGACTGAATAATTACTTCATGTCTACTGCATTCAAAATACTTCATATGCAGCACTACTGTCATTTGAAGTAGAGATATTTGGGAAGGTCAAGGTTGAAGTTGCAGCTATCAGTAAGCACTCAGAACTAGAATTGCTACCATTTAGCAAACTGACTTTGCTATACTTGATTAAACATGCTTCTAGTGCCAGTGCCCACTATTTGCTATAATAACAGCCATAATAATTCTTACACGAGGAGCACTCTGTTAATGGCCACTTTCCATACATTATTGAGGTTAATTTTCTCTACAATCATTTATGGTAGACTTTAATGTCTTCATTTTACAGAATATTGAATGAAAGCTTTAAAAAGCTTAAGTGACCAAGTTACCAGGATAATGAGTGCTATAACCAGAGTGTGACCTCACATCTGTATGCACTTTTGCCATTAGCCACTTTGGTTTTGCATAACCCAACTACTCATGCATAAAACGGAAAGGGTAGACAAAGAGAACAGCCAGGAAAATGAAGTTCAATGATTCTGATAATCACTACACTTTCTTTCTTTGTTTTGTACATATAGCATAAACTGTGAAAGCGATTATATTTGACTTTCAAAGTCTGACATTGTGCGTTAGTAAAAATGACTGTTTTCTGGTGTCTTTCAAACCTCAGTAAATTCATTGTCATGAATGGATTTATGCATTTCATAAGTCAGCTGAGAAACAGATACTATCTTTCTGAGCTGCAGTTTTGCTTACAGATTATGACAGTGCTCAGGCTGGGGCCTTTCTGGCCTATTTATTTCATTCTGCATTGAGAAACAACAGGACAAATAGGAGAAAGATCTGTTTAAATGAGAAAAAAACTGTAAAAAAATGAAGTGAATGTTTTTCTCGGTCAGACTTCATATTTCTTTATGGGAGTCCACAGACAATCATTTTCCTTCTAGCAAGCAGGCCACCTTTGTCTGTCTGACACCTTTCCTTTGTGCTTATGAATCTTGCCAAGGAAAACTGACAGAGAAATGGAAAGGGCCTTCTTAGGAAGTAGATACCTATAATTCAGAATGCTCAGTCCCTGCTTCACCTTCTCTATGCCCCCTCAGTGTGTTTACACACTGGCAACCAGAAAGGAGTTATTTAACCCTGCCTGGTCTCAGTCTCTTACCTAAGAAATGGGTGAAAGAATCTAAGTGCATATTTAAAGTTTCTGGGTAGAATGGATTATAAGAGGACAGGTGTTGGGATCAGAAAGGCCTAGATTTAATCACAGACATACTCATGCTAGCTATTTCTATTTTAGCCAGTTATTTAATTTTGCTGGTCCTCTATTTCTTCATCCAAAAAGTCAGAATAATAATAGTAATACCAGCTTCGTGACATTATGCCAACAAAAATATCAGCAAATGTATCAGGCTCATAGTGTGGGAGTCAACAAATGCTCATTGTTGTATTAAGTGTACAAACCTTTAATGGGATCATACAATAGGACAAGCTTTGAAATGATCATAACGAAGCTGGAGTCATATGAACAAGCCCTATATCCCTTAGCAAGTATTGTACTTTCTTTGAACTTCCAGTAACAATCCCAATAGGATGAAAGCATTTTTGAGGATTAATAAATGCATTCTATTGAGCACTATATACAGCACAATAATTAGTTTTAAATTATTTTTTTAGTATTATTGTGAAATCATTGGGGAATGGGAATGGCCTTCCACTAAAATACAATGTTTACAACTCAGGACAGTCTCATAAGTGTGGTTCCTGCACAGAAGTTGTTAGGATTCATGGAACAAAAGGTGCAAAGGAATCTCGAGGATGGAATAGAGGAGACTGTGTCGAGAGGCAAAATAAAGGGAAAGCAGGCAGAGGAGTAAAGGCAAGACTTGCCACCTACAACAGAGTGAACCCTTCAAGAATGAGGAAGTAATGACAGCTTCTACTTAATCATCCTCATCTTCAACCTCAAGAATGTGATTGCTAGGAACTGTGCAAGCCAAACCACAGAGCTACCAGGCAATTCATCTTCTATTCAGATACTGATGCTAGAGGCCAAACCAAGGAATCATTAAGAGCTGAAATGGACAGATCATCTTTCAGTTTTACACAGACAGATATCTTTGGTCTGGCTTGCTCGTTGTGGTCTGTCTGGGTCTGGTGGAAAATAAAGAAACCCTTGCACGCTAGTGAACATTTTACAGAAGGCACAGTCAACACAATTGTGCAGTTCAGGACATTTCTCTCTAACCAACCCACTCTAAGCCCCACAACCACTGCCCTCCCTTCCCTAGCAGTCTATGCTCCAAATTCTTTTTCCTCACTCACCATCGAAGGCAATCATAATTAATCTAGATACTTATTAAGCTCTTCTTCAAGAATAAAAAACACAAACCCAAAACCCTCCTTCATACTCAAGTGATAACCTCTCAACGACAGGAATCCAGTTAGCTTAATATGACAGAAAATATATTGATGGGTCTTTTGTCTTTTAAACCACCACATGAATCCCATCTTCAAATACTAGAATTTTTTTTTAATGTTACACTTTAAAATTAGTGGTTTGCTTCTCAATTGGTATGAAATGGCTCTGATATTTCTATCACGTTTTTCTCCACTTGATTTTATTTAGTGATCTATTCTTTGCTCAACTGTGTTCCCATAGTTTTCATTTTCCTTGTTGTAATTTATAAAAGGAAATTGTAATGGACCCAAAGAGAGCAACCCCCTGAAAAGCTTGTTCTGTGACTGGAATTGTAAAGGAAAGAGTCTTGCATGCACAGTTGCCTACCATCAGTAGATGGCAGCACACACAATCTGGTGAAGGGCAGAGGCTGTGGTGATGCCATTTTAATTGGCCAGCAGTTAAAATCTGAAGCACAATCTCATCAAAATGGATGTCTCCTAGTGGTCCTTATGAAAAGATTCATTTCCAGGTTTTTTTTTTTTAACACCACATACCATGGAAATAATGGTTGAATAATTTACTACCATTAACTGAACCCTGCCAATTGGAATTGGTTGCAATTCAGAAAGTGGTTTTAGCTAAAGCTTATTTGCTTTTTGATCAGCCTATGGAAAAGAGTTTGCTCAGCAACTTCACAGCAAAACTTTCTTAGACAAGTTAAACCATTTTATAAGACTCTGGTTTCAAGTGACTCTAAAATCAGAATTTCATCAAAAGAGGAAAACAGATCCAGGCACTTAGCCATTAAATTAATAACTGACTTGGAAAACGGAGGATTTAGTGATGTGGAAATCCATTAGACAATTTGAAAAATAAAATAGCAACTTGTGTATCACTAAGCTGGTGGCATTCTAGAAACATAACTCCAATAAAATAAAATATATTTGTCAACCTTTCTTGAACTATGGATTTTTTTCCAAAAGGAAATTCCTAACTTTACTTATGTTAAATTTCACAAGAATTTACTGAATAATGGATAGGTTTTTTTTTTATAGCTTGTACGGTATAAGGAGACACGTGGGATGTACAGGTGAATAAGACTTGGCTCCTGTCATTCAAACAACCTAAAGGGTGATGTCAAAGTGACACATTAAGGACAGTGAAAAAGAGAAGTAAAGAGAGAAAAGGGAAGTTATTAACTTTACTCAAAAGGATCATGGAAGGCTTTCTAGAAGAAGTGACATCTGTGATACCCTTTAAAGCAGTGAGCTTGTTGTGGGAACAACATGGGAAGGGCGTTGCAGGTGGAATATATCATGTAAAGGCTTTACATGATCTTAGCTCAAATGCCAAGAAGCAATGTATGTAAAGACTTGAAGGTTCATACCTAGAACCTGCAATTAGAATAAAGAAGCTGAGTTAAGACATATGGGTCTTCAGCGTCAAAAAGCTATGACTCTTGCAGAGGTCCAGAGTTTTATTCCCAGCATGGATATTGAGTGGCTTACAACACCTGAAACATCAGCTGCAGGAGATCCAATGCCCTCTTCTGGCTTCTTGGAGTACCTTCCTTGCTTCTCTGTCCGTCTGTCTGTCTGTCTGTCTGTCTGTCTGTCTCTCTCTCTCTCTCTCTCTCTCTCTCTCTCTGTGTGTGTGTGTGTGTGTGTGTGTGTGTGTTTCATTGCAGTGATCATAGAAGGGTATGGAGAGGTTGATGCTGTGAGGTTACATTTAGGTGATAATTAGGAAGTCATAACTTAGAAAGGAAAATAGACAGGCATGTGCAAAATGCTTTTTCCTGGATGGCGAGACTACTCCTTAGATTTAAAGCAGGAGGGGAAAAGGCAGAAGAAGAATAATTGCTACTTAGCCTGGTTAGGTAAAAACCAGATGCAGCTGAATGATGAATGGCCTACTGTGTTCAGCTAAGGAATCTGGGCTTGGTCCTGTAGTGAGGAGGAACTTTGGGAAGATTACTTAGGGATAGATAAGACTGCTCATACTGTGAAGATCTCCTACCTTCCTGTACCTCCTACCATCTAGAATTTCATCTTATCAAGCCTTCTTAGAACCCATGGAAGATCTTAGTTTCAAAATCCCCCTCAAACCTTGCACACAGCTATCATAAAGACAAAAATGTATGCCTGTCTTTTAGAGAAGGTGACATTTGTTCCTAAGCATTACCCCTCTTTTGTTATAAGCCTCCATGTGTTAGCCTGTATGAAAATTATACCCTAACTCTGCTTTCAAACAAGAAAAAAGTAACAGGCACTATGTCCAATGTTTCTTTGTGGAATTCTTAACTGTTGTTATTCTTTGAAGTCTATGTGTTGTATCTGCATGTGTGCGTCCACACAACTATGAACACATATGCCTGTGCATGTGTGCGTGTGTGCAGGTACATGTGGGGGCTCTATATTGACATTGGGACTTTTGTCACTCTTCACCTTAGTCACCTAGGCGTGGCCTCTTAATTAAACCCAGAGCTCCCTGGTCCAGGTATTCTGGATAGTCCCTTCCTTCAGGGTCCCATCTCTGCCTTTTAAGCACTGGATTTATGGTGTCCAACTAACAAGTTATGCATGTTCTTGAGGGTATGACTCTGGTCTTTATGCTTGCAAGTGCTATGTAAATACTGAGTCAACACTTTCCCCCAGGAATGATTAATTTAAAAAAACTATATTATGATGACATTTGAACAAATTTGAAATACAGTTTTGGAAACCATTGAGTGGTGAGAGTAACGGCTCACTCACTGAAGTGGTTGTTGCACCTGGGTTCAGATCTCCAGCCACACCTAAAAATATGGGTGTGCAGTGTATGGAACCCTAGTGCTTGGGTGGCAGAAATGGGAGGTGGCCTGCTAGGCTTGCCAAACCAGTGTGCTCTAGGTTCAGAGAGAAATTCTATGTCAGAAAACTAGGTGGAGGGCCATAAAGGAAGACACCTGATGTGAGTCTATGGCCTCTATACAAGCACACACATGTCCATGAACACACATACATGAGTACATACACATGCATGGACTGCACACACAAAACAATTGAACTGCTTATTTTAAATGGATGAGTTTTTATGATGTTTAAGTCATATGTCAAATGTTTGGAGCACTAGTAGGATCCTAAGTTAAGGAATGTATATTTTTTGGAAAGTATGCATCTTCCTACGTTATGACCAGACTTGCCCATTAGACCTACACCTATATACCATCCCCTTAGCATGGAACTAAGGAACAGTATTTATATAGGTATTCATCTTACAGAGTAGAAAGTAGTGGAATTCTTCTCTTTATTCTAATTAAGAAAATTGTTTTATTAAATTATGTTTTTAGGTATTTTAATCACCTAATATATAATATCTACTTTATGAGAAAATTTTATAAATTCTGGGTTGTGTTCAGTTCATTTTTGTTTCTCAGATATAAGCAGTTTTTAATATATGCAATATGAATTATTATCGCCACTAATTAATATGTTTCAGTGTATTTTTGAATTAAGCACATTTCCACATGAATTGTGAATATTATTGATTTTGATGTCATAATTTTTACTGTTAAAAGCAAATCAATCAGTTTTAATCTTTTCTTCTCCCTTTCTGCCTCCCTCAGGAAGCATTGTGAGTGTTGGGGACCCAAAGAAAAAATATACAAGATTTGAAAAAATTGGCCAAGGGTAAGTGATTTTTATTTGAAATACCAAGATGAACTCCAACAATGTACATTAACACTCACTGACATCTCAGAAATTCCACCAATTCATAACTCCTGTTTTCTGTATTGTACTGGTGTTTTGAATTCTCAAAATTAGCTTTTCCTGCTGGTAGGTTGCTTGGTGACTAACATAGGAACACATGCTACTGGACTGTTGACTATCATTGAACTAATACCACTGCAAGAATATTTAGATAGCTATATCATGTGCACAACTACACTGATTTATCTAGAAAAGCAGTAGAGTTAGAGGAAGATCTAGGTTGTGTGAAAGCTCTCATTGTATTGTTCCCTTACATCCAAATGCATATGCAGATTAGATCCTGCTTCTTAATCAAACTGAACAGTAGCAGAATGAGTATGAGAAAGTCCTTACTGAATGGTCCAGGGTTGGACAGGGTTGACTGTCAGAGAACTGACAAAATAAATCAATAATCCTGACATGAGAGCACGTACATCATTTTCCCCTGCTGTACTTATTAAAGATGTATATTTCTAGGTCCAACTCACCAGATACATGGTTCACACTCCTTAGATTAACCTAACATCAGCAAGGAATGTGCACCAAATTTGAATCATTCACTAGGGCTCCTCGGTGTGCACCTAAATCAGAAGCCCTGGGGATGCAATAGTGTTTAATGAGAGATGCACTTTCTCATCTGACTTTCTTCCTGTCCAAGAAGAAAAAAAATCCACAAGACAAGAGCAAAAAGACAATAATCTATGCCACAGGAACACAGAAAAGTTGGCTTTTAGATTTTATTCTGATGGGTTTGGTTAAAGACAAGGGATGGTGAGCTGTGCAGAGATGGCTGTGTGGTAGAATGTGTACACAAAGGACTTCAGTTCTCAGTATCTATGCCAGTAATTGCAGATCAAGGGGATCCAAAGCCTTTTCTGACCTCCACGGGTACCTGCATTCATGTGCACAAATGTACACACCCATATATAATTTAATAATTTTTAATGGATGGATATGCACTGTTGTGGGAAACAGCACCAGAGATCTTCATTGTTCCTCATTTGGCTTAGCATGCTTGGCTGTTGAGCATTTGCAGTGTTGCTACTCCAAATTGGAATGTGCTGTGAGTAGAAAATACACACTTAATGTTAAGTCCTTCTTCTCAAAAATATTATAAAATATCTCATAGACGATTTGTCTATTGATTGTCTATTGGGATAATACTTTGAATTCATTCATCTGAATCAGTTTTTCTCAACCTGTGGGTCGTGACTCCTTGGAGGTGCAGTGACCCTTTCATAGCATGTCAGATATCCTGCGTATCACATATTTACATTACAATTCATAACAGTAGCAAAATTACACTTATAAAATAGCAACCAAAATAATTTCATGGTTAGGGTCACAACAACATGAGAAACTATATTAAAGGGTCACAGCATTAGAAAGGTTGAGAACTACTGATCTAAACAAAATATGTTTTTAAAACAGATTTCTGATCTGTGGAACTTTTAATGTAGCTCTAGATATTTAAATTGTGGCTCACATTATACTATTTTTATGTTTCTAATTATTTACTGTTTAATTGACACATAATAATTGTCACATGAGCAATGATATGATGCTTTCATTCAGGTATTTATATTGCACCTCTGTGGTATCTCAGGCTAACTGCCTCAGCAGGTAAAAGCCCTTGCCATGACTGCCTGAGCTCAATTGCCAGAATCCACAGTGGAAGGATGGAACTGACTCCATAATGTCCTTGGATCTCAACACATGCACCATGCACGTGCATGCACACACACACACACACACACACACACACACACACACACACACACACACACTGTTCACACATTCTAACATAGAATTTAAAAATATATTGTGTGATGTTCAAATCAGAGTAAACATAATGATCTCCTCATGCATCCATTTTTTCTTTATGGTAAAAACATTTAAAAACTTTTTAGATTTAAAAAGGTACATTACATTATCATTGTAGCTATTCTACTTTTTTGTTGTTTGTTTCTTGAGACAGGGTTTCTCTGTGTAGCTTTGGAGCCTGTCTTGGAACTCGCTCTGTAGACCAGGCTGGCCTGAAACTCATAGAGATCTGCCTGCCTCTGCCTCGTGAGTGCTGGGACTAAAGGCATGTGCCACCACTGTCCATCTCCTATTCTACTTTTAATAACATGCAGGAACTTCTTTCTACTATCTGTGACCCCGTATCTGTTGGCTCATCTTCTTTCACTCTTCCTTCTTTCCTACTGTACCCAGCCTTGGGTATCCAGCATTTGGCTCTCAACTTCTATTAAGTCAGTTTCTTTCACATACAGATGCAATTACATGGTACTTGTTTTGCTTGTTTGTTTGCTTTTATTTATTTGTTCTTTTTGTGCTTGGCATACCTCACTCAACATAATGAAATACAGTTGTATCCGCATTGTTCCAAATGACAGTATGACATCTTAGGTGTTCCTTGAGTAGTATTTCATCATATATATGTCTTAGGCTTTTATTGCTGTCATAAAAGACCATGACCAAAAGCAATTTAGAAAAGAAAGGTTTTATTTCATGTTAACACTTGCAGATAACAGTCCATCACTGAGGGAAGTTAGGGCAGAGACTCAAAGCAGGAACCTGGAGTCAGCAACTGAGGTAGAAGCCATGGAGGGGTGCAATATACTGGTTTGCTTAGCACAGCTTGCTGATCCTGCTTTCTTATACATCCTGAGACTACCTTTCCAGGTGTGGCTCTACCCACAATGGGCTAGGTTCTCCCACATCAATCACTAATGAAGAAAATGTCCAAAGGTTTGCCTAAAAGCTCATCTGGAGGGGGCATTTTCTCAGTTGAGGTCTGTATTCCCAAATGGCTCTAGCCTGTCAACATGACATGAACACGAAGCAACAGTATACTTTAGTAATTCATCAATTGATAGACACCGCTTGATTCCACTTATTGGCTACTGTGTAGTGTACTGCAGTAATCATGTCTTTTGATTTAATTTCCTATAAATATATACCCATCCTTGAGATTCCTGGATCAAACGTACAATGTGGATACTGGTTTAAATTCTTACTTACATTGTACTACAATTCCCCCTTTTCCACAGTGTAACCAGCATTTGTTACCTTTTGTCTTTTTGGTATTAGCCATTCCTCTGGTAAGATGCTATCTCATTGTGGCTTTGATTTTAATTTCTCTGATCATGTATGATATTAGCATTTTTCATGCCCCCTTTGGGCATGTGTCAGCTGTTGAAATTTTTCTGTTTAGATATATTTATTATCTGTAAGTGGGGTTTGGGACTTTCTTTTTTTGGTATTAAGGTTCTGCTGTTCCTTAAAATTCTAGATCTTTCTAAGACTGATATATCACATATATTTTCTCACATTCTGTGTATTCTTCAAATTTTCACTTCACTCTATTGAGTTCTTGTAGTGTAGAAGCCTTTGGTTTTATGGAATCTCATTTTTTTTCCAGTTTGATTTTTGTTAACAATTCACAGTGTATGTCAAATGGAAAATACTTTTTAAATTATAGTTTTTATAAAGTACTTTGTTACATAACTGTTCTGAGAGGTGACCCTGTCACAAAATCAAAAGATGAAGACGAGAAGGATGAAAAGAGAGCCAAAATATCATACACACTTTAAAATAAACAGCATAAGTTCTATTTGCTGCAGTACAAACATCTGTTTTAAATTCCCAAAGAATTTAAAAATGGTGATGACAGCTGAGAGTTCAATCATAGTAAGTTCTTAGAGATTAGAAAGTCTATTTTATTTCTTCTTTTGTCTTCTTCAGTGTCCAGCATGCTGCTAAGCTTGGCATGGTGGCACATACTTTGTGTTTAGTGGGTCCTCAGATTTTTTTTTGTACAGTTGGGAATAAACTTCAAGATTACCTACCTGTTGGTCCCATTTCTCTGGGACTTGTTGGAAAGTGTTTGTCCATCTAGCTCTCAATTTATGTCCACGTCTTTTCTGCCTTTTCGGCTTTTTAATCACTCATTTTCTGAGTGCATCTTCATCTCTTTCTCTTTCATAATGTCTTGGTCTTCCCTGGTCACATTGCACTGTTGCTTCACTGTGTGCTGCATGTTGGCTTCACCTTTCACTGACAGTTTTCACACACACACACACCCCACAAATAATCATAAAACCCAAAGCATGCTTTAAGAATAGCTTTTGGGATATAATGTAAGTTTATGTATTAGGATTTTATAATTTATGTTATCATATTTATTTAAATTTAGTTGTTTTGCTTTTAATGTGTTATTGCCCACTGTTGAGGTTTTGTGTGGATGAACAAAATACTTGTTCTACATAAAAACCCACTTATATTAACTTTGTTTTTACTTTAATGGCCCGCAACTGATTTTTCCATAAGTTATTGCCCTGAGGTAAGCAATCTAGTCTCTACTTCCAAGACATAGTGGCTTTATTTTCTTTTCATTAAGTCTTGGTTTTTATTGTTTTGCTTTACCTATTGTTACGGTGACTTTCAGAATCCTGTCACTAATCATTTAGTGCTAGAAACAATCAACCCCCGTATTCCATTTTCGGCTTCAGGGAGCACAAGAACTCACTCTTCAGAGATGAATTTGAGAAAAGCCTCTTCATTAATCACCCTCATCGACTTGGAAAACTACATTTTTCCAGTATGGGATTCTGCCATCCCAACATCCAGGCCTTGGGCCATAGAATTATGTTCCATTGACCATAAATCAAACTCAGAATTTTATGTCTAATCATTGGAACCATAACTGTGAGCATAAGCTTTAAAAATGACAGAATAACAAAAGCTTTTCTGTGAAAAGAATCGTCTATAGTTGGCCACCAAATCTAGACATTTTGATCAGATGTGTGGAGAAAGGGAAAGGAAAATAGGAAGAGAGAAGGAGGGAAGGAAGGAGAAAGACAGCCAGATATTTCTGAAATTGTCATTAACTTAAGAACAGTGTCAAGGTATTTTCACTCTATGATAGCTACATAACAGGACATAGATGAGATAAGGAGTCCAGTAAGACAACTGAATGTTTCTCTTCAGTCGACAGCTATCAATGCAGGTCTGGGTACTTCCTAAATAAGCAGGAGCAGTACGATAAAGGCTGAAACTTATTAATGCTGGCAGCTGCCTCACCGATGTCTCACAAACATGTTGGAATTAATTTCAAGGATTGTCTCAAATTGATCACCTTTTCTTTCAAACTCAGTATTTTGGCCCGATACTGTTAGTAGATTGAATTGTTTTGTAAAGAAGCATCATAAATCTAAACCAGTTTAGGTCCAGTTTAGCAAATGACTAAATTTATTGAAGTATGGTTAAGCATTCACTATGTTTAAAGTAGAGCTATAATGAAGATGACTAACTTATCCACCATCATGGAGCCCTCATCTAGTAGCTGATGGAAAGAGGAACAGACACCCACAGCTAAACACTTAGCCAAGCTGGAATCCAGATGCAGAGAGGAAGGACAAGACCAGGCTACAGAAACCCACAGAGACAGCTGACCTGAACAAGGAGGAGCCAATGGGCGCCCAGACTGATAGCTGGAAATCCAGCATTGGACAGGCTCAGATCCCCTGAACATGGGTCTCAGTTAGGAGGCCTGGGCAGTCTAAGGAACCTCTGACAGTAGAACCAGGATATATCCCTGTTGCACAAGAGGATTTAGAGAGCACATTCCCCATGGAGGTTACTCCCTTAACCTAGAAGCAGGAGGGAGGGCCTAGTCCCTACTCCACATGACTTGACAGATTTTGTTGACTCCTCCTGGAATGTATCACCCTCCCTTTGGAGTGGGGGTGGGTGGGATGGTAGGGTGGTCAGATGGTATGGGAGGGAGAGGGAACTGGGATCGATATGTAAAATAAGAAAAATGAAAAAAAGAAAAGAAAAAGAAAGAAAGAAGCAGGTTCTGAGTTGAGCACAGGGCCAAACACCTTTAATGAGGATCTCTCAGGACAGCCTGGTGTACATAGTGAGCTCCAGGACGGCCAAGACTACACAAAGAAACCTGTTTCAACCCCACTCCCCATATAAATAACCAGGTTTAGGAAATCCACCATGACCTTTATATTTATCGACTCCCTGAATATCTAGCAAAAAGAAATGCATTATTGCATTAAGAAATAAGCTAATGGCTGGGACTCTAGCTCTGCAATGACACCTACTTAGCAAGTAGAGGATCTACATTCCATTCACAGTAGATATAAAAGGAAGAAGGGGGAAAGCAAGGCAGATAAACCATCATTGATGTCATTTACTCTATTGATCTACACACTCATCCTGCCATCACCCCTACAAATCCCTCTTGAGCTGACCAGGCCCTCACTTTTCTATCTCCTTCCTTATGACTTCTGTAGATTACAACTGTAACAGCTTGTATCCAGTTCTTACAAATTGCCTTAAAACTTATAAAACAGTAGAATAAGGAGAATTTTGGAACGATAAAGGGAAACGAAGGTGAAATTTTGAACTCAAAAAGCCATGGCCAGATTAACTAAACACAAGTTTGCCTGTTCATGGTAAATCAGGATATACATACTCCCTAAGACTGAAAAACCAACAAGAGAAGGTATTTCAAGTGCCTAGCATGGCACATGTCACATGATTAAGCACTCCATTCATATTAGCTATTATTTGTTAGTCATTATTTGGGGTGAGAAACTCAGCCACATGCCATTATGACATGGAACAGAGTATAATGATTATTAAAGTGCAGTTACAAAGATGGATAGATGATTTACATCCAAGGAAGGGTCTATGAAAAAGGACTTGTAGAAGAGGTAATGATACAGTGCAACCAGTATTTATCCCTAGTGTGTGAATGGACTTTGGGAGCCCATTCCCTATGTAGGGATACTTTCTCAGCCCAGATACTGGGGGGGGGGTTGCAGTCCTGACTCAAATGTTGTCACAGACTTTGATGATCCCTCATGGGAGGTCTCTCTCTCTCTCTCTCTCTCTCTCTCTCTCTCTCTCTCTCTCTGTCTCTGACTCTCTCTCTGTCAGAGTGAATGGGAGATGGGCTGGGGGGTCAGTGGGAGACATGGGAGACAGAACTGGGATTGATATATAAAATAATATTGTTTCTTATTTAAATGAAAATTTATAAAATAAAAAGGACCATGGGTCATTTTAGTTATGATTTAAAATAGTGTAAGAACTTAACAAGTGGGGCTTCCACTTGAAGTAAACTAAATTATTATATGCTTTAGACTCTCAGTTTTATACACCTTCCTGTCCCTAGTCTACAACGATGTCTGGTATAAATATTCAGTATTTGTTGAATCTACATTGAAAAAAGGAGAAGAATGAAATGAACTGCTCCAGTTTTATGGACAGTCAATAGTTCACAGCATAGGCAGTGGACATATAGCTAAAAGGAAATAATGCTGGAATGATAGATTGAGAGATGTAAGTTGCAATGTGTGTATATCACCTTATTTTGCTCTGGCAAAATAACTGGCATAAACAACTTAAGGAAAGAAAGTTGTTTTTTTTTTAATTTTGGCTCAATGTTTCATGTTTGAATCCATGAACTGTTAATTTTGTTGTTCTTAAGCAAAACAACTAGTGATGAAAATCATGTGGAAAATGAAAGATGGTCACTTCATAGCAATCAGAAAGCAAAGGGAGTTATAAGATGGACTCAGTAGCATAATACACTCTTCAAAGTTAGACCTTTAGAGAACCATTTCTTCCAACCAGGTACCATCTCTTAATAGTCCAGTCAGCTGCTAACTCATCAATAGATCAACCTATTCATAAGATAGCACCTTCATGAGCCACCAATTTCTCATATCTCTACTTGCTGGAGATCAAGCTTCCAACACTGGAGCCTTTGGGAGAGAAACTTCATATTAAAAATACAATATTTTGCTTTCATTGTTTGTGCAATCATAATTTTTTGAGTATTTACCAGTTAGACATAGCAGTACAACATCAAGAATTTGTAGAGGAATATGCAATGAAATATCTGTGACTTCGACATATGTTTCCCAGATTTACAGTTATTCTGCAGAAAAGAAACTTCCAGAAGGAAATTTTCATTTGTAGTATACTTTTTCTGATTCACTGTTTACAAATGTACTCACATATTCACACATACCCCATATATACTTGAGTATAAGCTGAACTGTTAAATAATTTTAAAATAGCTATTTTAGTTTTTAATTTCCTGAATGCACATATTCTTAGATATTTCATTGTTTAAATGTTTAGCTTGTTAATTTTCTCCTACTTACATATTTAAAAATATACATTATACAAAATTATGTATTGATTTGGTAGGTATTTTATTTTCTTGTTTCACAAACAAAAGAATTCAATATTTTCCTAGGCATCTTCAACGTCATTGTGTTTATAATTTGCTAGCACTCCTTTGGGAGGCACCTGACAATTATATAAACATAATAATCTGGCTTCCATCTAAGATATTTGAGATGTGAAGTCCATATATGACTGTTTTGTGGACATGTTATATTTTTCACAGTCATGTAGCATTAAGGTGATTGTTTTCTGAATTTGTACCTTCCCTACACACACACACACACACACACACACACACACACACACACACAAACAAACATACACACACATTATTACATTTATATAAACATTTATAACTACTACATCATTTTTACAACTTTTGTTTCAAATTCCCAAATGTACACAAAGTAGAGAAAATTATGTAGGAATACCCATATCCACATCACCCAAATTTAACATCTATCAGTTGTTTTTAGTAAACTCACAATGACATTATGATTCTCCCAAATTAATAATTGCTTGATATCCTCTAATTCCTAGTTGTTTCACAATGCTAATTTTTATAGTTGTTCTGATAAAATTAACACGCAAAAAACTATGCATTGTGTTCAGTTTGCCCTTACCTTTCTGTACTGTAAAGCCATCTTTCATCTTTTATGTTCTCCTTTTCCACCACCATTGACTTGTTAAGGACTGTGTGGTAGAAGGCACCATTTGCTGGTCTTGTCTGTTAATTTCACTTGGTGCCAATGCATTGTTTGTCTTTCCCTCTATTTCCCTAAAATGAGAATTAGCTCTAAGAGGCTTTGATTCAGATTCTTATTAGGTGGTGCTGCTTCATGTTCTATTACATTAGGTTGAAGGGCTTGAGTGTTCTATATTTTGATGAGTGGATTAGTAGGAAAACTCAAAGAGTGACTGTCCCCTCCCACATAAAGATCACAACAGTCTTCTGTATGATAGTTTTACCTATTGATTATTGTTGCTAAAACCAGCCTGTGCTTATTGGCTTGCATTCTTTTGTTGAAAGCAACTGTATTGTATCACCTAGGACTCTTTGGTTACTATGAAATATACAAAGAAATCAAGATAAATACTTCATTTCTTAATTGTCAAATTTCAAATAAATTAGTACTCAGGTTACTTCCACTGTGAAGACATTCTTTTATACCTATGCAAATTCACAGAATATTATATCTTCAGTTTGTTTCAATTTAGTCATTATTGTTTTTAATTAATTTATTTATTTTTCTTATTTTACATATCGAGCACAGTTTCCTCTCCCTCCCTTCCACCCTCCCATGCCCCCCAACCACCCTCCCATCCCATCATCCCCCACTCCACAGGGAGGGTTTTAATGGTGAGACTATATCTTTGATTAATGGTAGTCCCTTTCCCTAAATCAGTTTTGAGAGAATTCTAGAAAAGGACATATACTCTAAAATTATTTACAACCATTTTATAATTCTGACAACTACTCTGTATAAAAATCTAAATCTCATTTGAGCTGAGTATATTTCAACCCAGTATGTAGTTCCTATACAACATTTGGTGTCTGAAAAGCAATGCTTAAGAGCATGATGTATTTTTAGGAGGATCTGAGTATAAGGAAACTCTTTTTTGAAGGGAGGAAACATTTCCTGTTTGGTATGGATATATTTTAGCTTAAATAGCCACACAGTAAATAGCTCTTTTTCTGTTATGTGCCTGTGGCTAGGAGGTGGTTACATACAAGTATCTTGCTCTTTCAATATGTGCCTGATGCTTTGCATTTGGATGTGCCACAATGCAGTTAATCATGCCTCCATTGATGGACATTTATGGTTGTTTCTGATACATTGTAAACAAGGTTTCAGTAATTATCTATGCAAATAAATATTTCACATTTGTGCAAACATATTGGGATAACTTACTAAGTGTAGAATTTTCGTATCAATTAATATATACATTTAAAATTTTCAAGTTACCCTCCATGAAGATAGCTCCATTTCATAGTCCAACAGTAGTTCATAAGCAAGTCTGTTTGCATGTACAACTGTATTCCTTCATTTAGAAGTGCAGTACAACTGTAAAAACTCATCTCCATAATGACTTTTAAAATATATAAGAAATATATGTTTATATATTATTAATCTTATATATTTTATGTACTTCAAATATATTAAAATATAGAATGAAAGTGGGAGACAAAATGAGTCTATACTGCAAAATTTGTTTGCCAGTGTCAAATATCTATATATTGTCATATCTCTCCATGGATTAGCTCCGCTATGCATCCAGGTGCATAACAAAGTGGCAGTGAGAGCAGTTTTTAAAGATAAGTTTACTCCTATTCATAAAGATATACATATGGCCAAAGGAATTTTATGCAACTTCTGGATATTTGTCAATCATATAATCAAAATGAATGACAATATATTACAAAAAAAACCCTCTATTACCAGTTTGTGTGTAATCAAGCACCCTTCTACATTTGTCTTAAAGTTTTGAAAGTTAACATTATGTATTTTTCAGATTTATTCCTACTATTCCACGAGGTGACCTCTTTATACTCTCAAGTGAAGTTCCCATATTAAAGACAAATAGTTATACATCTTATTTCTGAGGGAGAATTCCTTTAACGTTTTGGTTAACTATCTTCTAATTTGTTCCCTCCCCGTCCTTATTTCTCAAAGGTTACTATGAATGGCTGCTTGGTTTGGATAACCAAATTAAAACAAACAAACAAACAAACAAAAACCAGTATACCGCTTAGAACTCAGGGATAATTGCTGAGAATAAACCCTTTGCCTTGTTTTTTGTTGTTGTTGTCCTCATTCAGTGTAGGAGCAGAAGTGCTCCTTTGGTTTGGATGGCCCACCCAAAAAGTATTTGCTTCCTCATTGAGTCTATTTTGGACCACACAAGGTAGAATACTGCTATGATACACTAAATAGATATAGTCTAAGCTCAATAATAAGCTTTGTGATGTAGATAATTGGGCATAAAATAGCATTTGTGAAGAACATTGTTTATAAACCAGTGGAAGATGCTCTTTGTTCTACTTAATGCTCTTAAACGTCCTGTGTTGTATGCTGTCCCGTGTAAAGAAAGATGATGCCACTCAGTCAAGCACCATTAGCACAGTTTACACATTAAGTTGTTTTCTTTTCCCAGTCATAGTAATGAGCATGTTTTAAGCCACCTGTCCCCTTTTCCTGTCCAGGCTCTCTTGAAACTAATGGAAAACACTGTGAAACAGCTGCTTTGACTTAATGTTGAAGTGAGTAACTGAGAGTTATCTGGCATTTCCAGGGATTAAGCTCTGTAACTGTGGCCTCATTATCACTGGGCTATAACCCACTGAGATTTCTGGTGTCACACCCATAGTGTGTTACAGCTCTATTTAAAAACAGATGACCATGAATGATTGCAGGAAAGCTATGTCCTAGCTAATCAACAGAAAATTCCCCATTCCATTTTATAATCTTACCAATTAAAGCTTGTTCCACCTGGCTCTAACTACATTCTATGTATTTAGGTCACGGGTGATGACTTACATAATTTATACTGCTTTATTTTTTACCTTAGATACACATATTTGAGAAATAAATTTTGTGAGAGAAAACACTAAGCCATCTCTCTTAACATCATTGCATACAGTCCTTTTCACCATTCCTAATTGAAACTGAAGTCCCAGTCAGGAATTATATATCCATTCAAGATAATTATGTTTTACATCTACTCTCATATTTCAACACAACAAGGGCATGTGTGACAGTATCAAGCAAACATTCGTGTGACTTTATGTCAAGCACACTTATATAGTAAAACAGTTTCTATATAGGGCCCTATTAAATAGTAACTCTCTTAAATATTCAAGAAAGTTCCATTTTGATTTCAGCCATGTTAGCATGCACGTTAAAAAGCTTCATTATGGCATCTTCACAAATGAATGACACATACAAAATATGTAGTTGAAAAACCAATGTATTTTAAAACTCAGCATGCATACCATGGCAAGCTACTCACCATTGCCCAGTTCCAGTTTACTCATTTCTAAAATGAGGCAAGTAGAGTTGCACAGAGTGGGCACTAAAAGAGACCATTTGTTTCCAGGGAGCTGACAGAGAGAATGTCCCAATAAATGATAAAGGGATTTCTACCAACAATAGCAAGAAAATTAAGGGAAGATATAAAAAATAATGATCGTAAATGGGGATTATGGTCCTGACTGTGACCTCATGAGCACCATATTGAAACATGTAAAACGTTAAAAAGAAGTAGCACCTATCCTTGAAGCCACCTCATTCATTCCCACAAGGCTCACCATGCACCTCAAAGCTTTCTATTGCCCTTTTCTCTTTATGCAATCTGCAAAGTTTCTCCTTGCCTTACTTTCTTGCCTTCCTATTCTCTAATCCATTTCCACACTGACGTCAAAATGATTTATCTCAACTATTAGTTTTCCCACATTGTTGCCCTGGCAACCATTTTAAGCATGGTTTGACATTGGCTCTTAGCGGGAAACCTCGAAACCTGGTGGAGAGTGGTGATAACTGGCTTGTGAGGGAAAGGAAGAAATGATAATTTGTTTGTTTCTTGCTAGACCCTTCCAGCTAGATGTCAGTGTTTCCATTTGAGAACTGTTCACTTGGCCACATCAAGGAGAGCCTATGGACAAAGCATGTGGGGCAAAGCTGAGAGCCTAGAAGTAGTACTACTCATCATACTGTTGTTGATGAGGCCCCATGGCTGAGCCATCTGTTAGTTTAATGTTCTTTAACCATGCTGGAGGATTAAAAGCTCTACTTAATAGTTAGGAGAACTTTGTTACTTAGTTGTTTCCTTTTGGGCATCTACTTCTCACACTTGGGGCTTCAGTGTTCCCATCTGCAATGAGAAAGTTAAACTGGATGATCTGGTCTTCCAGTCAGTTTTACTAATGTATGATTTTCTTGTATCATCTGAGGAACTGAAATTTTTAATGGATAAAATTCCCATAACGAGCAAATATTACCCTTACAGCATTATATCTTCATTAAAATGAGAATAGAGGGATAAAAGAATCGATTTAATTAAGTTGTTGGCAAAAAAAAAAAAATCAAATTGTCAATGTTGTTCACTTAAGCATGACAAACATAATATGTCAAAGAACAAGGAATTTTATCCCCCATCTTTTTTTTTATGCATATAGAGTATTTTTATTTAATTTTATATAACAAAGTCCAATTAAATGAAAACAAACATTTATACACAATATTTGGGAATTTGGGCGTCGTTCTTTCCAAACTACTTCCTGCTGGTAAGGGGCGCTGTCTTGGGGGATTCGAAGAAGATTCAGATATCCTAGCTGTAGTCTGTAGGGCTGTTTTGTCCAGCTGTTTGGAATGTAGGATCAGCTTGTACTCTGTTTCAGGCGGTCTGGTGTGATCAAACCACATTAGTCTGGAAGGAATCCACATCTTTTCATTTTCTGTGGAAACAAAAATAGAAATACTTTTCCCCAGTAACTTGTTCTTCAACTTAAATTTTGGAGTCAAAGCGTTTTTTTTTTTTTTTTTTTTTTTTATTATTATTTTACATGTCGATCCCAGTTCCCTCTCCCCTCCCTCCCTCCCTCCCCCAAGCCCTCCCTCCCTCCTTCCCTCCCTTTTGCCCTCTCTACCCTCTCCCATGCACTCTAAACACCCTCCCCTCCCAACCCCCCACCACAATACAATATGTAGGGGAATGCCATCCAGTTGGGGTCATGTAGATCTGACAGGTCCTGTGAAGTAGGGACTAGGGCTTCTCTCCTATCTCTAGAATAAGGCAGTTATCCCTCCATGGGGGTTTATCCCCCATCTTTATCAGTTTGGTTTCTGCCATCATGACATCCTAAAATGCCAATAGATGATACAGTTTTAAAATAAAGATGAAGTAAAATTTTATTGTGTGCTCATGTATTGAGACATTCTAATATACTCGAGCACTTTGCAAGGCTCATCGTTTTAGAATCTTTGTGCCATGTGATTAGCATAAAGATTGTTTCCTAGTTTCCTGTAGGCTTCAAATATTACAAAGAAAGAACTGTTTAGCTTTACCACCAACAACCACCTACAAATAAATAACTTCAGTTATCTGTTTGTATGAACTAGGCTATGTAATCTTGACCATGAACTGTACTTATTGATGATGGTTCCTATACTTCATTAAGTAAAACTAATTATACATTTCAAGTATTGAGAAATTTTAAATCAGTCAAAGCTATTCAAGTCACATTATAATAAACTGCCCAAGAAGTGAAATAAATGTATTTCAATCACCTCTATCTTAGGTAAATATTAAATTTCTATTAATTTCAAAACATTAAATATCTTGAAAACTCCCAGATATGTAAAGAGTTTCCTAGTCATCTATAGGCTAACTATCTATATTTAGTTGCTATATTAGAGAGCAATCAATTAAATAACAATTATTAAGCTACTTGGCAGTTACTATGTGCCAGGGCTTTATGCCTTTTAAGCCTAGCATACATTTAATCCACCTTCGAAGGTAAATTGCAGAGACTCACATAACTAGAAGGTGGTAGGATTTGAACCAGCAGAGATTTGGATAATAGGCATAAGGAATGCTATTCTCAGCCCAGCAGTGGGCAACGAATGTGATTTAGTCTGTGAATCTTGGTGATATTGAGATCTCTTGGAGAAAACAAAACAACAAACAAACAAAAAGCTACCATATAATTGAGTCAGAAATCAACCTTCAATTCTTGAAGTGTAAAAAATACAACAGACTTAGGGTTCAGTGAAATGTTAGGTATACTAACATAGAGTGTCATAGGGTACTGAGCTACTGAATTTGTGCATTTCTAGTTGAAGTTTCCAGAGAGAAGTTGGTCAAAGAGTGCCTTACTGATCGGTGCAGTAAGGTTATCTACTTAATAATATTTTTGCTTGGGGTTATTGATTTGAATCCATTTTAAGGCAGAACAAAAGTATCTAGTAAAGCGAGAGAAGGGCAAGGGAGGGAGAATGTTCATTTTTGGTCACTAACCCATGCTCTCGAATTTCAGGGTCTTTAAATTTGTGTGTTTGTAGCGAGCCTATGGCAATGTATGTTGTAAATGCTAGGATGTTGGGGTTTTAGGATTAGGACTCTATCAAGTTGAAGACAGTAAAATGCTGAAGGAATTGTAGGAACAAAACAGAAAAAAAAAAAAAAACCCAAAGGATTTAAAGGTAAATCTCCAAATATGGTAAACACTAATCCCTCTTGCACTTACAGACAAGAAGAGTTTTTAAAAATGGGTTTCAATGGTTGGAGGAACACCCATAGAGAATAAAAGGAAAGTTCCTACATATGACTTTTATTATGTGTTCTAAGCTTAAAGAGACAATAAAAGAAAACTGCAAAAAAACATTTCTCAAGGGAGAGGGTAAAAAAAAAAATATCTCTACAAATTGTTCAAATAGATCATCCTTAAAACCCTGATGTTGAAAAGTAAATATATGATAGGAAAGTTCTTAGGACTGGGGCACTGCGAGAGAGCAATCAATGGTCAGTATGTAAGTTATTTCTCTGCTGTGAAGTGAATAACTGCAGCAGCAATAAGGACTAATGACTGTTGTGACCATACTAGTCTTCAACACTGATCTGAATTCAGGGCCATATTCTTTCTTAGGTTGGGCCATTTGCTACTATCTCATTTTTTACAGATACTGTCATTCTTCTGCATCAGAAGGTATGCAAGTATGTTAAACATCTGAAGTTAAAGCAATCAAAGAATTAAAAAAAAAAACATAGTTTGGAATTAGATTTGAAGATCCCCTTGGAGCTTATTTCTGTGGAAATATGCATCAGGTGGAGACAATCAATTCCTCTGAACTCAACCTAACTCTTGAGTTCAAGAGGATAAATCACACACAGGCCCCAAACTCAGGAATGTCTGATCACTTATTCTGAGGAGGTAGTGTCTCGTGACAATCAATAGGATGAAATACTTTCTTTATTGAAGGGAAAGATCTTGCTGCAATTGAAAATTTTCTTAAGAATATTATTGATGTGTTCAACAAAAATTATGGGGCATAAACTATGAGCTCTGAATGTACAATCTATAATATTGAAGATGGGTTTGTTTAATACAAGCATAAAACATTTTGAGAATTTCCAAGTGCTTTTTCAGGTAACACCTAGCAGTTGGGTGTATTATTTAACTTAATTTCAAAAACCAATTTTAAAGCTAAGCAGAATCTGGTTTGTAAATTGTACAGCCTGGATCGGTTTCTCAGTCTTTCTGACTCTCAGGCTTCTGTCTTATACATGAGAGTAAGATAGATATGGGAAGGATCACATAAAATCAAATATATAAAGTTATCAACACTGTGTACATTCAACACACACTTACTGTGACTGGGGTCCCTGGGAAATTTCTAGCCTAGTGGAAATCTTAAATTTTTGCTATTAGTCAAATATTTCTTACCCTACACTATCCATTTCCTTTTCTGGGTATATGTAATATAAGCATCCTAGGCTCTTGAGAAATATTTTGGCTCATCTAGGAAGAAGAGTCATAAAGAAATGTCTGATATAAGAAACCAATTCCTGATCCTAGAGTTATGGCTCATGATGGAAACCCAAGTATTTGGGAGGCTGGGGTAAAAAGAACACAGCCAGGCCATCCTGGATTACACAGAGAGACAGAGATAGAGACAGACAGACAGCTAGCCAGACATACAGATACACACACACACACACACACACACACACACACAGAGAGAGAGAGAGAGAGAGAGAGAGAGAGAGAGAGAAAGAGAATACCTAAACTAAAAACCCAAACCTTAGAGCATTATATTGCCTAGTAAATGGATCATTGAGCAGATATCTATCCTAGCTGTTTTACTTGCCCTAAAAGAAATAGATTTTCCTTGCCTGGAGATGATGGTGGGAAGACCTTCAGGAAACAGGTGTTATTCACAGAAAGATACTGGAAATTCAACCAGACAATACATTTTTAAAGTTACAAGAGAAGCATAAATTTACAAAAACTCAAGAAATTTATGCTTTATTATTTTATTAAAAAGAGGAGGTATTTCGCAGGAGTGAAAACTCACAGAAATTGCTGAGAAATGAGCAAAAAAGAAAAATAAAGACAGAACCCGTTTTATTCCTTTGTGTAGGCACAGCAGTGACAGAGCACTGAAAGTGACTGCTGTATTAGATGAAGGCTTAGAGATACATAAAATAGATACTCTGTCCATATGCTAAAAATAATGGTTGAGTTACAGTTGCCTATGCAAAAGATGATCTGTTCTTTTCTGAAGTTTACTTCAGATTAATCAGAGTCCTGAAATATTGGTTGTTTTAATATATAAGGAATATTGTGAATACTACGGGGCTTCCCTGAGAAGAGCAAGGCCAGTATGCTAAATTCATGAATGCATAGTGCGGGACCCAAGAACCGGTGCCAAAGTCTAATGGGAGTTCCTAGTCCACCACAAAGATTCACTGTGATTGTGTCAGATGTAATTACTATATAAGGCAGTTCTTTTGATACTGTGAACTTATAACTTTGCTGAGAGAGTAGATCTAAAATTAAGTGTTCTTACCTCAGTAACTGTTAAGAAGATGCACCTGTGTTGCCTCATCCTCGAATCAAGAGCTTGCTAACTTAACTCGCCCAAAATGAATCTCATATTCATAAATGGAAAGTATATGGGTAACTTCTTGATTGCTTATTCATTGAGTAATTTTCATTTTTCCAGGGCATCAGGTACTGTTTATACAGCACTAGACATTGCGACAGGACAAGAGGTATGTGCTATCATTTTGTCTTTATTAGTTTTCCCTTTGTGTTTATCAAGTTTTCTTGTTGATGGCATGTGTGTCTAGAGCATAGCTCTAGGTTACAGTGGAAGTTTAAATTGTTTGTGTGCAAAACATCTGAAAAGGACAGTCATGACTGACTAAAGAAAATCTACAAATTTGTAGAACAGAAAATAAAACAGTAGATAATGAATTCTGTAGTTATGTTAATGTATATTTTAATAATAATAAATTGTTCTTGTATTTTACTTATGATTCAGGTGGCCATAAAGCAAATGAACCTTCAACAGCAACCCAAAAAGGAATTAATTATTAATGAAATTCTTGTCATGAGGGAAAATAAGAACCCCAATATTGTTAACTATTTAGATAGGTAAGTACTTTCTCTTATTCGTTATGTATTTTCTTTCTAAGGTATTATTTTCTTGTCAGATTAATTATGGGAAATTTATTACTTTGATAACCATATACAAATATTTCTGAAATGATACAAAGCAAAAGTATATCTTTGTCTACCCATCAAACACTTGAAAATATGTTTTATGGACTTGGTTCTAAACATCATTAGTTTGTGTGATTTCTTTAGGATGGAGGCTCTGTGTTGGCAGGAAATGAACTATTACATATAGAAGAAAACAGACAGCAATAGCCCTATTTTAATGGATGCTTTATGATTAACTGACAGTGAGCTTGAGGGAATTGAGACTTTAATCTTAAATCTTTTTCCTAAAGCAGGTAATTAATGTCTCTTTCATCAGTGGTATTAAAAGTGTGTTACAAATGGGCACTTAAAGACAGTGCTAAGTCTTCTCTTGTGTTTAACATTTTCTCTTAGTTTCAGTACTTGTTTGCTTGGCATCACTGTGCTGAGTTCTCTGATAGGGTACAAAGGAAATAAAGCTAGATCTCAACATCCATGAGATTAAGATATTACTGTCCATGTTATGCCAATAGACATTGATATGGAAGGGATAAAAGGACCACTGAATTTTAAAGTTTAATCAGTATTTCTCACAGTGTTCCATATGTCAATTATGCAACAGTATGACATGAATTTGATTTGTGCATTAGTAGTTTTGTATAACTTGCATTTGTACTTTTAAAGGGACTCATTTCTAGGCTTTTGTCCATAACTAATAAAAATGGAACTTGTGAAATTTGAATTTTAAGAGATCTGCTAAGTTGATCCCAAAAGTTCTATAGTTTAAGCAACATAGAATAGAAAGTCTTGCTTCATAGTAAGGTAGATTTTGTTTGTTTGTTTGCTTGCTTGCTTGCTTTTTTAAAGATATCCCTGAAGCTCAGGATGGCCTGGAACTTATACATTCCCAAGGTCAACCTTGAACTCCTAGCCAACATACTCTGTCTTCCCAACTTGATGGGATTACAGATGTGTGCCACCATATCAGGTCTAGTGGCTTGGGTATTAAGGCAGGATGGAGTCACTGAGGTTATCTTTCCCTATAAGAAGATAGTGCTAATTGATTTGAGTAATATCCTACTTTTTCCTGTATTGGGAGGATATCCAGTGACCTCACTTCTTATATTTGAGCACTGGAGATTGTTCCTCAAGAATCACTTAAAGATAATGGGTGTAACACTATTGACTTTCATCACAAATAAGCCATGAGAATATTAGTCCAAAGTCAAAGTATTTTTCTTTTTTTATTATAGCTACTTAGTGGGTGATGAACTGTGGGTAGTCATGGAATACTTGGCTGGTGGCTCTTTGACTGATGTGGTCACAGAGACCTGTATGGATGAAGGACAGATAGCAGCTGTCTGTAGAGAGGTAAGAACATAATATTTCTTACGTGTGAGAAATTTGTGGGAATTTGTCAACACTTGCTTTTTGATTATTCAGAATATTTTGAGCATCAAAATAACAATAGCATATTTCCTCTACTGAAAGGACTTAATGTCATGTCCTTGCATCACCTTTGCTAGACCCTTATTTACATTAGTTGCTTTTTCTGTGGCTCATTTCAGCTCTAATATGCCATACAGGATTTGCTGCATCTAAGCTTTTACATAGTAGTTTCAATGAACATGGCAATTGTTGTGTTCATATGGAATTTTTTATGATTTGTGGGAATTTTTACAAGATAAATGTTGTTTCTGCATGTTCAATATGAGTCCCACAAGATACAGACTGCATTATATGCCCATTATTTTATAGAAAGTATTTTTTTTAAATTAACATTTATTTGTTTATTTGGGTTCTCTCTCTCTATCTGTGTGTGTGTGTTTGTGTGTGTGTGTGTGTGTGTGTGTCTGTGTGTGTGCGTGTGTGTGTGTGTGTGTGTGTGTGTGTGTGTGTGTGTATGTGTGTACTATGTGTGCATATGATATCAGAGGACAACTTTTGGGACTCAGTTCTCTACTTCCATCCTGTATGTCCTTGGGATTAAACTCAGGTTGTAAAGTTTGGCAGTAAACCTTGTGACCTGTTGACATATCTCACAGGCTCTAAAATCAATTTCAAAACAGTCTTCCCTCCAGTGAGCCTGAGGATCTGTCATTTATATAGAGAGATAAGAATTATTGCCTTTAGTTTCTAGCCAATTTGATGATGTTTTATCCTGTGATGTTGATCAATGTTAGTTTTACAACATATATTCTCTAATGGGGTCTCATTATGAAAGTTTCTACGAAGTGAAATAGAAAATTGAAACCAATGATTGTGCAACCAAGTTAAATGATATTAACTAATCTTTCAGATGGTAGGATATTCCACTGGAGCCTGTATTTTTTATCATTTAATATTATAAGACAATGGCATTTCCAAACAGGTACTTTAGTTACTTTAGAACTGGGAGCCATCTTCAAACCTGTCCATCAGAAATAGCCCATCAGAAATTATTTAATATGCACATTCTTATTTCCTGTGCCAAATCTACTAAATCAAACTTCACCATGTACACAGAGGGTTACAACATCTATACAAGACCAAACTGAATCCATACCACCTAGAAACCTAGACCAAAGCATGACTATGCTAACTGGTTAGCTGGACTGCAATAATGACTAGTACAGATTGTTGTATTATCCTCTTCATGATTTAGTCTATAGTGTGACATGGGAGCCCTAAAATATATAAGGTTAAGTATTATCACTGATATAAATAGTAATGTGGTTTTAAAATGGCGTACAAGCATTCAGTAATCTATTTTATTTAATAATATCAAATCACAATCTTTCTCAAATTTTGCCTGGATATGAGATAGAGAATTTAAAACAATTCTTTGTGATATAATTAGAACCTTTTTTTCTGATTCAATAGTGCCTCCAAGCTTTGGATTTCTTGCACTCAAACCAAGTGATCCATAGAGACATAAAGAGTGACAATATTCTCCTCGGGATGGATGGTTCTGTTAAATTGAGTAGGTATTTTGATTCAGATATTTAAGAAAGTATCAGAGAATTTCTATTGTCCTACTGTCTATCTTGAGAAGATAATGACTACTCAAAGTGATTTAATTAAAAGTAGCTAGAGCTTAATTTGAATTAAAGAACCTGTCTGATAGTCTATTCTTATAGCCTATGAGCAAGTTTTTTTTGGAATTAATATTTCAGTATGTCTAGTAGCATCCACATGGCAAATAACTAACCAATAAATGGAGAAATTCTGTAACTGTATGAGAAAGTATTAGGAGAGAATGATAATGGAAGTCTACTGAAAATGGCATCACATTTGTCAATTGTTACAGACCCCTTTAATATCAGTAGTAGCTGAGAGATCAAGTAATGATCTAGATGTAAGCAAGGCAATTGCAAGAGCTCATTTTAACATTAAAGGAAAGTTTAGTCAGATAGGAAAATAAGCTATTGCGAAAAATAAAAAATCTTGGGCTCATTTTCATTGACTTTTCTTCTCTACAGCTGATTTTGGGTTTTGTGCTCAAATCACTCCTGAGCAAAGTAAACGAAGCACTATGGTGGGAACTCCCTATTGGATGGCACCTGAGGTGGTAACGCGAAAAGCTTATGGTCCAAAAGTTGATATCTGGTCTCTGGGAATCATGGCTATTGAAATGGTGGAAGGTGAACCCCCTTACCTTAATGAAAACCCACTCAGGGTAAGTCAGGAAAATTCAGGTACTTCCTATTCCCTCAAAAAGGGCTGGTGGGGGGGGGAGAAAATACCATTTAATGATTCCACCAAACTGGTCAGAACTCAAACTTTCTTAGCACAAGTAACACAGAGACACTGAGTTTTAGTGTATAAATTGCTCTGAGCTTGAAGTGCCTTGTTCTCAGTCCCTCTAACAAGAGCCTTTAATATTCTTTCGTATAAAACTGCAGAAATGGATGAAAGAAAGGATATGGGAAGAAAGTGCATTTTTATTGTGTTGTGGTAAAGTGATCTATCCAGGGAACCCTTATTTCACAATTACTTTAACAAAGTAAAACAATACATTTTCAGAACAGTTATAATTTTTAGGTTAGATTTTTTTTCTTTGTTATCAGTAATGATTCATTGAGTGAGAGCAGCTTGGTTGACATTGAATGAAGAAATAGTGCCTGATGAAATCACAAACTTAATTAGAAGACTGTCAAACAGAAAACAAATGAAAATCATTTGGGTTAGAGAACTCAGTTTTCTACTACATAATTGGAGGTTTAATCCTCAAATGATCCTGTTTCCTCTGAAATAATAATAATAGCTTTCACATCCTAACCCAATGAGCTTTATTCAGAGATGTGTAGTTGATCATGAGGGTAAGTCAAAGAAATAAAAAAGAAGCACTTGCTTAGTGTAGAGGTGAGTCAGAAGCCCTTGGATTATATATACCTTTACTGGAAACCAGAAGCATATTTCCTATGCATAAAGAACATGAGATTGTTCCTAACCACAAAGAGGCACAAATTCAAATAAACTCTTAAAACTCAGGCACAGTGAAAGTTCCAAAGGTGTTGTTTATGTCATTATAATGAAGACATTATTATGTTTTGTCGTTGGTATGCAATACCCATTGCCCTTAGTCACCAGTTAAGTGTATTCTCATTATGTTTGCAAAATCCATATTCAAGCCTAATACATGTGGCCTTCCATATATGCAAAGAAATCTGTGAAGTAACTGTCTAATTGTTTTTGCAGCTGAAACTTTTGTAATTGTAATATAGAGAAAGAGGCCTCCTCTAATTCTCCTTTTCATTCCACCTTGATGCTCAGCCTCTGGTCCTAGTCCCTACACTGATTAGAAAAGAACACATGTGAGTGAATGCCCTAATGAATGCTATGGGCTGTTACACTCATCTCACAAAACAATCTGGAAATGAGATATGCTCATTGATCAGCTGCCTGCAGGGCTGAGTGGAAAAGAAGGGGCATTTTCTCACCATTTGTAGGTCAGCCCTTCATGTGTTTAATCAAGTCCACCTCTGACCTGTGGAACTGCGCATCAGAATAATTTTCCTTACCTTTCCCATTAAGAAACAACAGTGAAAGAACACATCAAATCTGTTGTTTCTATGGATTTCCTCCCCTAAGTCTTCAAAGTTTAGAGGCACTAAACAGATTACATCTATTTTGCTTCCTGCCTTCTGCTGAGTAATTAACAACCTGCAGAATTTAAGAATTAAAGAAATGGCTCTGTAAGGCAACTGGTCTCAATAATGCATTTATTGCTCTCTTCTGTTCCCTAGTCATAATTGATCTCTCTTTAGGTACATAGCTAGATGACTAATTACTAGCAAAAAAAAAAGAAAAAGAAAAAAAGAAAAAAAGAAAAAGAAAAAAAGAAAAAGAAATAAAAAAAGAAGAAGAAGAAAGAAAAAAAGAAAGGAAACAAGTTTTAATCTCAAAAGGCATCTTCTATCTTCTAGCCTGAGATCACAACTCATAACTAATAGCATGTCTCTTAAAATCCATAAGCTTCTACCAAGACAATTACTCGCAGATTAGTAAAGCAAAAATGGTCAGGAAGCCTACACTAAAACTATGACAAAAAGACCTGCCAGGAAGACCACCTGTTGAATTCCACCAATGAGGATTGATTCTAACTTTATCCTGTTTATATGATTGGCCTCTTTCTAACTAACCAGCCAGTCCATGCTGAGCCAGCCTTTTCTTCTAGACACCAGAAATACTTTTTTTTTTTTAAATGAAAACAAACATTTATAGACAATATTTGGGAATTTGGGCATCGTTCTTTCCAAACTACTTCCTGCTGGTAAGGGGTGCTGTCATGGGGGATTCGAAAAAGATTCAGAAATCCTGGCTGTAGTCTGTAAGGCTGCTTTGTCCAGCTGTTTTGAATGTAGGATCACCTGGTACTCTGTTTCAGGCGGTCTGGTGTGATCAAACCACATTAGTCTGGAAGGAATCCACATCTTTTCATTTTCTGTGGAAACAAAAATAGAAATCCTTTTCCCCAGTAACTTGTCCTTGAACTTAAATTTTGGAGTCAAAGCATTTTTTTTTAATTTAATTTATTATTTTACATGTTGATCCCAGTTCCTTCTCCCTCCCTCCCTCCCAACCTCCCTCACTCACTCCCTTCCTCCCTCCTTCCTTCCCTCCCTTTTACCCTCTCTGCCCTCTCACATGCACTCTAAACACCCCCCATCCCCCCACCCCAACTCCACGTGTAGGGGAATGCCATCCAGCTGGGGCCATGCAGGTCTGACAGGTCATGTGAAGCAGGGACCAGGGCCTCTCTCCTGGCTCCAGATCAAGGCACTTATCCCTCCATGGGGGATATGCTAGCGAAGCCCCCCTGTGCACCAGGGATACACCCTGGCTCCACCGCCCAAGGTCACAGAACTGGGAAGGGACAAGTCCCCCAGAGCTCAGGGGAAGTGGGGGGGGGCAGCGAATGGAGAGAGAAGTAGGAAAAAAAGAGGGGGATGAAAGGAAAACATATGCAACCAGGAAGCTTGAGCCTGGTTAGGAATAGAAGACAGGAAAGAGAAAGAGAGACAGAGAGAGAGAGAACATAAAAGAGGGAGTCAATATTGGTTTGAAGATAAAATTGAACACAAAGAAAGGTCTAGAGAACTACAAGACTGCTGCCAAATAACAATTTGAGCTTCCATGGAAAGGCTAACATAAATGCCCTTCCTGGAGAGTGAGATCAACAACTAACTTATCCAGGGAGCCCTCAACTAATGCCTGTTGGAAACAGAAGCAAACACCCATACATAAACACTGAGTCAAAGTAGAATTCAGATGCAGATGGAGAGGACAAGACCAGGCAGCAGAAACACATAGAGACAGCTGACCTGAACAAGGAGGAGCTAAAGGGCCACCAGACTGATGGCTGGGAAGCCAGCATGGGACTGACTCAGGCCCCCCTGAATATGGGTCTCAGCCAGAGAGACTGAGCGGTCCAGAAATACTTTTAAGCTTTGCTTGTAACTGTTCTATCCATGTGTTTTCTTGGCCTAGCTGGCCTTATTTGGGACTGGGAAAGTATATTCACTGAACCCATGAGAAGCACCCACTTTTCCTTGGATTCTAGTGACCAGACAGTGTTGGAAACTAGACAGTCATGCAACTCTAGGAATGGTATGAAAGAACACTCAATTCTATTTTGAAAGTTATTCCAATCTGTCACCAGTTTACCATGTACAGGCTTTGCAACAGGCTGAAGGAAAAGGGAGTGAAAAGAAGATAAGATGTCACTATCAAGAGTGGCATGCACTTGTGGGGGGCAAAATAAAAAAAAAAACCCAGTTAAATGGTCAGGTAGACCTAAAGATGTCCTTATGATGTAATTTAAAAGCTCTGAGACATTTTGAAAAATCACTTAAAACCTTTCTAAACATGTTTCCCTTCTATAAATAGGGGTAATATTCGTCTTGCTGAGTCTACATGAAAATTAGCTGAATAATGAATGTAAATCACCTAGCCCCATGTTTAGCTCATTGTAGAAAATGCATGTGGAAATCCATGAACGTGAACGGAAAAGAAAGGAGAGAAGAGATATTTAAAGTTCTTCTTCCTCACTTATTTAATGGATTCACCATTCCCCAGAGAACTTTTTTCCCATCAACTTACTCCCAAGGCAAGGAAGATTCTGCACAGTTCAATGTAATTCCATAAATAGTTAGCAATGAACAGAACAATTCCAAAGTGAAGGCTCAGGCGTTTTTTTTCTTGTGCTTGATTCAGCTGAGCAAACTGTAAATATTGATTCCCGATATACATTTGATATAAAAAAATTGACTATTTCTTTTTCCTAGAACAAAAAGATTGAGATTTTTAAAATGTAAATAAATTGACCCAATTTGCTCATAAAATGCTTTTGAAAGCTCAGAGAGTTATTAGCTGTACTGATGTTATGGTTTGGTAACCCTTCTAGAGACGGAGAAGAGACAGCCTCCTTATTAGCCCCCACCCCCCTGCCACTGCCTGCATGCCCAGTGCTTTAAGTCTACACTTGATGAAATTGGCTTTGGACATGTTGTTCTATGACCCATGGGCAGTTCTGTGCAGCCACCAATAATTAAGTGTTTCATTCCTTCTGTTTGCCAAAGTAACTGGGGTTTAAAACAAATCTGACTTTCTCCGTGAATATGCAAATCATTGATGTTTTATTGATACCACCGCCGTTTCTGCTAATGGATGATATATTTTGTTAAGACTTGTGACCATAAAGACCTGATTCTAAGGAGATAGTTATTTCTGCCAAACCAAACTTTGATTTGTTTTCCTTATGAGCACAAAGTAACCTTTTTTAAAAAATTATATTTACACTCACACATAGTAGGTTAGTTCTTATCAGGCTGTGATGGATTTTGGTACTTGTGAAATGTCTCAGTGACATCCACTTAAAGTCCATACAGAACCTTTTATAATCCTATTTTATGTATGATTTTCCAGCCCCTTTAAAGTGTTTGCTTCCTGCCTTTGTTTTAAGCATTCGTGGGGCTGTATCAAGCATTAAACCACTGGAATACACTTATAGCTACCAGTGCTAAAAGCAGCCTATGCCTTGCTTTTACATTGGAGTCCTCTGTGGATTTTAAGAGCCCGTGACACTGGATTCCATACCGTAGGAAAAGGTGGAAACCGTGACTGGGACAAAGATATATGTCAAGGCCTTAATAGAGCACTGTTTAGAATGAGAAGATCTCCATCCTTGTTTGAGGAGTTGTTTAACCAGGGACTTATACTGCTTGTCCTTGTCCATTTCCTTTAAGAAATCATAATCAAGAGTATCAAGGCCGAGTTGAAATCTTGTTCTCTTTTCCTCACTTTCAGACTTAGCAGTCAGTAACACTATATATCTTAGAGTCTTTTGTGTTGGTGCGATTAAGGGAGAAAATGTTCAAGTTCCTAATTTGGGGTTTTATTCCACCATTATGGGGAAGTCAACAGGCAGTGGAAACTTGAAGCATCCAGTTACAATATATCTACAGTCAAGAGAAAAGTAGATACAGTGAATTAATAATTATATGCTAGCGCTCAACTAGCTTTCTTCCTTCTTTTACAATATAGTGGGTAGGCCTTCATATGTCAATTAATGGAATAAAGACTATCCCCACAGACACGCACATAGGTCAACCAAATCTAGACAATCCCTCACTGAGATGTTCTTCCCAGATGATTCTGGATTATACCAAATTAACACTATCATTATCAAAAAGCATCAATGTTAACTAAGTATAAATCTCCGTCATATGACATTTTTAATCAATTTTTCCTCCCAAAAACGGAGTTCATCTTTAATATAAGCTATCAGCTGAGTGCCTTGCATATACTGGAGCATAATGTAGCCATGGGTGTGACTATATGTGATTGAGTGCATTACCTCTATGGCTGTGGAAAAAGAAGGGTAGCAATCCAAATAAAGGCCTACTGGCACATTAAGAGGCTTCCTACCTTCCTCTTTACTGGCACTTAAATGTCAGATTTCTTACTTTTTCTCTTACAAACAGAGTGTGTATGTCTGAAGGCTATTATGCAAGATGAGAGAAGCCCTAGCTACTGAGCAACAGCAACTAAGGGCCAAATTGCATCTTGTTCCCTCCAACCACTGGAACCTGTGCTGTGGATTGGAATGTCTGGGTTTGATGGCGCGTGCTCATTTGGAATTAAAGTCAGACATAAACTTCCTGAACACCAGAGAAGCAAGCATGCTTTGCTAGCACTCAGTCAATATTGTTTTGAATGTATTTCAGGGAGAGTTGGGAGCATTCCCTTCTTTTTCCATAAGCCACTGTGGAACAGCAAGCTTTATTGATGGGTTGTTGACACTCCTCTTCCTTTGAAGGCTTAACCTATGCCTAAAAAGGAGGGGAGAGTTGGGATAACTACAAGTAAAATAATTATAAAATAGTAAGAATATTTCTTTTTAATAAGAAAAAATATTGCCTGTCAAAAGATAGGAAGCCCTTAAGAATCATTGCCTGTCACGAATTCGGCATAAGAAAGTGGGACTTGGCCATGTGAAAGCTGCAAGTTTCATTTAGATTATATAGAAGCAGACAGTTCAAACTGGTGAATTATGACCCAGAAGAAAGCCAAGGGAGAAACTGATTCCATAGAAAACTAAAATCCAAGAAACTAACCAGGCAAAGAAAAGGAAATATTTTTAAATGTGGTGATCAAGAAACCATTGTTGGCCCAGAAAGATTCCCATATCCTGTGATTTTTCTTATCATTCCTCAGAGTACTTACAGGCGAGGATGGTTTGGGTATAGCCCAGGGACACATATGCCTGTTCCTCTAATAAGTACCATGGCATTGGCTAAGGAGTCAAGTCCTTCAAAATCAAAGATCATTGTGAAAAGCGAATCTTGGGCTGTGGTTGTACATTTGCCCACTGAAATATCCACTCATATGTTTTATCTTATAGCTTTTGAAATATGAATTCACCAAGAAAAGTAGGGTTTTCCTGAAATTGAAGATTACTTTTGACTTTTGTTTTTGTTTTGATTTAAGGCTTTTCTAACTTGGTCACAATATCATTTTAGAAAACCATTTGCATCCTGATAAAAAGATACATGGAAAGCTCTTAACTGAGCCACTCAGCACACTATGTTATTTTCATCAAGGCAGTCTACACCAGGGAAAAGCCAGCATTTAAATCATTGGTTCTCAACCTTCCTAATGCTGCGACCCTTTCATACATGTTGTGATGACCCCCAACCAAAAAGTAATTTTGCTGCTACTCCATAACAGCAATTTTGCTGCTGTTACAAATCACCAGATGTGTGGGATATCAGCTATGTGGTCCCCAAAGGGGTCTTGACCCACAGGTTGAGAAGCTCTGGTTTAAATATTATTCTAGGAACTAAGCTGACCTTTTTGCCATGCCTTTTACCTTTCTTCCATGTCTTTCCTTTTGATGATGGAAAGAAGGAATTACTTCACCCTCAAATGGCAGAATTCACTAGCACTCCTCATCAGGGAGATGCTGATGAATGGGAAACAACTAGAAAAAGAGCTTACTGGTGTCTCTGCCAACTTTATTGATTATGTGATTCAAAGAATGAATTCTATTCCAAGGCCTATCAGTCAGGAATCCATTACCTTATATAGATTACTTCTTGCTGTGCCTCTATTTCCTTCTTGCTTTAGATGCTTATAATTTGAGCAAGCTGTTGCCTTCTCAGTGTGAACTACAAAACCCTAGAATTGAATGGAGTTTCTTGGGCTTCTGAATGGAACAAGACAGATATGGTACCTAATGGGGCTCTTGGTTCCCCTGAAATATTTCCTCTTTAATTCACTTTCTGTATTGGACTATCAAATGAGATTTACTTAAAGACACAAGTTTGTGGTTCTGTGTGCTTTGGCTTTGGGGTAGCTTTAACTTTGCCTGGCCCTTCCAGGAAGACTGTAGTGTTGTCTTTAAGTATGCTTTCAGAGAAGTGATCTCCAGAAAGCATCGCAGACACTCCTATCTCATCACCTCCAGACCAAATCTACCTTCTAGACTGTAAAGATCATTCCACCCCCACCCCACATTACCAAGGGGAAAAAGTTAGATAATGGTGTGAAGCATTCTGTATGTTAATAAGAAAGAGCACTGCCATGACACAGTTCATACAGGGATAAAATGATATGCAATTAAATATATAAATGCAAATAAACCTTGAGCCAGAAATTGGGCATGAGCTAATGATATGAGACATACAAATGTTGATTATTATAGTCATTTTTCAGTGATATTTATTTCTCATTAATTTACTTACAACTTTTAAATGTCTTGGTTACCAAACAATAACTGTACATAGTAATGGGATAGAGTGGGGTATTTTGGTGCACTGATGAAATCAGAGTAATCAGCATTTCCAACTCCCTATCATTTCAGGACCAGAGAAATGGAGCAATAGCAGAATGAAGCCTAGGATACAGGTTTCTTTGACATCACCTATTTTCTGGCCTTTATCTTTATTTCCTTGTCCTCGTTCTACCAACTGCCTTTCCTCCTATTGTCCCTTGGCACCTGCCCTTGCCTTTGTTTCTTCTGTTTCCTCTAGTTCTCACAGCTTCTCATTCTTTTTTGACTTCCTGAACCATTCTCCTTTTTTTTAAATCTATATTACTATCTTAACTCCCACATTCAAATGTCCTGTAGTTCCAAACCTTGAGTGTTGCTAAGGTCATGTAGGGTCACATCATGAGTGCAAGTTGCCTGCTACACACTTCTTAATAAGAGATTCAGTATCCCTCCATAAGAGATTCAAATGTGCACATGGGTTGTCAGAGGCATCTGGAATTTATTTTATGGCATTGGCCAATGCTTTGTGCTTGGAGAAAAAAAAAGTATTCCAAAGCTAGCCTGACACATAATCAGTCAGTACTACCTAATTATCTTTTATTAACAACCTGTAAGGGGATAGATCCCTAAGTTCATTTTAAATAGCTCCTTAAGGATTAAGCAGCAAAGCAACAGCTCCTTGTAATTGGGGGACAGGTAAGAATTTGTATGTGAGGCAATATAGATGTAAATTAGCCTACAATGCTTCACACTGTGGTGTGAAGCTTAAACAAAGAATGGCATACAGTAGTGTGCGTATATAGTGGTTTCTCTCTGTAGGCTGGATTCTATTAACCTGTTTGGAAAAACAAGTGTCAGAACCTCTCACGAAATCCATAAATACACCAGGGTAGCATTGTGCTGTGGCATTTAACCTCTTAAATCCCAGGTCATGAGTAAACTATATCATAGCATGTCAACTTGCCCATTGCCAAATCTTGCTCATAAAGCACTGAGTAGAAAATTCTAAAATGAGAAAGGAATTGGGACAGCAGAAGGTTGCAGGCACCAGCCAGAATACTAACAGACTATATAAACCCCCATTATACACACACACACACACACACACACACACACACACACACACACACACACACACCTCTCATTGTCTAAGTTGTATACTTGTCCTTTTTTCTCCATTTTCAAACTAGTAGAATGATTGACCAAAGAAGGATGCATTTCTTCTGTACAGGGAAAAACAGAAGGAAGTATGCCTCATTTCTTGAGTTCCCTTATCTGCCTCTGCCCAGAGACTGTAAAAGCATAGAGAGGGTGTCATGCAGTAGTTAATTAAGAGCATGGAGTCTAAACTTAAATAATTCCTGAATTCAAATATTGATTTCTCCATTATTAGAAGTATGACACTGGGGCAAGTTGTTATTTTTAACCCCACAAAGCAGTTTCTTTCCCTGTTAGTTGATGATCATAATACCTACCTCAGAAAGTTGTTGTGTGGAATCTGTGAGCTAATACTAATCAGTAAATCAATTTTATGTATTCATACTTGCTATGATCATATGTAGACTGAATTTGACATATAGATGAATTAACCTTCTCACTCTTGTTCCATGATAATTGTCCATTCAGTAGATATTGTGTAGACTTGGTTGGGATCCCACTCAATATGCGTAACATAATTTCCATGGGAAAATGGACCGTGAATCCCAAAGGCTCATCTTCCAAATGATTTCTCAACCATACCCTATCCACTTCGTAAATTGTTTCATTATATTGTTACTGAGACTTATAAGCACATTCCCATGAAAGTCTCCTAGTTTGTTTTCCAATGACTTAACGTAAACTTTATAAACTGCTATATGAATTGAGGTCACAAACTAACGCTTTTTAATTAAAAAAGTACTATTTCAGCATAGACTTAATGGAAATTTATGGGTTACATATGGATTGTCTTGAGACTTCTTTGGAGAAATGTGGTAATTTTTGCAGTGAGGGCTTTGATCTTTCTCAACTGAGGAAATTGCCAATAAGGAAAATTCAATTATTTCTCCAATTAGATACACTGATTTTCTCTTAGTACTTGGGTTAATTCAGTTGCACATTAGGGGTAGTGAAAGCTTCGATGGTTGCATGTTATTGTCAAGATATCTATAGTTATCATAGGGATGTCGACAATACTAGAAAGTTTTAGTTATGTTAATGCAGTGAAAAAATCTACCGTTTTAATTTTACCAATTGTATTTTTATATAAATATAGTCTATAATTCATGGTCCTATTTTGCCTCACCTAAGAAAAATATACCCTAGTTAATGATCTAATATGCTATAGTATGATGACTTTCCCTGTTCAGTGCCAGGAAGGGAAGAGAATTTTTTGAAATTGTGGAGTTTCTTGACACATTTTTTTTAAGTTCCTGGGAGCACTTGTTATCTCCTTTTCATCTATGCATTTGTCTGAATCAAATACATTATGCATAGTCTAATCCAGATATACCTCCCTTTAATAGTATGCCCTTATGTGCACTACTTATAAGACTTTCTTATTTCTCCCTTAGTGAGTAGTGGTAGTCAATATGATCAAACACCAGGGCTTGCTAACTCAAAAATTGTAGTTTTTCCAGGTGTTGGTGGCACACCCCTTTAGTTCCAGCACTTGGGAGGCAGAGGGAGGCATATCTCTATGAGTTCGAGTTCAGCTTGGTCTACAGAGCTAGTTCAAGGACAGGCTCTAAAATCTCTACCATTTCTCTCCACCTTCTCCTTTCTCAAATTCTTTTGGGAAGTAATAGGAGGCAACACCATGTGAAACCTATATCTTTGGACGATAGGTGGTCACTAAAACCTTTTAAGTAGATGAATGAATGACAAGTTGAAACAAGCGAGGAGATATAATTGTTAAAGGGGGTGGGCTTAAGAGCAAAATGATCCAAATAAGGAACATGAGGTCAGTACTAAAGCTGTCTGAGAGAAGTCCTGATCTCAGGCAAAGATGATGGTGATAGAAGAAAGTGGGTGACTGTGAAAGCCATAGATAAATGTTGCATTGGTAGAACCTAGTAGAAGCACTGTTAAAAGTTGTCAGGTTGGTGGTGTGAGGCAGGGGAACCCAGGAATGATCCTGTGCTTTCTTGCTTATACTAGAAGCAACTAACTAGCCATAAAATCACTAGTCTGGTTTCTAATAGCTCATTTTCCTTGAATATCCAGTTGCTCTTTAAAAGTGGCATATGATCACACATGCCCAAATTTATTTTCTCCAGTCTTCTTCAACTAAGGCTTGCCTTTGCTGATAAAACTTTTGTTGTCATTGTTGTGTTGGCTACAACTGTATTTGTGTCTCATTAACAAGGCAGTGAGTAACAAATTTCTTTTTTATGAAGACAGCCTCCAGCTTACACACAGGGTGTTTTCCAAAAGTTCATTTTAAAGTTAATTATTTGGAACCTCAAGTACATTTTCCCATAGAAACAGCCTTATACATAGTCATTAGGTTCCCAGGCCAGTTCACAAAGGCCAGTTTAGTCCATAACGTAACTGAATGTGTGGCTTTTTTGCAGTGGAAATTAGGTAGAAATAATAGTGTTGCAAGTAAAATGAAAATGATAATTGAAAAAAGAAATAGTCTGAGGATTTTGCTTTCCTCAAAAGGCAGTGTTTGATTAAAAGCACACTTAATATTCAGAGGACAAAGTACAATAGATGAAAATTGGATGTCACAGCTTTTAAAATACATTTTAAGTGATGTTTCTGGGTAGGAGGTTAATAATAATAATAAGTATTGTGTCCATTGTAGAAAAATTCAAAAGCTGAAAAATATATTCTAATGTATTTTAAAGATCAAGTTGCCAGTAATTGTAATGCCAGAGAGAGCTACTTTTAACAAGTCGGTTTGTCTTCACTTTTCTCTTAATCTTTACAATTTTATAGGGCATGTTCTTTGTACAATGTGAAAGCTTTCAGAAAGGCATTTTCATTCATATGCTAGCATGTACTTGTATAACTGATCCCCATTCATCTATCCTGTCCCTCACTACTCATCCACTTTCTTTTCTTCAGTAGTTCCGCTTCTACTTTCATGTTATAGGAAATCTAGTTTTCATTTATGAAAGAAAACATGATATTTGTTTCTCTGGGTCTGACTTATTTTGTCTTCCTCACTTCCATACATTTTCCAGGAATTACATTATTTTTTTATTTCTTGTGTTTCCTTCCATGGTCTAGCAACAGTTGTTAAGGTTCATCCACAAGACAAACTTCTATTACATCAATAACAACTAGTACTGTTTGTGAAGGAAAATCAGATCAATAACCAACCAGGTTTATCAGTCAGCTCTTAAGCTATTAATCAATACAACTGATGCTCATTCCCACTTTCCAACAGAAACCATGCCCATGTTATTCTCTAAAATGGACCTTTAAAAACCTATAGTATCAATAAGAACATTTACTTATAACCACGATTTTACTATGTATATTCTGAATATATTTGGATATATTTTTTCTTTATAGGCCTTATATCTGATAGCCACTAATGGAACCCCAGAGCTCCAGAATCCCGAGAGACTGTCGGCTGTATTCCGTGACTTCTTAAATCGCTGTCTTGAGATGGATGTGGATAGACGAGGATCTGCCAAGGAGCTTCTGCAGGTGAAAATGAAATAGGACAATTACAAAGAAGGAGTTGCTATGTTGAACTTTTTCATGTCAATGTAAAACAGTAAGAGATCTCTGTTGAGAGACATGAAGTGAGAGTTAGGCCACTGCCATTCAATTTTAGACCATGAACACATAAATATATGTTACGGGCAGTTTTCCTGCCAGCCTGGTCCCACAGCTGTGTCAGCTCCAAATAACACACAGAGACACTGTATTAGATATAAAGCTGTTAGCCTGTTACTAGCATTTTTATTGGGTAGCATTTTTATTGGGTAGCTCTGTCTTAAGTATTAACCCATTTCTATCAATCTAATTATCTCCATGTGGTCTTATCTTACCGGAGAGAGGGTCCAGACCTCTTACTCCTCTTAGTCCTACATTTCATACCCTTCTCTCCTACATCTCCCAGAATACTCCTTGTCTCCTAGTCTTGCCTATCTTGCTTCCTATTTGCCAACAGTACTTTATTTATTAACCAGTAAGAGAAACATATTTACAGAATGACATCTCTCATCATCTCCTCATTTCTGTCTAAAATAAAAAGAAGGGTTTTAACTTCAACATAGTAAGATATCCAACAAAACAGTTGTCAAATAAGAATCACAGTTAACAATATTTAGTTCATGAACATTTAGCAAGATTTAAAGAAAATATTCTATTATCTATCCTATCTTTGTGAGTCTAAAGTCCTATATGTAACTTATCGTTAATCCTAACTAAGGAAAACTATAACAATAGCTATCTGTCTTCAACTCCATCAAAGACCACAGAAGGATAATGTATAAACTCTAGAAATGACAGACACATCTCACTACCTGGTCAGTCACCTAAAGTTCTTCTGTGATGTTCCTTCTTTAGCCTACAGGCCACAATGTGTCTGGAAGACTTTTCGAAAAGTAGGAAACTTTAAACTGTCCATCTGTATTGGCAGTTTGTCAATAACTTTTCTCTGTGTCCTGCAAAATGTCTGGCAGACTCTTCCATGAAGCAGGAACCCTACAGAAATGTCCATCTTGTTTCAGCAGTCACTTTTTTTCTGTGGGTTCTGCATGTCCAGTTTATACAGCATAAAGTCAAACAGTCCAGGCAAGAGCAGTATCTTGCCCAAATGCCTAGTCTTGCCATATTGAGAGCAAACTCCATAGTGATTTCTTTGAAATCCATCTTCCTTTCTGACGCAGGTGGTGTTGCCAGGAGCATTTATGTCAATAAAAACCCTAAACCATTTTAAATGCCATATTCTGTAGGTCGTTGAAAGGTTTGAAGAATGCCTACCCATTTGAAATATATTTCTGTAAATATAGAAAATCTAACTAACTTAACTATAAGTTTTTACTATTATAGGTGACTATAATCAGTACTAAATAATAAATTACATTTTTAAATGAGTTATATAAATACAATACCTAAACAAGAGGAGAAATATACATATTACAAATTTGACCTTAAATTTCTATCAATAAATGAAAATCCATTCCAAAACAAAGTATTCATTTCTATACCATAATCCCCTTTTTACCTTTAAAAAGAGATTGGTTGTGGTCATTAACTATTTATAACCAACCCCATATAAATGAAAACAAACATTTATAAACAATATTTGAGAATTTGGGTGTTGTTTCCAAACTGCTTCCTGCTAGTAGGGGGCACTGTCTTGGGGATCTTAAGAAGAAGCAGAAATTCTGGCTATAGTGGTCTGCAAGGCTGCCTTGTCCCAGCTGTTTTGAATGTTGGATCACCTGGGACGCTGTTTCAGGGCATCTTGCTTGATCAAACCATGTTAGTCTGGAAGGATTCCACAGCTTTTTATTTTTTGTGGAAAGAAAAATAGAAATTCTTTTCCACTGTAACCTGTCCTTAGACTTAAATTTGGAAGTCAAAGAATTTTTAAAATATATAAATTGGATTAATTCAGCAGCATTTATTTTAACAGTTGTTGCTATTTCCTCTACTCAATAAAAGACAACACAATAGCATACAGTATTCAGACTCTCTGTGTACTTTCCATCTTCACATGGCTTTTTATTACTCTATGTTTTTTTTTACTTCTATTTTTTTTCATTTATTGAGATAGGGTTTCTCTGTGTAACATTGGATGCCCTGGAATTCACTTTGTATACCAGGTTCACTTTGAAATCACAGAGATTTGTTTGCCTCTGCCTCCCAAGTGCTAGGATTAAAGGCATGTGCCACCACACCTAGCTACTCTCTTTCTTACTATTTTTTAAACTACTTTATCCTGTTTATATTTCTTTTCCAAGCCTATGTATGTTTTAGAACCCAGTGTAAACCTTTAGAGGTTTTTCCTTAATCTGAATCTGTCTTTACTGTAAATCTTTATCTTTTTTTGGCCACAATTCTTTTTATCTGGTAAGCAACACTGGTGAAATGAAAGCCACAGCTGTTTTAGCTACTGTCTATCCAAGATGGCAGGGCTACTTTTACCACCAGTTCAGAGAGCTATGCTCACTGCTTGGTCTATGCTACCAGCTTGGAGATGTGGTCACTGCCATTGCCAGCTCTCATACACACCATTCAGTTGTTAGCAGGGCTTCTTAAAAGCCTTGTGGTTTTTTGCCAATATGCTGAGTCAGGAAACCTCTCTTAAAGGAGCTGCCCAAGTCTCTGCTTGTCTCTAGCAAAACAGAGTCCAGCCGAGAAAAATGTTGCTACCAAAAGGACTAGTTTGTCTCTGTTATTTTGTTTTAAAAATCCTTTTTTAAGTTTTGTTATGTTTTAAGTGGACATTCTTGAGTGTCCATGTTGCAGGTGCCATTTTGTTATGAGTATTCCTGCCAGAATGGTCCCAGAGCCATGTCAGCCCCAAGTAACACACAGAGACACTGTATTAGATATAAAGCTGTTAGCCTGTTAATAGTATTTCTTATTGGCTAACTCTGTCTTAAATATTAACCCATTTCTATCAGTCTAAGTGTCTCCTTGTGGTCTTACATTACTGGAGAGAGGGTCCAGACCTCTATACTCCTCTTGGTCCTACATTTCATGTTCCAGGATCTTCCTTGTCTCCTAGTCCCACCTATCTTGCCTTCCTATTTGTCAAAAGTGCTTTATTAATTAACCAATAAGAGAAACATATTTACAGAAAGATATCTCCCATTTATTACATGGCTGCTTTGCCTTTTTCCAGAAGAATTTGCATTTTAGTCTATATTTTTCTTTTGTTCTTCCTGAAATCTTATTCTACAAGTAAAACAAAACAAAACAAAAAATACGACATTTTGGTACTGAGGGATTTTTTTCTAAACAGGTGCTCTTAGCCAGAGGTAATTTTCTATATAATTATGCAATTATTTCCATGACATTTGCCACTCTGTTTTACTGATCAAAGCCCTTTTTTGTTTGTGATGCCAAATGGCAGACACCAGCTTGCCTGGGTGAATACCATCCAGTGGAGAGTGCCTTTATAAACATTTGTCCTTTTAATGGCTCTTGGGATCAATATATAGGATGATGATTGGGCCCTGTCACCTCCCAAATGCTTTATGTATATAATCACATTCAGTTCTTACAACTATGTGTGGGAGTTGTTGCTCTATTTTTCGGATTTGGAAATAGAGGCTCACACAAGTCTTGAATGGCAAAAGAGCTCTAATTTGAGCCAAGAATTGGCCACTTTTCCACCATACATAAAATGAAAACTAACGTAGACTTTTAAAAGATATATTTATTTCACAAAGCTGCACATGCCCAGGAGTACACAAACAGGTTCACTGAAAGGGAGCATTCCTTCAGGATGAATATCAGGACATGTGGGATCTAAGAACAACAACTGCTTGTTCTCGCTGTGATGTTGACTATGTAAGGCCATTAACCAAAAGGTGCATGCAGTATTGGTATGAAGAATGCTAACCGTAGACCCACTATATTCTTGCCTACTTCGTTGTATAGAAAATTCTGTTCCAATTGATTCTAACATCCACCTAGAGACAAGAACTCACATCTGGGGGAAAAAAGTCCTTGATCCCCGCTTATCTTATTTAGAGGAACCAAAAATGCTGCACCATTGCACCATCCATCTTCTGCTACATGTGAGCACTTTCCAAATGATCATAGTGTCATAACATATTGAATATGCAATGATGCTTTGTTAATCTTCTAATCAATCCTCTAATCATTGGTTCAAAACATGAACTTGTAAATGCTCCACGTTCACTTTTTTCTGAGCCTGTTACTACATATCAGCCTGATATGTCTCATACCGTTTTTACAAGGATGCCAAAGATACAGGATAATTAATGTAACCACACAGATAAATAGAGCATAGAATCAATTGTCTTTTATTGTTCTGACTCTGGAGCTCCTGTAGCTTATATCACACAGAATGACTCTGTTGTGGAGATTTTCATATACCTTTCAAAATGTTGACTTAAAAATGACCAACAAATATTCTAGAGCAATGGTTCTCAACATGTGGGTTGCAAGCCCTTTGGGTCACATGTCCGATATCCTGCATATGAAATATTTACACTATGATTCATAACAGAAGCAAAATTTCAATTATGAAACAGCGTCGAAAACAATTTTATGGTTGGGGGTCACCACAACATGAAACACATTAAAAGGAAGGCTGGGAACCACTGCCCTAGAAGAAATCTGCAGCAACCACTGGGAAAGGAGGATGGGAGTGCAGGGAAGACATCAGGGAAAGATACATAGGAATACCTTTATAAAACTGATGATGGGTTGATACTGTGATGAACATAAGATCTATAAGAATTTAAGTAGCAAACGAAGCTAATGAGAGCTATATTATAGTCAGTGAGATGTAGGAAGGGGAAGTAAGCATGGAAAGAGGAGAGTCAGTAGGCCTGCACCAGGGAAAGGCACACACCAAGGAAAGGCATGAACAGGGAAAGACACACACCAGAGAAAGGCACACAATAGGGAAAGGCATGCAAGGAGGAAAGGCAAGCAACAGGGAAAGGAATGCACCTGAAAAAGGCATGCACCTGGGAAAGATCTGAGGTAGCAGAATGCAGATCTGCAAAGAAACAAATGTTTGAAAGAAGGAAAGGAGATTCACTTGCCCCGATTCTTGCAGATGAGCCAAGAGACGTGGTGGAGGCTCAGCTATTGGGTTTGGCAGCTAGCGAGCCAAGGGTTTCAGAGTCAAATTGATTTTGATGTGCACTTGAAGGTACTTTTTCAAGTCTGAGAGCAGCTCCAACACCATTCATCAGTTTAAGAAATGTAGAGAGTCTGGCCATTACTGAGTGAAAATTTCCAAGGTCTATAATGAAGAGTTTCTAGCTGTGCCAAGTAAGTTTGCATAGGATTTCATGACATGGAAGGGCCAAAAAGAAAAATTCTGGACAAAAGCTATCAGGGATTTTAAAAAAAATTAAATAGTTTCCCGTGAATGTTCAAAATACAATTTGAAAGGGTGGTGGGCTCATGCAGTATTTTTCAACCTGTGGATCATGCCTCTTTTGGGGTCAAATATCCGATATTATATTATGGTTCATAATAGTAGCAAAATTACAGCTATGAAGTAGCAGAGAAGTACTTTTATGGTTGGGGGGGTCACCATGACATGTATTAAAGGGCTGCAGAATTAGGAAGGATGAGAACCCCTACACTAACTGGAAAGTGAGAATTCTAATCATTCCTCTTTCTTCCTTCCTTTTGCAGCATCCATTTTTAAAATTAGCCAAGCCTCTCTCCAGCCTCACTCCTCTGATTATCGCTGCAAAAGAAGCAATTAAGAACAGTAGCCGTTAGAACTTCGAGCCTTACCCCTCACCATCTCCCTGATGAGTAAGACTGAAATAAAACTCTGGAAACATGGAAGAAAAGACAGTCAAATGGGGTGGGGGTTCTTTACCTTTAAAGTGAATAGAAACTTCTTATAAGCCTTTTTCCTACTCCCTCAGACTATTTAATTTATTTGTAACCCTGAACCGCAGCCCACACAGGGCAGCAATGTTGAAGTGGCCGTTAAGTGGTCACTTCCACCGTGAAGCGAAAGAGCCAGTAGTGAATCCCCTCATTTTGTGCATTTACTTTGAAGAAAAAGATTTCTCAAAGATGCACACTCCCTCTTCATAGTGTTGTGTTTGTTTTTAAGTTAGAGAGTAGTCCCTCTTGCATTCGAACCTCTTTCAAAACTCCTTACCCAATGTGATGTTTTTTTCACTTGCATTGTCATTAGATGTCCAGAAAAAATTAAAAGATGTCAAAATGTTTTTTTAAAAAAGAAACAAAAAAAAGCAAAGAAAAAAACAAAACAAAACAAAAATGAAAAAAAAAATAGAACAAGTGCTGTGTGAAGCTGTGGACGTCCATGCCCTAATAGAGTCGCAATTTTTTCTTCTTCTGTAGTGGTGGCTTGGTTTGTGTACCTATTTTTCTGCATTTGTATTGGAAAAGGTTTCCATTAAGACATTTTCCAAAAGCAGAGAGGAATATGAGTGTTCAGGATGGGCTTTTAAAAGTTGTCTACACAGAGCTCTATTGGGAGATCCTGTCACATTTTACAAGAATGTTTATGTAGTAGTTGATTTGTTATGTAAAGCAGCTTGTTGGCCTCTGTGATAACAGAAAAAGGACACACACTGAAAATGTGGCAGCGCTTCTGGGTGAGTCCAGGCCCTCAAACTAGGATCTCCTGATAGGAGAAACCTAACTTACACAAAGATGGGGCTTTCTCTGAGAGCCAAAAAGGAAAGCGCAGAACTAAGACAATAAATAAGCAAAGATAATAGTGAATTTAATCCTCTCTTGTGCTCCTGTAACATAGGCATTGTACAATAGGCGCATTGTGAGGAGATAGATCCATTAGCTGTCATTCTTCGTGATAAAAATTATTCATTTTGACAATTTGTACCACTTAAGAATTTTTTAAAAATCAAGAGATAAGAGATATAGTGAAGTATTTGACTCTGTAAGATACAGGAAGTCAGTGAAAGCAGCATCCCAGTCAACTTGGTTCTAAATAATTGATGTGTATTCCCTACATATCTCCAATCTCTTTTTCAGGATATGATGTATTCTCATTTAGTTACTTGGGCTTTTGTCCTTTTAAAGCCTGTTCATAAAGATGCTCAAAGCTTACCACGAAAATCATTTTAATCTGTATTCATATATCCCAAGAACTATCAGTCCAGCGGAATTCCTTTTGTGGCTTTAGGAAAATTCCAAAATTTTACTATTGTTTAATTATATATATATATATATATATTTATTAAAAAATTCATTAGTTGATTTTTTTAATCTTCTGAGAGTAGAAAACATCTGGAAGGTGTCTGCATAGAAATGGATATGCTTCTCCTCTGAGCATCTAGACAGTTTTATGAATTCTAGAAAGATGTTTCTTGAAGCCTTTGAAAAGCCAGCAACCTATGCTATATAACCTTTCTTAATTTGTAGAGATAGAAAATCTTAATAGAGTTTACCTACATTCAGCAAGAGGGGAAAGAGATCAATGACATATGCCCTTCTCCTCCATAAGGTACACTGTCCATTTAACCATCCACCCATTCCTTCAAAGGAAAGCACTTTCTCTAGAGATTCGGCTGATCATATAGTACATATATTTATGTTGAGAGGACACCACTGGTGGATTTCCTATTTTCCTACATTATAAAATTAGGGTGGGTCTTGACCCTTCCCTGAAAATATCCACCGTGGAATAAAAGACAAACGTGAAAAGAAAATCAAATGATTATATTAATTTCATGTTTATTTTGCAAAGAGGTATCTGGGCCTAAAAATGTAAATGTCAGGTCTCCCTAGTGAGAGAGGAAGAACCTTAATTTTTACATTATTTTATTTTGAAATTAAGGATTTTCCCTGTAGTGCCAGGGAATTCCACAAAATACCTGGGATGCAAATAGAATTCAATTGATAGTTACGCTTTGCTAATTCAGAGAGTTCAAACCCTGGTTGGGAAGTTCAAGACATCAATTAACATCCTATGCATGTTGTAAAATCCTTTGTTGTTGTTATTGTTTATTGTTGTTGTTGTTATTTAAAGACCCTGGAGCAGTGATCCTTCAGATCACTGTTGGCAGAGAAATGGCTGCTCTTTATGCTCTCTATTCAGCATATTAACAGTGAGGGGCCAGGTACCTATTTATCATCACTTTGTAGTAAGTTTTAAGAATCTGTTCCAATAGGCATTACTTGTACAAATTTATATCTATGTACATGTTCAAATGAGAAGAGATTCTAAAGTCTTTTTCTGTGTTTAAGACTTACATATATTTCTAATAAGTATTAGAAAGGAACTGTTTCTCATGCCAAAATGATGCTGAAGGATCCATATTTGGGATACTTAAACAACTTGTCCTCCAGAGTGGTTAATAGTTTATTCCCTTTCCTTGATTTTTTTTTGAGCTCATCTCAATCCAGGTGAGTCTATCCAGATCTTTAATGTTGCTAGTGTGCCCTGAGACATTTGTGGGCACATATTTGAATGTTGATTCAAAAGCCTGAGAAAGGAATAGGGCAGTGGGAAAAGTCAGGGAAGGGTGAGAAGCACAGTAAAGATTATTTATTTAAGAAAGAATAGAACATAACTATTATAGCAATGATCCAGTTCGTTGTCATAATCCTATGAGGATTAGGGGATGACATAATCCCACTGAATCAGTTACCATTTTGGGAAATGACTTCGTTCTTGATGATCTTGTCTATGTGTCATTGTAAATATTTGTGTGTCCATGTTCCATTTTGGCTACTGGATGGCCAAGTCACATGAAAAGATTTAACTCAAGTATTTATTCTTTAATTGTGTTATTCAGCTTTCTTTCAGGCTTGTGAATTGCACCTACAGTGTTTCAGTTTAACCACCTAGTCCTCACATCTATCTCTCCTGTGAAGCACATTCCATTGCTAAAAGAAAAAAAGAAAAAAAAAGAAATATAAATTGCTTCTTGTTTTCTGTATAACTGTTTTTGATAGTTTGAGATGTTTGTCTATAATGGATATTTCTCACCTCAAAGATCATGTAAATAATTATATTCACTTCCTCAATGGGTCATTTATTTCGAATGAGGCTGCCAGTTCTCAGAGAGAGAGTCTATGAAGTCACTTTTAAATAACACAAACAGGGACTACATATATGTAAAAAGAAGTGTGCATATGGATAAAGACTGGGAACACAGATCATTGAAATTGGTTGTGTTAGGGTGGTGGGATTATGTGAATTTTTTTTCTTTCAGAAATATTCTTTCTTTGATATTATTATATTATTAATTTAAATAAATAAACAACAGAAAGAAAACTATAGAAACATAGAAGAGATGCCAGGAGCAGATGCTTTCTGGCCATAGCCCAGAGCATGCAGGGCACAGATATTTCCTAGTTACAATTATTCTGTAGGCTTTATACTTGCCTAGGTACTGAGGTTGGCACATGCTCAGGTATGGCACATGCTTTCTTATGAGATTATTATCTAAGTCAAAACTAAGGAGATGTCACTGCTAGAACTCCAAATGTATTCTGCTATCAAACAATCTGTCCTCAGCTTTGGTACGGCATACAAGTGTCTATTTTGTGTGCCTTAGATCAGAGAGCTGACAACTTGATTAGCCCCTTTGATACTATTTGTTTGAGGTGCCACCTTTCTAGATTGTCTTAAAAGACTTTCAGTGTCAAATTTGGAAGAACAGAAAGACAAACTAGCTAGTTCCCACCATTTCCTTGCAAAACAAGATCTATCGTTCTGGAAAAATTCTTCTTTAAATGGCCAAAGGCAAATCCCATTGGTTTCAATAGAAATTACCATAGACAATTAAACCTAACTCCAAAATTCTTCAGAGAAATATTTAGGATAGCCTGTCAGCATTCAGTTCCAGTCTTATTAGTTTTGGCTTGGAATGGTCTCCTTGTACTCTTGGGCTGCACAATTATAGCTTGTAGTCAGCAATTGTGGTTTTTTAAGAGAAAGAGAGACCGACTAGCAAAAGAGAAGAAATTCCTTCTAAATCACCAAAGACATTTTAGGTGAGAACTTCAATAATGTACGTTATACAGTGTCATTCAAAAGCAGACCCTACCCCAAGATTTCTCTCTTTTACTTAGCTATTCACAATACATATAGAAGTCTTAACCTTGACATCCCGATCAGATCTTGTCATTTTCTGAGCTTATTGCAGTTAATATTCACTTAAACAAATGAACGGCGTGTGGTATAAACATCTCCCAGTCTTGGAAGAAGAAGCCTGAAATTCAGCATTTGTAAACCGACAGTCTAATGGGCCTGGGATTTGTAATATCCTTAACACACAATACTGAACATATATTTGCATGTGGATTGGAAAGGGAATAAATAGGGCTTGGAAATAAGGGAAATGTTTCTCTTATGAAAGAGTGTTTTGCATAAAAGACATTTCTATTATAATTTTGGTTGTTTAGCTTTCAATTTTATCACTCCTTTTCTGCTTCACACTCCTTTAGTGATCAAATATATCTAACCCAACTTCTCATGCATGGGAATGTCTGTTTATCATTAAACAGTATCTAACTGAATCTGCAAATGTGGGAATCGAGATATCATCATGTGCACACCTCTGACTATAAATACATTATCAACTTGTAGCATTTACTGCCACTTAATCATTGAACTTGAAAGGTGAACCTACAAAATCTAATTACTGCCATCAGAGTCTCCACAGAAGCTGCCATAGGGTGAATGTTGTCCTGTAATACCAACAGTAAGGCAACTGCTGTGTTCACCTGATTCATGACCTAGGAAATCCTGACAATGATGTTAAAGAATGAGTCAGATGTAGTAGAAGTAATCATGCCCAGGAAAGAGCTATAGATATTAACATGGGCATTTTGCCTGATGTGCTGTGTGACCTTAAGTAAATCACTTAACATTTTCTGTTTATTCAACTATAAAATAAGGGTATTGAATTAACTGCTCTTCAGGGTCTTTCCAAAAGCTCTAATATTTTGTGGGGTAACTGTTTGCCTTGCAAATTTAACCTGCCAAAGTGATGGCAAATATCACAAACTTAAGCCTGGATCTTTTATGTTGCAGTTACATAGAACTATATAAGATGGGAAACCGCAAATAAATGAAGTTAACAGCACCAGAGAATGTTGATCAAACTCATGGAAACCTTCCAACTTCTTCACAATGGTTTTGTTTTTATCTCAATGTCTTTTTTCAACTGAATGTTCCCAGTTTTCATTTTCTATACACTGTATGTAAAGTCTGGTTTCCATTAAGCTGTGGCTAGCATTTGCTACTAGAACAGAAATTCACTGTCACATTTCATAGAATTTAACTGTACTTGGGTCTCTCTTCCTATAAAGCAGTTATGGGCCTTAGAACATTAAAGTAGAAATGGCACAGGATGGCAGAATCCAAACATTTTAATGGCTGAGACCACAGAGTGGACCTATGTACTTGCAAGTTGCAAAAAGATCAACAGAAAGGAATTGCATGCTTTTAGCTAACAAATTAACTGTTGGGATTAAATAAAAACATTTCTCATGGAAACTCCCATAGCAATCGGCTAGTTATATGAGCATGCTATTAAAAAGAAGATAAACTAGAAGTTAGTTTGGTGGATGGTCCCTACTGTCTGCCTACAGCAGAGTGCCAACCAGCCCTGAGTGTGAAATTCAAGTTCAATGTGTGTGCTTGTGTGTGGTGTGCTTTTTGGACCCGCATATACTATATTCATTAGTGATGGTAAAATCTTTCACCATTAATAGTTTAAGTTTAAAAATCTCAGTACATCTGACAGAAGGAGCCAGATCACATGGATACTGATGTCTCCTGGGGTTGAAATCACAACATCCAAATAAATTAAATTGAGGAGGATCTTCATTTTCACCATTTATCAGAGTTGTATCTCATTTGGCTGTGCATTACTTTTGTCAAAATGTGTTATTTGTAAACCCCATGTGTAGTGAAATTCTTCTGTAATTTTGGATTAATGGTATTTACGGTCTTTTGTTTGTTTGATTTTTCAGTAAGTTATTTCTTTTGTAGACTTGCTGATGGCATGATTCCATCCCTCTGCCCTCAGCAGCTGATCCTTTTGAGGATTTTAATTTCTGATATTTTTATTTTAAATTGTGGTTGAAGCAATAGAAATTTGAAATATGGATTGTGCATGACTGTGTCTTGAGTGTAAAAATATTGCAGTTTGAAACTTGGACCTAAAGTATTGCAAATAAAATGACAAACATCAATGATATGTTGTTTCTTTCTTCTGTTAGTCTGCTATCACACCCTGATTTTATCAGTCATTTTGCCTTTTTTTCACAGTTTGGAGGCTATCACTCTCTCACAGGAATATAAGTGATAAAATGGCCAGGATTTTACCAATACAGGAGATGATGCCCCCAAGGAATCTTCCACTAACTAACTCAGGTTCTCTCTTTGGCCTTTACATAGACTAGTTCAGAGAAGTAAATGTGTATGTTCAGTATAGGGCAAAAACCCTGGTAGATCCCAAAGGTAGATGAAGGAAAAAAATCACCATGAGAATTTACGCATTACAAATGCTTGAATTTTGATCTTTCTTTTTTGTAAATTTCTGAACATAGAATGCCACATTCATGATGTTCTGATTTGTCTTATCTATCTTTTTCAAATATTTACTTTTATTCATATGTGTATGTGTCTACTTTATGTACAGATGTTGTAGGTGCCTATGAGGACCAGGTAAGGGCATAAGATCTTGTGGCAGCAGAGTTCCAGGCAGCTGTGAGACTCCTGATGTAGGTGCTGGGAACTGAACTCTAGTCCTCGGCAAGAGCAGAAAGCACCATTAACTGCCGAGCCATCTCTTCAGTTCCTTGTATATTTTATCAAGATCCTTTTTTAGTTTTTCATTGTTATACCCACATCCAATTAGTGCTGACCCATAAACACGTGGGTGTGTGGCTGTCTACTGAAGCATGAGCAAAGGAGAATGACTCTCCTTTCCTTAGCAACCATCAACTGCCAGTAGCTCTTCCAGTATGGGGAGGGCCCCTTCCTGATCCATGATGGAATTTTGATTGGCTTGGTTTTATTCAGGTCTTATGCAGGCGCCAGGCCCAATTAATACACCGAGACTCTGTATTTGATAATACTCTGTGAGTTTATGTGCAATAGCCATGTCATACAGAAGTCAGCATTTCACAGCTCTGTTCTCCATCTGCCAGTTCCTACATTCTTTCAGCCTCTGCTTCCATGAAGTTCAATGGGCCTTGGTTGAAGGGAGGTTGATATAAATGACCTATCAACAACTGGGAACTCATAATTACTTGTGCTTAACAGTTTGACTAGGTTATGAGTATCTGCTTTAACCACTACCCTCTGCAAAAGAAGTTTCTCATCCATAGTTGAGAGGATCACAAATCTATGGCTATACACATAAGTGATTAAAATTGCAGACAGACACCATGGCCATTTAGCAAATCAAAAACAGTAGTTTCCTTATAGAGTCTATGATTTCCTTAGTCATAGTCTTTTGACCAGAATTACAGTTGAAGGCATGAAATCCCTCCATGGGTAAGACCTCATACCCAATCTGAAAGCAGCCCATCACTCCCATGACTTTCATAGGACTACCCCATCAGTGGGACCACTTTGCCATCAGATCAGTATTGTATGATGCAGTGTCCAGTACTGAGTAAAACTACTGATGCCTTTCCTGCCTCAACAGCCTGCACACAGAAATCAAACTTTGATACTGTGCAAGCTAGCCAACTTGGAGAGAGTATCTTGGTAGGTTTGGGGTTAATTTCTCTGTTTCTTGCATCCAATGACCTATTTTCAACAAATGATGGTACAGAATATGAATTACTATTCCAAAAGGGAGCAATGGTTGCACAGTGAGGAAATACTAGACCAAAGAAAGACTAAAATCTAGCAGGGAAAACTCTAAATCTTATCATTCCATGTCTGATGTCAGAGGGTTTTGATGACTCTGCTCCGCCCACCAGCCTTGCTTACTACAACATACTTCTATCATTTGTGCTGGTTTATCTCCATATTGCAGTTCTACTTAGAGGATATCCCATGCATCTGGCATCCAACATCTTGAAGTCTTCACAGCTTCACCCAATGGCCTCTCAGGGCCTCTTGCCATCTCAGGCCCTTCATGCAGTACCCATCCTGCCCCATTGCCTGACCTCAGTGACTCTCCTTAACCACGGAAGAAGATTCCACTATCCCTTTACTTAAGTATCTTTCAGGAACAATGTGTAGGATACTACCAAGTTTGACTGCCCCCTTAGGGTGGATCCTGGCCTCCTTTAATCACATTCTCAGCAGATTTGCTTTATTGTTGTTTTTCAGAAGGAGAAAGTTCCTTAAGCTTTTTCTCTTTCACAAATTGGAAGGTTAGCTGGGTAGGTTCTTGCTTGAGGATACTCTTTATTCCATTTTGAATCAGACCTTATTCTCTTTCAGTACAAGCTTTGACACAAATACTGAATTTTCTGCCCCTTTTTCCTTCAAACTGTACATTTGTATTTCTTTAACCCAATTTGTTCTTACTATAGACATATATAAGAGTGATTACTTGCAACCATGCCATGGATACAATATTGGAATGTGTTGAAATATACTCCACCAAAGAAATTAATTCATTGCTTTTCAACTTAGCCTTATGCATATTCTTAGACCAAGGGCAGAAGCAGCCAGACTTTTTTCAAAATATCATAGAAATGTCTTCAGTTCTAGTTGATGTTAAAGTCTTTGCTTCCCTCTGAGCCCTCTTGAGGCTCTGGAGATTACTGTCTTCCAAGCTTCTACTATGATGGTTTATTAAGCTCTGCTTACAGTATTCAACAAATTTTCTAGTCCAAAGTCTTCAATATTTCTACCAAAAAAAAAAAAAAACACCACGTGATAAGGACTATCAAAGTGATACTCAACTCATAGTACAAGCTTCTGTCTTGGTTATTTTTCTATTGCTGTGATAAGACACAATTGTTAGTATTTAGGCATCTGTACTGGCCTGTCCTTGGGGTTCTGACAGGATATGCCCTCAGTTGCAGTCACTAAGAGCACCACCTGTGCATATTCACTATGTTCCCTTTTAAAAGGGCCCTACCAAACTCCCATTCTTTCTCTCTCCCTATCTCTATCTGTTTGTCTCTTTCTCCCTCCTTCCCCTCTTTCCTCCCTCTCTCCCTCCCTCTTTCTCCCCGCTTTCCTCTCTCCTACTGCTTCTGTCCCCGAAGGCCAGTCTTCCCTTTCCCTTTTCCATGATCATTTTCCCTAATAAAATATCCCTCTGCTTGAACCCTGTCACATGGCATCTTTCTCTAGTGTGCTGCTTTTCTTAAATTACTTAAAGACAAGTTATAAAAGATTGTTTGACTTAGAGTTTCAGAGGACTAGAATACATGGCCTTTATGGTGGGGAGCAGGGCAACGGGCAGGCAGGCATGGTGCTAGAACAGTAGCTAAGAGTTTACATCTTGATCTACAATCCTGAGGCAGAGAGAGCTAACTGGGAATGATATGGGCCTGGGAAACCTCAAAGCCTGCTTCTGGTGACACACCTCCTCTAAAAAATGACGACCTTCTAATTTGGCCCAAATAATTCCAGCATATGTAGCCAAAACACGAGCCTGTGAACAACATTCTTATTCAAACAACCACATCTTAATTTTTAGAAATATACATTCCCACAAAACATAAGAAGCAAGGCTACATTAGCATTAAAGAGAAATGAGAGAGAAAGATGAAAGAGATCTCATTTCATGCAGATCTACAAATATCTCAACAGGAAGTATACCAATAAAAGCAATAAACTATGGGGTACCTCCCTTTTGACATTTCAGAGGTCATGATAACCAGACACAGGCTGGCTGTTAGGCCCATCCTCAGCCCCAGACCTACTACTTCTGGTCATCTTGCTGTCAGAGACTTCCTCAAATCCTATATGTCACCAACTTTTTCATGTTAAGATTTCCCAGCTTGTCTTTTTGTGCTTCTGGGGTCTCCCTGAGTGGATACAGTATTCAAATACCTTGAATGCTTCCCTGTGAGCATGTATTGACTGACCTCCTTGGACTACAGTGCCACACATGAATAAAACATACATCAAGAAACAGCTTTTAGTTTTACAACCTGTAAAATCAAATTGCTTTATTTGAAAAGACAGAAGACAAAGTCAAGTTCTAACAATATTAGGCTATAGAATATGATCTTTTAACAACTAATTGCTACAGTAGGTATAAGTAAGGTTTTTCTCTCTAAATTCTCTTGGACAAATATTAACAAATGAACTTAAAGCCTCTTTCCAATTTAAATGGTCATAACTGATGGGATTAAGGTATCTTAAATCACTCAAATAAAATAATGGTACTTCTATAGCTTCAGATAGAAAGAACTACGGTAGAATAGTATTCCTACAATTATTTTCCTTTTGCTTTTATTGATTCTTTGTGGATTTCCCATCATGCATTCTGATCCCAGTCATCCTCCTGTCTTCTCACATCTGCCCTCTGCCCTTGCAACCTCCCCCATCAAAAAATATTAAAAGAAAAACCAAAACCAAAAAATATCAAATAAACAAAGAGACAAAACCAAACCAAACTAAAAACAAAAAAAGAGAAGAAAGAAGAAGAATCTAGAATCTTGATATGGAAGCTGCAGTGTGTACCGTTGAGTCACACAGTTTATCCTTCAGTCTGTTCATCTTTACTTGCACGTGTCCATTGCCAAGAGTCATTGATATGGCTGGAGCCCTCTGGTTTCTGCTACACCACCAATAATAGGCTCTCACTAGGGTTTCCCTCTATTATCTTGTTGTCCCGTGTCATGGAGATCCTGCTGTTTTGCATCTGTAGCTTTGTCCCCTTCACAAGCTCCAACAGTTTACAGATATGTTGGATGTTCGGGTGAGCCAACTCATTGTCCATGTTCCGGACTTGGGTGTTAGCTGGGTTCAGCGGCTCACTAGCTTTCCCTCATCGTCACTCTCTGAATGAGTTACCCAACACTGCCTCAGCTAGCTCACCCAATGAGATCTATAACAAGGATGAGGGGACAGTTCTACTAATCTCAGATCCCAGTGCCCCTCACTCATAGACAGGGCCAGCTCTAGTCTACTGCCCAGGTCCACCACAACTGACACATCTTTTCCAACAAGGCCATGCCCCCTAACATTTGCCAAAGAGTTCTACCAATTACAAGCATTCAAATATATGAATGTTCATTCAAACCACCACTGGGAGTGTCTTTCTCCGTGTGTTGTGTGTGTGTGTGGGGGGGGGGGGGGTAAGGTGGCTGTGGAAGCCATAAAAGAGCATCCGGTTTAGTGGAACTGTAGTTAAAGATAGTTGTGAACCTCTTGGTTTGGTTCTGGGAACCCTATCATGTTCTCTGGAAGAGAAGGGAGTGCCCTTTTATTTCATTGAAAAAAAATGATGCCATATATTTTGATCATGATTTCCCCTCACCCAACTCCTCCCAGATAATCCCCACTTCTTTCCCCACCCAACTCCATATCTTTCTTTTTCTCTGAAAAACAAATGAAAAATAATATAAAAAGAAAAAAATCAAGAAATACACACGCGTGCACACACACACACACACCTCCAGTAATGAGATTTAAATTATTTTTAAATTACTTACTATTTTTATGTGTATGTGTATTTTGCTTGCATGTATATATGTGCACCACATGCATGCAATTCTAGTAGAATCCAGATGATACCAGATCTTATAGAACAAGAGAGTTACAGGCAGTTGTGAGCGATCCAATGTGGCTCTGGGATACAAACAAGGGTCCTTTGGAACAGCAGGAAGCATTCTTATTGGCTGAGCCATCTCTCCCACCCCATTTGAGTTTGTAATGTACTTAAATATACATCTCTAAATTTCAAAAGATTATTGAGTGTGAAATGGTTATGAAGCTTCACTTTATTAACATCTATTTTCAATAAAATTCAGTTGAACCCAGAAAATTAAATATACTCAGGCAATCAGCAAAGAAATCAAGATGCTAATTGCATAACGTGGTATGCTATTGTGAATAGCGCTGCAATAGACACAAGAAGGTATTTCTATAGCGAGCTGCCTTTAATTTGTCTGTTCAGATTGCCTGCCTCCACTTTTTCCTTCCCTTCCTTTGCTTCCATGAAACTAATAATGTGCTAATCTACCATCATAGTAGCTTGCTTTTCCTAGATTTTGAATAAATGAAATCAAGCAAGCCAGCTTCTTTCACTCAGCATAATTCACTCAGCATAATTATTCTGTGATACATAAATTCATCCCAATATGTCTTTTATACAACATATACACAAGTCTCCCTACTCCTTATAAATATACATGAAGTATCAACTGTGGATAAATATTCCAAGGGAAAACATTTAACCTATTTAACCTGTCTTTTGTATCATTCTTGGTGAATATGTGATGATACATTGCTGGCTTTGTGTGATATCATCAGTTCCTGACATGCAACCTATTTTCATTTAAAAAAGGGCCCAGGTTAGAGGGATGAAGGGTTATGTTCTTTAACCTGTTGCTTTCTGGATGAGCAACAGTGGGCAAGTTCTTTCATGTCCCTTTTCTTTACCTTCTTCATCTTAAAGAAGAAAGAATGCAGGTGCTTTCTACAATCAAATAAAATTTGATCATGGGACGATCATGGGATGGTGAAACATAGTACTCAACAAGGATTGGTTTCTGTCTCTCTCTTTTTTAATTTTAGGAAAATGTTTATACCTAAAAAACGTGTTATCTTTGAGCTTAATTGTAATACCAGAGTGCCATCTGGTGACCGTATAGAATGATTACATTATCTCCATTTCTAATAAAATTATGCAATATTTAAATCTGTAATGTGTTCTGGGGTAATATGGTAATGAGTGAAAAGGAGGGCTGTGTTTCAGAGTTGTTTTGCTAAGAGGGATTCATCCTCTGGTGAGACATCCTTTCTAATCAAGAGGTGAAGCTTATGGGAAAAGAGAGGAATTTCCTCCCTAGCCTGGTCTAGGATGAGCACATGGTAGAATGAGTGTACAAGCAAATAAGTTAAAGGCTCCGCATCCATTTGACTTTGAAAACAATTCTACCAACCACCCACTGAAACAACTGCACCACCAGAGTGCAGCTAATCTCAGGCTCTTATGGTATTGCCTCACTGAACTCTGGGCCTTAATTTAGGAAGCTTCCTCATCATGAAGGGGTGATTTTGGTTAGGACTGAATCATCAGACTCACCCCCTATGCTACAGCTTCACAGAGCAACTGCCATCTGTGCTTCCAATATCCCAGAAACATGTCTCCATAGATCACCACCATTGTCACCCCACAGCACCATTAATTAGTCAAGACTAGTCAATTTATTGAATATGAACTTTATTGTGATTTTGTTTTTATTTGATTTTGTAAGGCAGTTGGCAAAGGCACCGTAAAAGTTACAAAGACTGCGAAATGTGATAGAAAATGAGTAAGTTAAAAAAAAAGAGCTACAAAATGTATTTTAAATGAATGCATGCTGAACTAGACTAAGTACTACAACTATGTTTATTTTTCATCATTGCAGAAGCACTGAAATATTGTTGGAGGTGGGGTTTGGGAGTAGAATTTGAAAGAACTTCATGGAGGAGGTGGACTTTAGGCTGGGCCTTGAGTAAGGGCAGAATACTGACAGATGAGGATGAAGGGAAGTACATATAATGACTGATCCACAAGGAAATTTTGTAGGCATATTGAAAAACAAACCCCTGGAGCATGGAGCAAAAGCCTGAGGGGGTCTGGGTAGGACCCAGAACTCTCAAGTTCCCATATAGAGTGTTCAGTACCAATGATATTAGGAAGCACAGGGCAATGGGCTTGTTTGTAAATCTAGCAGCAGCAAGAGGTTTCACATTGTAGTCAGGGACCCCAAACTAGCTGTCCTATTACTGAATGGATTCGTTCATCTTTTTGGTTTTCACAATATGTCATTAGTCCTTACTTTTGCCCACTGACTGATTGAATGGTAGTTTGAGCGCACCTACATGCGCATGTGTGAGTGTAGGTGTGTGTGGATGGATGGGGGACTGAGGATTTGTCTCCCACTGCAGCTTCTTCTACTTTCCCCACTTGTGCCACACAGCTGGCTTCCACCTTGCCGAAGCTCAAGCCCTTCTCATTGTCTCAGCCTCATTGAACTCCAGCTCTTGATTAAGCACCTAGGAAGCTTCCTCAACATGAAGGTAAAACACTGTGGGGGAGTGACTTGAGTTAGGGCAGAACTACTCTTTCCGGTGGTAGTGGTGGTAAGGGCTGAGACCCCTAAAGTCTGTTCTTGCTAATAGAAAAGTGTTGCTGGTAAATCTATAGTGTCAATCAGGAGATGGGATGTCAGGCTAGACCAGCTTGGCCTTGATCGCCTCTCCTCCTTCCTCAACATGCCCTACAGGAAGATATGTTGGGCAAGTGGAAACAGCAAAGACACATGTAGGATATCCCATTTGAATCTCACCCCCCGGAAGCCCTAAGGATCTTTTCTCAGCAAACATGTGATGTCCAGATGGAACTGTCACCTCCCCCTGTCCAGCTGCTGGAGGTATATAGGTTCTGTAGCTACTGATGCTACTTGGATTGGGAGGTATGGGAAATATCAGAAAAGAGGAAATGTTAATAAATGTGGAGTTTCAGTAATTGTGAATCTTAGATACGATCTGGTGCCTGACATAAGAAGATGGGAAATTGTCAGGATTCTCTAATATTGGGTATTTAGAGCTCAGTGAGATCATCGCTTGAGATGACTTTGAAGCTGATGTGGCCTTGCTTGACTTTGGCAGTGGGGCCACCCTTATGGCGCAGGTACAGAGATTTCAGATCACGGCAGTCACTGGGGTCAGCATCCAGAGTAACCTGCCCCAGGAACTGATCGCAGAATTTTCTGCTGTTCCAGACCTGAAGAGAGAAATCACGGAAGTGAGGATCTACAACCAATCAAGAGACTGATGCATCTAGTGACATCTGTTTAGCAAGTATATCAAGAAACATCTTATCTTTTCCTGATAGTCCCTTGATGGAGAAGATAATATCCCAATCAATATAGTTGTTTTGTTTAATGAGAAGCGACCTGAGAACAAACTAAGTACATAACACAGAGCCTTTGTTCTGCATCGTAGAAGTATGAGATACTTGGGAGAATATAATATGTGGTAGGAAACATCAACACTTCAAGATCTCTTGTTCAGTCTTACCTGGATGATAATAGGAATGTCAGTGGTCCTTCTGTAGAAAATGGCCTGGGTGTCAAAAATGGCATGCACAGTATTCTTCTGGACAGGGGAACGGACTTCTTCCTTTCCGCACTTGATGATCAGATATGGATTTACAGCTGGAACAAAATGGCATTTGTTTTTTAACACAATCATTTAAGATTCCTTCCTGGAGAGGCAAGAAGCCATGATCTCACAAAGTCAAATATGGAAATTTCCACATAACAGGAGCACCACAATGATGTAGAACTCAGGGCATATTCTCTCTTCCCCTTCCTTTCCATATATCATATAGGACTGAAATGTGACTGCTAAGTAGATATTTTCCTACAATGTTCATATCCCATTCTCACCCAGGGTTGAAATCTCTGGACTGACAATACCAGTGTAGAAAATCATTGTTGATAGTGTTTTCTAATTATATGTGCAGAAACTGAAATAGCAGTTTGCTTTCTTGGACATCCCTGCAGTTCTTACGTTCATTGGCGTACTTCTTCTCCAGTCCCTCAGCACTGTGAACAGTAATCTGGGTAACCACCTTTGGGTAGCCACGTGCCAGGTTCCAGCAAGACATCTTGGGCATGTCCAAGGTCAGCTCCCTAGAACATTAGAAAAAAGTGTCACCTCATGATGAATGGACCTGCCTAAATAGACTTCATTGTTGAATCATGTAAGAAGCTAAGTGACATATTTCATTTCTCCCGAGGCATGGCTTATATTTTTATGAGGGCGGTTCTCTTTTCTCTGGTTTGTATGACTGACTCTTAAAGATGCAAGTGCATGCAGCTGGAGTAAAGTGTAGCTTAAGCTACCTAGTATTGAGAACAAGATAGAGGAGCCCAGTGGCTCAAAAAAAAAAGATAGAACCAATCAGAGAGCTGAAGATAAATTACATATGGCAGAGCTTAAGTGACAGGTCCCTTCCCCTTAAATGCCAGATCAGAACTCCAAATCTCATATCTGCATAGGAGAATTTTCTGTAACTCTACTCTGGGAAATATTTTGATCACTTTCATTTAAGTTAGTGAGGCCAGAATTGAGAATATTATCTCATCGACTGTATGCATAGAGAGAAATGGGTGAAAAGGTTAGGCACAGAAAACGAGAGAACAAAGGTTTGAAGAACATCACAATGAAACTGAACCTGAGCTGGACAGGCACTTCAGAGAAGATTCTCAGTAGAAATTCACTGGTGCGGCCATGCTGGAACATGGTTGGAACAAGCACATAGTTGCCCTTCTTCAGATACTTGCTCAGAAACACAGTACGGGTGTCAATATAAGTGGAAGTTCCAGCACGCTCCTGGATATACAGGTGGTGAAGGCGGAACCTGCGGTTCATCTCCACCTAGAAGCAAAGAAGTTAAAGGTTTCTATTCTGTTAACATCAGAGCTTCTATATTAGAAGTTCCTGCTTCTACTGCTTTCTTATCCCTACCTAACTTTCCAAACTCTAAACCTAACTGACATAGACTCTGAGTGTTCTTACTCTTTCTGCTCTAAATGCTGTTCTTACCTTGAAGAGCTCAAAACCAATGATGTAATTGTCAGGTCTTCCCATTCGGCGGTAAGTGCGTAGGTCCTTCTGCTGCAGTGACATTATGACCTTATGGCCATCCTCAGGCACGGTGAAGATGTACTGAGGAAAAGGGGTCATCAAATAGATGAATTAGCACTCCAATTTAAGATAATCTAACCAAATTTCATGGAATAAAAAAATTTCTATAATGGGAAGCAGAGTATCTAGTTCACTTCTGGCCTTTACTATTGACCAGATAATGATATCATGAAAAATTAATTCACTATTAAGTAAAAGTCATTATACTTGCTTTTATCTGTGTCATCCAACAAGTACTGAGAGGCAACTCCATTGTTAGGTTTTTCGTGCCAAAGAGAGTAAGATTTAAAATGTATGTTCCTGATAAGTTATTAATTTCTTCCCATTAATATACCCTTGTGTTCAAGCTACATACAGAAACATTCCAGAATTTATAAAGACAGAAGGTATTCATATCCCACTCAATCAGACTTTGCCACATGGTCTGGGATAGATTTATTTATTTTTTAACATGGAAACAATTCCTTATTGTCTGAGTATAAGAGATGAACCCCTGAACTGTGTTTGTTTCAGCTCTACTTCTCCAGGGAATTACTTCCATGTTAAGTGAGGGTTTTGAAGAGTTCTTTAATTAACTTGTATCAGAAAGAAGGTATATAAGAAAGAATGTGCAAAAGACTTCTTTAATTAATGAAGGGGACCCAGCTAGCTAGCTTTACCACATCTTCATATGGGCCATTATAAATTCAGGCTTGGAATGCTTGTGAGAGTTTTGTTGTTATTTTCTTGGGATGTACCTAGCCTGACCACCTATAATGTCACCAGCAATAAGATTGTGGTGGTAGATAGATGGAAGGAGAAACTGACAGGGCAATGATTTCAATCCTGAGGGAAAAATACCTCATTCTCAAAAGGGGAAAGCAAGTTATAATGATGGGTTTCAGAAATGTAACCTATATTAAAAGGACTAAAAGTATGGGGTGTGTGTGTGTGTGTGTGTGTGTGTGTGTGTGTGTTGTGTGTTGTGTGTAACAAGTGGACAGTAAAGACAAAGGAAGAAGAACTGTGATAGCATCTGGAAGAAGATCTCTCTGCTGTGTGAGACCATCACCAGAAAGCACAAGTTATGAACTGTAACATTCAGAACAAACAGAGGCACCTGGATTTGAAAATGTTGTCAAGGTAAGTCTCTACAAAGAGACCTTGTCTTCTAGGTCTTATGAGTATCTGAATCAATCCCTGGGGATTGTGGTTGATGATTATTACACAAGAGATTTGAAGACCTGAATGCTAAATGAATACTCCAGAGAGGACCAAAGTGAGACCTGGATTCTTTTTGGCTGGATAGCTTAGAGGCAATGGACAATAACTGACTCTAACCTGAGGATTCTGCAGGAAGGTATCACGGTTGTTGTAGCAACCTCCTGATCGGTTCATCAGAGGGTCATCATCCACAGTCCAACATCCCACCACTGATTCCAGCTCCTTGCGGCCAAAAACAGGGTTGTTCACATTGCGGCAGACATTCAGTTTCTGAAAGTTCTGGCAAAAATCTTCCAGACTCATCCTAAATGGAAGGAGCATGGAAAGAAAAATGAAAATTAAACTTAGCATGTATTTATAGTAAGAGACCCAAATTCTAGTAAGGGACCTCCTGTTGCAGAAAGACATCTCACCAAAACTCTCCATCATCAGACATGACAAGCCCCAGGTTCTTGCGATCTGTTACAGTCAGTTGCTGCCACTCTTCAGAACTAAAAACAAATAAAGAATAATGGAGAAGTCATTATGCTTGCCAGGATGTCAAAATAAGATAATGCATGAGGAATAGGCCTGATTTATTTTGTCTCTGGCTAGGCTGTAGACCACATACTTGACTAGATCTCAGAGATGTCTCTGTTACTTTACAATCTACTAGCAGTCTAAAGGGATAGGTTTGGGAGAATCAGATATTTGCAAGTGTAACGATGACAGTGAAATGTTACTCACATTTCACTCCAGGGACCACTCCATTCTTGTCTTCCCAATGGGTTTCTCAGCCGAACCATGTACAGCTTCTCAGCACTGAAGACTTCCACAAGTCTTTCCCCAAGGCGGAGCTTGCGAATATCAGTCATGGTGTAGGTATGACCCTTCAGTAGACCCCAGTCTGTTTCAACTTCTTGTTCCTCCTGGCTAGGAGACTGGTAGCAAAGAAAGATATATAAGGGCATGGGAATTGGGAGATCCAAATCCTGGAACCCCTTCTCCCTTGGTTAGTTCATCACCGTATGATTGAATCCAGTTCTCCCTAAACAGATAGAAATCTAACCCTGATATCTAATCCGTTACAAAAGTTAGTGAAAGAGAGAAAAGATTGTAATATAACAACTTACTTTAAAAGTTCAAATTCCAAATAATCACTGCCCTACATTAATGTGAATTCTGATTTAAAATACTGTAGAGCAGATTCATTTTTTGAAGCAACAGCTATAACTTCAACATCCAGGGGCCAAGATAAGAGTAATAATTTACCAGAAGCTATTTACATCAACTTAGATGGTGCCTTGGTCCTCAGCGGAATAACTGACTTTCAAAGGGTTAAAAGAAAATTAATGTACCTCAGTCTCTAAGCCAGTATTCCATGGCTATGCTAGCTTTCTGGGTTCCACTAATGGCTCTTTTTTGTGAATCTCTGGCTTAAGTACAATGTTCCCTGTTAAATTTTATCTTTTGCCAGGAGTGAGCATGAAGTGGTTGTTTTGGGTGAACACAAACCTCAATGGAGCAGCAAATTAGACCTCCTTTGGTGAATGTTTTGTACAGTTCTCCGAACAGCTTGTACTTCTCCTCAACAAGATCAGTGTATCTTCCTTTCTGCATGTCAACAATTTCAGCCAAAGTGCCCGTGAAGTCCATGATGATATCAGTGATGGTCAAACCATCCAAGGCCTCATAACAGCCTAGCAGCCTGGAAGCAAGTATACAGAGTTATCTTGGTAACATTATTTATCCAGGTCAAGGACATCATGTTCCTAAGAATGAAAACAATCACTGCCCAGGCTTTACCAGCTGGTTTTTCTCTGAATATGAAGTGGGAAATACTTTGAGATTACAATTAAAATTTTGCTGGCTTAGTCTATGTTGATAAATGCTAGTCCACGAAGAAACTTCTTTCTACAGGCAGATGACAGGCAAGGTTAAAAGAAGATGAGAATTCTTTGTGAACTTCAGGTTAACCACCTGAACTGTTACCTAGGAGACCTAGGATTTAACAGAAACAACAACAGTTGATTCATCTGATATCTATGAGTTCTGAGAGGCAGAACCAAGGCTGAAGAAATATCTGAAATCTTGCTTAGATGCATCCCAATTTTAACTCTGTGGTTGACTGGGAGAGAATGCATTCTCAAAGATAAATATGATCTTTCTTTCTTCGTGTATCATGACCACAGACAAATCAAACTCCTCCTTACTTTGCATAAGCTTTTTCCATGAGAGCATTCCAAAACTCATTCATGGAGGTGGAGAATGAGAAAACCAGATCTCCATTGATAGTGGGCAGCAAGTCATCAATAACCACCTCAGTCCATTCTCCAAAATGCCAAAAACGGAAGCGAAATATTCCAGCATATTTTTCTGGCTTTTGAAGATCCCATTCCTGCTCCTTATGGTTGGGAATTGTCTGAAAAGGTAAGAACATTTAGTCAAGAATTATTCACATGGCTATATACAGTTATCGATGTTATAACGAAGTCCTAGGAAAACCATTTAGCAAATGGAAGCTTCCAGAGCCTAGGGTACAGCATTTTGTCTACAACTTCTGTTTCCACACTTCAGTTTTATTGTGTGTGTTATTACCATACCTGCCCTTCTTGCTCTGAATGCATAAGGTATGGGGAGAGACAGTTGGAAGTGTCCCCACAGATAATCAATAAACTAGATGATAGACAGATTCATAATCAAATGTTTAAAAACATGAACAAGGCATTTAAAAGTAATGTCAGAATCAGAGAGCATTTATTCCATAATCACTAGTGCTGGAGTTCAGATCCCAGCACCCAAGTAACAAGTCAGGTGTCCTTGTGATTCCAGCTTCTCAGAGAGGAGAGCCAGGAGAATTTGGGGGATGTTATAGCTCCTAGATTAGTTGAGGAAATATGAATTCTGGCTTCAGGAATAGTCCCTGCCTCAAAGAGAATATATTGAGAGTGCAAGAGGAAGATACTGAATATCCTCTTCTAACCTCTGTGAGTACACACGAGAATTCACCCTTTATTGCAAATAAGCAATAAACTTAAAATCTTAAAAATTAAAAGTAATAAAAAATACAGTGTTTACTGTTGTTTGCCATGTCTAGAGTTTCAAGCAGACTTAACTCTACATAATAAAGATTTAGTCATGTTAATACTAAAATCACATTTTTGAAATTCCATTATAACAATTGCACATAAACATTTCAAAATTGTTTAGGAAAATGTTTATTGTTCCAAATCAAATATTCTTTTTGTTTTGAATTTTATCTGACTATTAAAGAAATGTTTATACTATTAATAATTTACTAGAAACCATTCAAGGATCCATTTCTGTCTTTCTCACCTTTTTTGTTATCCATGTGTATGTTAATGACTTCCTACTCACTTCAGAAAAAAATTGGTAATAGGAATGCAATATGAAGGAATATTGAGTCAAAAAACACCATAAATGGCAACAAAGAGCAACTACTACATGTGACAAATTAAGTCCAGAAAAATGTCAATGTTAGACTCTAGTACATATAGGTTTTCATTGTAAGGTTCAGATTGTCTGTATTTGTGAAAATTCCTATTAACAAAAATCAGGCACTCTAATACTTCTGCCTTCAGAAAGTAGAGTGGTCACAAAAAGTTAGGAGCTGACTTTCTGTCAATTATTCAAGAAGTGGAACTAGACTAAGAGCTCAAAGAACAGACAATACCTTTGTCCAGTGTGACTCCTGAACAGCCAAACAGGAAAATGCAGGGATCATTGACTTGTTCCCCAGTCTTCCCTGGATCAGCTGGTGGTTACTGATGTTGCCCACAATCAAATGGGGGTCATCAGAAATGTCCTGGGGATACAGTAATTTGTTATACAGGATTCTAGGAGGAGGTTTTTAAGGATCACTAGAAGCTTGATTAAGCAGAACAGCCTATAGAAGAGATAGGGTTAATTGTGACTAGGGTTTTATAGATGGGATAAAAAGGTTAGGGAGATTTGTAGTAAAATATAAAGCAGTGGATAGCCTATGCACAGAAAAGGATCATGTGGTGAATAACTGAAGAAATGGAAGAGAGAATGGAATGAGATAAGATGGTCTGTGCTGCTGGAAGGCCTTTGTCATTAGGCTTTGGAGGCATTTTTTATCACAGCAATGAACACCGGAAGAATAGAACTAAGAATTAGCACATTGCATTCTGATCTCATTTTTGTCAGGTTGTGATTTTCTCTGAAGTATCCACGCTTGGAAAGACAATTACCTTTAAGAGACAAGGTCTGACAGAGGTGAACATTAATGCATCTCCCTGTCTAGGAAAAATGAGTGACGAGAGCATATAGGAAGCCTTTTTCTAAAACAAAGCAAAGCCAACAGCAGTTTCCATGACAACCAGCTTTCCCAACCCCCACGTTTGTATGAATATAAATGACAATGGCATTAACAGCAAGTGTTAATAAGTCATTCACAGGACCACTTCAACAGACAATGTCCCTATGTTGTATATTCATTCCAAAAGTATCTGGCCAGAAGTTGGGGGCAGTATCTGCTAGGGGAATACACTTATGTTTTTACTTCAGTGTATCAATGGCTGGATCATTCCCTCCACGGGTAAGAAAAATGAAAGCCGAATAATGCAACTACAGCAAAATGTGACGAGAGCAAAATGGAGCTAATTTCAAAGTATAATCAGTGCCTAGCAAGAAAGAATCCCTACAGTTCATCTAGTGATGGAATAGATACTGTAGTAAGTGATTGAATACTTTAGTTAAATACTGAAAGGTCAAGGGATAAAAGAGAAACATTGATGCACAGCAGATAGAGTGATGGGCATAAGCAAAGTCAGAACACTGTATGTGATGTCATAGAATTATAGGCACGATATGGCTCAGAGCATGAGTACTTTCAGAGTTCGAAGACATCAAATCCCAATTAAATCTTGAGAAATGGAAACAGTTTCATGGCCAGGGCTTTTGAACCATAACTTTACATTTTGCCATACCCTGCTGAAATAAATCCCAGTTGCAAATGAAAGGAAAATCTCAACCCATATCCTTTGAAATTATTAACAACTATTTCTTCTGGTGTATAATACCAATTTTTAAATGAGTATAGTTCTCCTTGATGAAGAGTCTGGTCTACAGAATGAGGCAAATATCTGTTAAAATCCAAAATAGTTCTGGACAGAAACACATTTTTGGGCAGGGACACATGCAAACTGAAGATTAATTGGGGATCGACCCACCAAAAGGAGAGGGTTAGGAGCATTGTCAGCTTTGCATTTTCTGGCCATCTTTTATTTAAGATGCCTGTCTGGTGTCTTATCACCACATTTTATCATAGGAAACTACTTCTATTGTGCTAAATAGCTTATGGGTTGTCAGCTGCTATTTTTTTTTTCTATTTACTGAGCACAAATCAGGTGTGTTGGGCGAGGTAAGCCCCATAAGTATGCTCCTCTTTGTATTCTCTGCTTTTCTCAGATGAAATTAAGAAGCACCACCATTCCTTCCTCGGTCAGATATTGGCAATTTATTTGGAGCAATGTGTGAAGTTTTGCAATAATTTCTTTGATACAAATGAAGAGCAGGTTTGTTTTGTGGAGTAGAAAGTAGCAAAAAGAAAGGAAGGAAGAAAGTAGCCTAGTGAGTATTGGCTATATGTGTTTTTCTATATCTCAAGGCAAAGTGGTTGCTGGTTTTATGTAATGTTACTAGGGATTGGAGTTATTTTGCAATATGTTTAATTTAGATAAGCAGGAGTCCACACTGAAGTCAATAATTTTAATGTGTGAATTTCTAGTCACATAAAGGAGCAAAAAGTCACATAAACAGATTCAAAATGAGGAACTGGGTGATTAGTATCCACTTTGTATGAATTGGATATAGCTATTATTAATAGTATTCTTACAACCATTTTTATTTCATAATTTAATATAGAATTCCTAACAGTGGGTTTTAAAAACACAATAACAGTCATGGAATATTAAAAAAAAACACGAGAAATATTAGGGTCTATCTAGTCAACTTCTTATATTACAGATAAAGAAACAGGGTTATACTCTGAAATAGGGGCAGTACTCAAGTCTCTGGTTATCTAGGTTTAAAGTCTTTGAGTCTTCATAAAAGCATAATATTAACAAAGGAACGTCATGACTTTAGCTGACCCATCCCTTTATCTTTAAGCTCATCAACGATTCTGTGTAAGGGAATAATACTGTGCAGCCACATAGATATCCATGTATACACTTTGCTCAACACTCCTTTTTTCTGCAAGATTGTCTCAGCCCCAGGTTATAGAAAAATATTGCCAATAGGCATTGATTTCCAGAACTTAAGTGACAAAGTATAAATCAGTCTTGTACTACACGCAAGTACCATGATGTGGAAGACAGGGGACAAGTCTTTTTAAAACTGTATCTTGTACCGCTTATGTGAAATATTAAAAGACTAAAATACAGCCAAGGAGTAAGAACGGATAAGAAGAAAGATCCAAGCCAAATCTAATAGCTTTAAGAACAGCAATAACTGAAAAATAATGGAATGGCTCTTAAGTGACTTTTACTGTAGCTTGGGAAACACTGGATATCTTCCTGTTGAGGTTAAAGAAGGTATGTTATAGATAATTTTCTGTAACTCCAAGTTGAGAGACAGAGCATAGATAGGACATTTCAGTCTGAGATATGTTGGCGTGGCAAAAGTAGGGAGTGGTTTGGGGGGAGAGGCCATAGCTCAGATATCCATAATTTCTGGGTGCCTTGAGAATAGTGAGGAGATGCAGGGGATACTGTGTTCCTAATGGCTCCAGATGTGCTGGCACACTTGAAATGATTCTTGAACTGAGCTGTTTGGCAAAGCAAAATAATTTCTTAGGTAGAGAATACATAATACCCAGAAATTGAACATAAGAAAATCTGGAGTATTCCCCAAATGCTATCACCCCAAGATAAATATTCTGTGAAGAAGTCCATCTTTTCTAGGAAATATATTCTCTTGGCTGAGCATTGATGGGTGTCTCATTTTTTCTCGCCTCATCTCTATTCCCAGAAACCTCTGGTGGGATGGGAATTACAATTGTGAGATATGTAGCCCTGCTGCATAGATCACTCTATTTGAAGTAATTTCATGCAGACCTTTAGCAGTTATTTATGCAAGCAACATTTGATGGCAACAAGCATTGAGATTCAGAGTAAAACACAAGGAAACAAAGTGTGTTTGTTTCCAGAAGAGTGGAAAGCAATTTCAAGAGCACTGTGTACAGTCTAGCTGGACGAGCAGATAAGGATATGGCTACCCCTACAATAGGTACTTCATGATTAATCATTCCCAGAAGGCTTGGAGGCTAACTGGCATGTCCATTTATGGCCTGGGGGCTGTGTGAGCTATCCTGAGTAGCCATTATCTTATCCTAAGAAAATTGAACCATCTCCAGATGGGGAGTTTATAGGTAGATCTGGGCCCACAGACCAGTGTTGCATGCTCTCTCAAGGATCTAACATCACTTGCTGGATATTTTTATTTCTGTATGAACATTTTATCAACAGTACAGCATTCTCTTCCTTCCAAGGAGAACTCAGTGTGGAACCTACGAATAAAAGCTCAACTTCAATATCCAGTCTAAACAACCAAAACATTACACAATGATATTATATTTGAACCTTCAAACTCTGACATAAGACTCTAGCTACAGACATAAAACTTCTTTATTTGAAAGAATTTATGTCTGTTTAATAGGGATACTATTAGGCAATAAGAAGAACCAACATGATACATGTTGTAACATGGATAGCATTTGTAAAAATGCTAAGTGAAAGGATCTATATAACTTTAAGACTACATTTTAGTGGGAAAGTCTACAATAGGCAAATCTGGATAAAATGAAAGTAGAATGCTGGTAGCTGGTGAGCAAGGGGTAACTCACTGGCAATGAATGTGGAGATCTTTTATTTTTGTTTTTCTCATTTTTGAGATTATAGGTGTAACCATATCATCTAACCCTTCCCTTTCCTTCCTTCAAACCTTCCCATATACCTGCCTCCACTCTCTTCCCAATGTCTGGCATCAGTTTTTTTTTCATTAATTGTTATTGCATGTCAATATGTATATGTACATACATATATATTCCTAATTATAACATTTTCAGTCTGTATAATGTTACTTCCATGTATGTTTTTAGGGTTCCTTGGGGGAAAGCTACTTCTATTCCTTGTTTGCCCCTCTTTCCTATAGTCATTTGTGTAGGCTCAAGGCCTCATGAGCTTTCTTCTGTTCAGTTTAGTAGAACATAAGGATCTGAACCTATTGATACAGCTGTTTTACTACTGGGTTGTGGTAATAGTTGCACAACTCTAGAAATCTGCCAAAAATGGTGACATTGTGCACTTCAAACATGGAAATTTCATGTGATATAAATTTCAATAAAAAATGAAAACTATTTGAAATACAAAATCTAAAATTAATATAGTATTTGGAGAAAGGACATAAATCTATTCTACTTTATTTGATTGTGTGAACAATAGAAAACACCTTAAAACCACTTTCTGAGCAGGGTGGCTGTGGCGTATGCCTTTAATCACAGCAGTTGGGAGGCAGAAACAGGTGGATCTCTGGGAGTTCAAAGCGAACCTGGTCTACAGAGTGAGTTCCAGGGTAGACAGGACTGTTTCACAGAGGAAAAAAAAATCATTCTGTAGAAATACATGATCTCTGGGGACTAGAAGACGTTCATGAGCCATCTAAGTCCAAACTACTCACTGTACCAAAGTGTCACCGTCCACCAGCAGATGGGAATTGTATTAGAACAGAGAAATATTGTTATTTCCTCACTTTCTTTTTACCCAACCATTTATATTCTTCTTGGTATGTTTTCCTTCATATATTTTTCCCTGTCATTCTTCTGGCCATAATTTTCACCTAGAACTTCTTTGCCTTCCGGTACTACCCAAACAAGGTAGCAAAATGGCCACTGGCTTGAGTACTCCATGAAGGAATACTGAACAAAGGTCATTGGAAGTAGAGGCTGAACTTAGTAATTGATCATGAGAGCTGACAGATCTTGTGCAGGAGCCCTTTCTTCTTCCACTGTTGGCTGTACAAATTCCCATGAGGCTTTGCTCCATGTAAGTCAGGGATTAGATGTGTCTGACTCTGGACACTATCGTAGGTGGATGTGAGTCAGTCAGGAAAAAAGCCAGAGTGGCTGGAGAGAACTGGAGAAAAGATTTCTGTGAGAATTTGGCAAGCAAATTCAGATTAAAATTTCTACCTGCAGACTTACTATTACACTGAAACTTGGTGGTCATAAATTGTGTTCTCAGGAGAAAAGGAAAGTTAAAGAGCACATGGAAAATACCAGAAAGCAAGGAGAAAAGCTGGGGACACTGGATATTTGTAAGGGTGGGTCTACCCTTATTCAAAACTCTGTATCTTCTTAATTATATACTATAAAATAACCTTTCATGTTCCCAGAATGAAGATAGTATTTAACTCTTTAGTAGCTCAATGTCCACTGTCTTGACCTGCATGTGGATGCCATGACCCAAGCCATGGTGTTATGATGCACAAGGTATTGAGCAGGTGCTAGAGAAGGCTCCCAAGGGTCTCTGCCTTTGGGCTTATTTACACTGTTCTCTTATCATGTTCAGAGAACATGGATCAATTCATGGACAATTAACATCAACATAGAGGATGAATGTGAGCACTGTCAGAAAAGAAGGTGCGTAAGTGTGTGTTTGTCAAAAGAGGACAAACAGTATTATGATAGGAAAGAGAACTTATATGGACTTTGAATTCAATTCCTGTGTCAAATCTTAGCTTGCCAATGGTTGGGCCCTTAGTGAATTTTTACATTCTTGTTGGAGACCTAGTTTCTTCATTAATATGAAAGGCAATATCATATCTATGGCTTTTGGTCCTGCTTTACTTTTACATTTATTGATTACTTTTATTTTTATTGGTGTTTTGCCATAGGTGTCTGGTCTCCTGGACCAAACAGCTGTGAGCTGCCACGTGGATGCTGAGAATTGAACTCAGGTCCTCTGGAAGAGCTTTTGACCAGTATGCCATATCTCCATCCCCCTACGTTTATTTATTTTGTGTGTGTGGGTATGTGATGTGGACACATGTATGTCTTGCTTGTGAAGGTCAGATGATAACTTGTGGGAGTTGGTTCTCTCCCTCCAATATCTAGGTTCCAGGGCCAAATCTCAGGTCTACAATCTTACCAGAAAGTATTTTTACCCAATGAGACAGGTTGCAGGCCCCTATTATTTTATTTAATTGTGGGTTTTCAAAACAGGGTTTCTCTGTGTAGCCATAGCTGTCCTAGAACTTGCTCTACAGACTAGGCTGGCCTCGAACTCAGAGATCTACCTGACCCTGCCTTATGAATGTTGGGATTAAAGTCGTGTCACAATGGCTAGCTCCCTTTTATTTTTTATACAAGAGAAATGAATTACATAAAAGAAATTGTAGCATACCTACCTTGCTAAGCCATGGTCAATAAGGATGAAGGGAACACAGAACCCAGTCTGCACTAGGTATGTCATAAATGCAAATTCCTTTTGCCCCTTTTCTTGTGTTCATTCAACACACACACACACACACACACACACACACACACACACACACACAATTACCATTGAAACTTACTTGAGAAGAAGTATCACTTGCCTTAGAGAAAAAAATAGAAGTTGACATAATTATTACGTTTTTTTTTCCCTTTCCAGCAAATTAATCTAGGATTGGGTCTACAAAATTTAGGTAAATTACAAAGAACTGAGACAAAACTAAGGGGAAAAGATACATCTAAAGACACGCCAACACAGGAAATGCTGTCTGCTTGATTCACATGTGGGAAATGGCTTTGCTCTGGCTTCCAATTTTGCCACCCACCAGATCTCTTTCCACCTTCTGTAAGACCTCACCCCCGTTAATCATCATCTTGCCTGAATCTTCAAATTACACTTTATTGCCTACAATACATCCAATATACTTTCCTCTATCCCCTGCTTCTTTTTCAGCAACTTCTGTCCCTTGTTATCCCCATCCATTCATAAGTTTGTTTCCATAACAAGATCTCTTCCTTTCCCTCTCTCTCCCTCTCTCCCTCCCTCCCTCTCTCTCTCTCTCTCTCTCTCTCTCTCTCTCTCTCTCTCTCTCTCTCTCTCTCTCTCTCTGCCTGTCTCTCTCTCCAAATATTTTTAAGGAGTACAAATCTTACATCATTGGATTCCTAAATGCCCCCTAATGCATTCTAATCTTATTTCCCAGATTTTTTGGAGGCAAGCAAAGTTACCTGCAAAGATGCCAACAACTTAGTGGCTTATAAATGTAGATTTCTCCCAGCCTTATAATTTCTTTCTTTTTTAATTTTTGATACAAGGTGTTGAGCCTCTGCTTTATTGCTGAGTTAAACTTCCAAGCTCCAGTCTCATACTTGTAATAAGTATCATACTTTATGAGTCCACACATAAGGACAAATAGGTCTAAAGCCTTTGATTCTTCATAAAAGCACAATATTGAAGAAGGGACTTCAAGACATTTGCTAACCCATCTCTTTCTTCAAGTATAACAGAAACAAGACTTATAGAAACCAGTGTGTCTTAGCACCACCTGGTGGCAATGTGCATGAACTAAAGTAACTCTTAGAATTCCTTTTAAGAGTGTAATTGGTAGAAATTACAACAACAACAAAATGATTGTTGATTCCTTAAAAAGGAAAAACAATAAATTTGTTACTAGGGTGGTTCAGAACCATGCATAAAAAGACATCTGTTTACAAAAGGAGTCTTCATTTCCAAGATCTTGTACTTTGTGCTATCTCTTTATGGACTGTACACCTGATCATTCAGAAGGATCTCCTTCTGTCTAGTTACAGCCTCTTGATAAAGCAAAGTTCCTAATTACTTTCCAGACTCCATGACTGTATCTTAGCATATATTGAGCCTTCGTTCATATACAGCTCATGAAGAGTTGTTGAACCCTGCTGTGAGACACAACACATAGATGTTCCATTGAGAACCATAGCAACTGTTAGTAGTTAATATTATTGAGTATCGAAAGACTGCAGTTATATGTAAATCCCATTGTCTACTACTGGAATGAGACAGTGGATAATATCTAAAAACAGTTCAAAATCTCCCTCCCCCAATGCAAGCTCTGTCTTTTCATTGTAGAAACAATTTAATTGATGCTCACTGTCTAAGAAGATATTGGCCTCAATGAATAGAGATTATCCTTAAGCTGGTATGACAAGCAGCAAACTAAAGAGACAAGAATATAATTTCTTCCTATATTGCAACGTTTACTCAATGAAGTTCTAAATATATAAGCACAGTGTATTTTTTCCTTTCTGTTGTTGCACGTTTTAGATGACTAATATACTAAAATTTTAGTCTCTTCAAGCTAAAGCCTACTTTAAAGCTGTTTCTGTGTGAGGTGATGGATCTGTCAATCCATATATGTTAGTTGTTTTAAATTGTGTAGGCATATGAAAACATCATATAAGCCATATGTATATAGTTTTTATTTGTTAGCCATAACTCAACTCAACAGAGAGAAAAAAGAGCACAACAGTGAAAGGCAGGAAGAAAGAAGATTGGATTTTTTTTCTAAAAAGTAGATCACTGTAAGTGAAATAGTGGGCTAGGTGGAGTTTAGAATAGAAGAAGAGCAAGGAGACAGAAAAACAAATTACCTGAGGACGTTTCCACACAACCTTTCCAGGAAGCAGCCGGTTGAAAAACAGAGAATCATTCTCTGGCAGGAAGGTGGGGTCACAGAAAAGCCTGCCATCTTTGATACATTCCTGCTTCAGTTCTTGGTACTTCTGGTTTTTGAAGATTTTCAGAGGAGGACCCATGTTATCCAACTATGTGTAGAATGACAAAATAAAAGAAAAAATTACTCTGGAAGAACTTTGCAGGTCTTTCGGGATTACCTGAAATTCCACTAAGGGCAGTTGTTGCGGCGACTTCCTTCCAGACCTTAGACCTTCAGACTGAAGCAAAGGCACTATGTTCAAGAAAAGAAGAGTCAAAGTTCAGGTAAATATTGGGCCCTGGGCAAACACCTAACCATTTGAAGACCGCAGTTTGTTTATCTGCTAAATGGGACAACATGTACTTTAACAGTCTTACTGGGAAAATAAGTAACAGATGTCAAGATTGCCAACTAAGCATAAATCATTATAATGTAAAAGGTAATTTTCCATTTATACTGACATGGAACAGCTCAAAAAAGTTCAGTTGTAATTTGATGATAAAGCCCGTGCATAGGGGAGAAACAGGCTCTTTCAATTCTAACAACTCCTTTTATACAGCTACTTTCAGTTTATCATTTAAAGAGCTTGTCTCTTTTACTATTGGCCAAGAAGGCTAATGTAAGAAATAGAGCTCAGCAGATGGCCTTCAAACACACATAAAAAGATAGAAAGATTATACAGTCTTTTATTCCCTTCAAAGTATACAATCATTTGCCGACTCCAAAATCAAAAGGCAAACTCTGCAATTAAATTACACTAATTTGACAGACTATAGGTTTTTATCCCATTATTGCTTTCTTTACTTTGAAAAAATAAAAGAAAACTCCACCTAACTAAAAATTAATATGGTGGTTTTTTACACAAAGTCTGGCACACTGCAATGAAATATCCTTAACAATAGTACGAAGATAATTTAAAAGGCAAATTTGATTTTAAATAGCTTTGTAGTGATAATAGATCTTTTATTGTTGTTATTTTATTCTCAAGGATAGAGCTGTAATGAGCTGAACAATTTTCCTCTGACATTTAGTAGTAAATGAAAAAAATGTTGTGAAATTTTTATGTCAGCTGCATTAAACCTTTATTCCAATGATTTCATGAGCCCAGGACAATTAAAACCAAAACCTAGGGTTCAGAGTTCTAAAAAAAAAAAAAAAAAAAAAAAAAAAAGGATGAAAATTTCAAAAAAAAAAAAAAAAACAAAAACAAAAACAAAAGCAACCCTTCCCTATCGTTTGCATTAGTACACTGGGGTTCCACATGTATACTATGACAGGCAACTTGTTTTGTGCCTAGGGGATTCAAATGCCACTCCCTGTGCTGTCACAGCAAGCACATTTCTCACCAAGCCATTTTCCGGGCCTTACTGTGGCATTTTTTATTTCTTAAAAGTAATGGTATCAACTATACTTGTCTATCAGGTCTTTGCACACCCTTTAGTATTGTAGTGGCCTGCCTCCTGATTTCCCCCCGATAGAAAACCATAAATCTCTAAATCTAACTTCTCAGTGTTATTTTATGGCAACTCTATTTGTAAGATATGTGTAAGGAACGTGCCTTTCTTCTTAATCCAAATATTAAGGTACTGAATGTAACCATGATTTTTCCATAGCCTTATTTATTGTCACTTGTTTTTTCAAATTAAGGATTGTGAAAATGCCACAAAACACCAGCATGCTTTCTGCTAAACAGATTGAAGCCTGTTCTCTTGTTTTAGATTTGAGTGTGTTTCATTGTATTTGAAAGCATGGGTGGCATCAGTAATAATTCTCAGTTAAGCATCAGAGCCAACCTGAGTGTTTGCCCAGGCTCTTTTTCAGAGCCTGTTACAAACAGACTCTAATTTTCATGTGTGTTCAAAGTTACAGCAACTATCCCTGATCCTTTTGCTTTCCCTAGAAGGTTTGGTGGATTGCCAGAGGCTGGGGGCTGTAAATATGGGACAGTCTGAGGCAATTAGGACATCTAGTTTGCCAGAACCTCCTAGTGTCTGAACATTCTGGATAAATGGGTATTTCCTGCCTGGGAAAGCCACGTGCTCTCGCAAAGTCTCCTTTGCTAATCAGTCAAATAGTAAGTCTCACAAAAGCTTGCAAGAAGAATTTGTTACAAAGAGAGCCTGTCTAAACACAGAAGCAGCACCAGTTCAACAAAATTAGGTTTGATTTGAAGACAACAAAATAGGGCTGGCGAGATGGCTCTTCAGGGAAAGCCACTTACTGCCAAGCCTGGTGACCTGAGCTCAATCCCCAAAAACTATAGGGTAGAAGGGGAGAACTGGCTCCAATAAACTGTTTTTACTCCCTGCTCTCTTTTACACACACACACACACACACACACACACACACACACACACCTAAACTGAAACCAACCCAACAATAAATCACACTATGATCCAGGTGATGAATCATAGTGTGGAAAGTAGAGGTGGTATTAATGAGTTAAACCTTTGTGTAATGTATGCATTTTGAATGAATATGCTTGCATTTTAGGAACTCATGGAGAAATATGTATTTGAACTCTCATTATGACACAATTGTAGTCCTAAATCCTGCTGGACTTACACAGTAGAATTGACCCCCATTGTTGACTAAATAACAAGACAACTGTGTTCCCTCTGCTCTATGACCTTGTTCTCTTTGTGTGTCAATATTTTCAGCATGAGACTAGAGACATGTATTCTTCTCTCTTAAGCTATAGCTGTAACTACTGAGACCATTAGTGTTAACCAATTTTGAATAAATAGAAAGAGCCCCGTGGTTGTATAATATACATTAAAATCCTCTTGTTGCTGGGCACCTTGTTCTGCATCTCAGCATTGTATAGGACATATTTTTCGAATGGATAACTGTCTTAAATAGAAAGTCAATGTTTGTGTGACAAATTATTTGAAATGTGCATTGTCCGATTTAGCTACCATACTCTTTCTTTGCAGTGACCATGATTTGTAAGACAACCTGTGCCCTTTATTTTGTACTCTCAGAAATGGCAACTCAGAGAAACAGCAGCTAGAAACTAGCAAGGCTGATTCAAATGCCAGTCTGGGAAATGCCAGACCTGTTGTGTAGTTTTCTGTTATACCATACTTTATCTTTTAGTCTCTGCATTTTTTTTAGAGAAAGGATTGTTTAGCTCAAATGAGGAAATCCTCCAAAGCAAACATGATGCTCAAATTTGAAGCATTCGGCCTAGATTATTATTTTTTTTTGTCATAGTGGATATTGAAAAGGTTTTTTATTTTCATGGTTTAATGAACATGTGAGAATTCAAACACTTTATATGTAAGGGCTCATTAGCTAGCTCTCAGAAGATGCGGAAATGCAAAAATATATAGGCTGGTATAATTATGAACAATTTTCTCTGTCAGAGCAGAGATGTGCGGAGCCAGGAATATTTGCTTCTTACTCTTACACTGCACCGGGTGGTGGTATGCAGGATATGGTCATTAAATTAAAGATCACACATTACTAAAGGTGATAGACAAAGATAAAAGCTAGGGCTTTTAATATAAGCCCAAAATCTCTAGGTACCCTCTGGAATATGAACAATTCTGAAGAGAAACTATGGCCTGAGGGCAAGTGGCAACTGTGGCTAGGGAGAACAAACTGCAGGCTTATTATTGAGGTAATAGCCTTAGGCAGAATTATTAGAATTCAGACCCTCTGCATGAAGAAAGAATGTGAGGGGCATTGTGCCTACCAAGACAATGGATAAGGGTAGGCTCTGCATGTGGGAAGTTGGGAATGGCCTGGGGAAAATGGAGGGAGCCTGCCACGTGGAACTGAAGGCTGCAGTTAAGAGAAAGGTCTTTTGCTACTCATTGGACTAGATGCTTTGAGGAGGCGGGTGGATTATTAGTGGGAATTCATTTGCTTTTCTAACTGTGGACCAGTCTTTGAACACACACGGAATTAATTTTAAAACAAAATTGGTAGAAAGAGCTCAGATCTGGGATCACACATTACCTTCAATTCAAGTTAGTAGGTGAGGTAGGCAGTACACTTAAGGGGAATAGGGCGAGAAAGTATCATTCTCATGATACTGTCTCTGACTACCTTCTCCCCTTTTGCTTGCAAAAAATAAAGGGAAAGCAAAACGGGGTGCAACTGAGTAGAGGAAACCTGTTTCTGCCCTACTCTGCACACAATCTTCTCCCCACTACTGGATATGATGGGGGATATTCATTGGGCTTTGATGGGAAGGATAAAAATCCCGCATCCACACGCTACACAGAGAACAGTGTTTTCCACGTCTGCATAAGTCTGTTCTCACATATCTGCCAGGCAACTTAAATGTGGCTGTTGAGATTCGAGGTTTTGGCCAGCCATGCTGGGATCTGAAAGGAGCCTTAAAAGTCTCCTGATCAACTCTACTGCTTTCCATAGTACGTATTTACTCTGTCCAGATAGAAAACTGGGTTCCAAAAAGAAAATCCAAATCATAAAAAGATTGTGCATAGTCAGGAGATTCATGATCAAATCCCCAATGCCCCCACTTTATGGTAGACAACTTCTTTCACCCTCAGGTTCCCCTTAGGCACACAGGAGTATGATGGCTGTCCTGCACACCTCAGGGCGGTACTGGAAAGAGCTAATGAAATAAAGTATGTGAGTGTACTTTTAGATTGCTAAAAATAAGTGAACATATAGCAGTTGTATTAGGGAATGTTTAATTTTAGCAAATTAAATCTCATTTCTTAGAAACAGGAAATATGATCACATGCTTAAAATAAGACACACATTGACATTTGAAAGACCTATATAAAATGGCCCCTCTGCCATTCTTGACTCCTTATTCCTCCTCCCATTTTTGACTGACTTGTTCTCTTGGCTTACTAAGCGTATCTTCAAAGTCTAATTTTACAGTCCTTTGAGAATTTAATTCTGATTTTTATAGAATGTTTTTCTGGAAGGACTCGTAGAAATCGGTTAATACAACTTCTTTCTTTGACTATAAAGTGAACTGACTTTACCAGGGTTACATAGTAACAGAGTTGGCACTAAAACCCACCGACTCTTTCACCAAGATTTTATTTTGAAACAATAAAGAACTGTGATAGGAAGGCAGCATGAGGATGCAAAACTATAAGCAAGATATTTCTCATTGTCCTCTTTTCGCAAGAATGCACGCAGGAGTCTTGTTTTTGAATTGCAAGCTGTCAGAAGGTGATATGATTTCAAATCAAGGCTAAGCAAAGTCACTATTTTGGGGTCACAAAGGGGCTGTTTTCTGCTTTTAATTTAGGAACAAAAACTTGCAAGGATATAAAAAGCCTGTTTTTTAACCTATTCCTGACCAAGTAAATATTTAAGCTGTTCCCCGGACCACTGGAAACTCTAATGATGAATAAAGAATGCTGTTCAAATTCAAAGTATTCACACACACTTGTGCACACCCATGCACATGAGTGCATATGCATACACATAAGTGTATGTGCTTGTGTTCATGCACACAGGCGTGAGCATGCATGAAGACACACATGCACAATCACACACGCACACAGAAACACGCAGGGGAGGAGAGAGTTAATTAGCAACCCCCCCATATTTTTGTTTATTCATTCTGACCATAAAGAGCACATAATTTCACAACAAAGATTAACAAATGAAGCATTAGTTGACATTGAATTAAAACCTTAATACAAACCAGGACGCATTTTGCTGTGACAAGCAGAACAGTAGAATTTGCCGAATTTGCCGATGTGCTTTTCGCCAAACTTCGAATTCTGAATCTTCACACCGACTTGTTTCCATTGCAATGTGTGGCAACTCCTTTTTACTGAACATGCCTAAATCCAGCTCTGGTCAAGTAGACCAGTTAAGCCCCAACAACAGTGTAGTGGGGTCGGGTGGGGGATGGAACCTTGACTGCAATTCAAAATTCAAACCAAAGATAGAATCACAGAAACCAAACCAGGCCCAGAGGCTGATAATAGAATAGCCAGGATCAACCTGTCACCAGGGCAGGAAAGTCTCCCAACTGTGCAGACAGAGAGGTAAGATAACCTCGGCTTCCACTCCTTCATTGTGTAGCAGCCCATGGCCTATGCACCCCATATCAAAAGATTACAGAGGGTGAGCACAGTGTGGCTCCAAGACTGTGACTGAATTTCAATGCTTCACCTACAATTCTGGGTTAGCTTCTCTCCTTGCACAGGTTTGTCCTTGTTTACAAGTGTTTGCCGACAGCACATATACAGAAAATTGGTCTGCTGGCTCCCAGAAACATCATCCTACTGCTACACGACCAAAATCACTGCACCCAGCCTCCCCAAATTCCTTTTCTCTTTAGAAGTTTCATAACTGCTATTAATGTACACATGCACGTATGTGCACAAGTTCAATCCAGACAAACCCTGACATTAAGAGATGCAAAGTTTGATTAACTATAAATCTGAAATTCCTTTGAGTCTCTTAGATGCTACATCTCAGAAAATAAAATTTCAAACTAAATTTGTGGACACCCACTCTGCTCACCTGAGTTATCTCAGGAGCCCTGTTGCTGCGGGTGCTGCTGTAGCTGCTGCTGCTGCTGCTGCTGCTGCTGCTGCTGCTGCTGCTGCTGCTGCTGCTGCTGCTCTTAGCCAGGTAACCCCACTAAGTCTGTTCAGCCAGTGCAGCTGAACAAAGATTCTGGCTTTCTTAACCTGAAAACTATTTGGGCTGTACCAAGCTCTGCTCACATGGGGGAGGTCCCTCACAGCAACTTCAGGAGACTTTGCCCCGCCCAGCACTCCGAAACTGATCCTGAGTCACGAGGAAAATCTGGAAGGCGTCCCTGCCAGATGTGCAGATGGGATGCCCACTCCAGATCCACCCACCAGCAAATTGGAAAACCCAGAAAGCCACATTTGAAAGGTCTTTCTGTTTCAAGGAGAAATAGAACTTTCAGGAAATGGGTCCGATAGGTTTCTAACTCCTCTGTCCCGGGTGGTTGGGGGTGGGGGTTGGGGGGTGCAGACATGGACATTACTGGAGAGAGGACATGGAAAACAAAAATGTTCAAATGCTGGCAAAGTTGTAGTGAACTAGTCTGCAGACATATTCCTAATAGGCACTTCTATGGTAGCAAAGTGGACTTACGCAGCAAGCGGGGATGAAACGGCACCTAATAGGATGCAGGGACATAATGGTCACTTTGTGACAGAGCAAGGAACATTTGGCCAAGAGCAGAGAGAAGGGAGGTGAACGGAGTTTGATTCCATGGCAGCTGCTAGAAACCTGATTTCTAGCAACAGTGCAGTGTCGACAGTCTGCCAAGCAGTGTCGGATGAAAAGCAGAGCAAATAGCTGTTTGCTGTGAAAGGCTAACCAAGAAGTGTTCGTGGCATGCTCAGCCCCCTGTAAAATAACTATGCTGAATCCAACTCGAGGCCCTGATCCCCCTTTCCTGAGATTTTCATTGAGACACAGTTTGAAGGATATGATTCTTATAATTTTTGTTGTTGATTTCATGTTCACAAAATTTGAATTCTACCATCATCTCATTCAACAGGTTTCATGCTCTGTGCGCTGTTTGTCATTGCACCAAAAATTGATACCCTCTGTCTCCACCCCTGTGACAGTCCTTATTGTGGTTAGTTGAGGATCTAAGAAATGAAGAGATGAGAGGTCGAGGGTGGGAGAGAGGGAGAGGGAGTTTGCTTTCCCTACTCACTGGCTCCATACCAATATATTTTCATGAAACAAATCTGAACATTTCTAAAATAATATCTAAGACTTCTCCTTTGACATTTTTCTCTGGGTTTTTAATGCAAGATGGAAATCAATCTAGAGTTAGGAGCAATACAAAATGCCAGAGACCAGGAGAAATAGGCATTTAAATATTGTCACCTAATTTAGCTCAAGAGTGAGCTATTTCTTAAGCAACTCTGACTTATATAGGATTTTGGCACTGAAATCAAGGGAGGATGTTTTGTCTGGGCTCATCTTCAGCCATAGTTTCAATCTCCATAATTATCAAATAACTAGGAAATCATAATATCTGATATTAGCATTAAAGAATATCTATCCTCTTGCTCAGTAAAGAAATAGCCTCCAGACATTCTGTATGTCTGGAGCCCTATGTAAAGCTGCTTATTCTATATTTAGTCATTCCCTAATTGTTAAATTGTTGTCTGTAGATTGAGCAAATATTAGCTTCACACAAACTATTTCTAATTCCTCTTTTACACAGCAGACATTTAGAAGATCTAGCAAGCCATTCTTCTCAGATAAGTATCCTAAGGTCTTCTACAGTTTGCCTCATAGAATATAGTCTCCAGATCCTTTTTCTTTGATTGCTGTCTTTTGACCATAAACATGATCTGTATGGAGGTTACAGCTTAATTAAAACCCTCTGTGGTTTCTTGCATGAATTCTTATTGTGTGCTTCATTGTGTGTTTGTACAATTGACTTTATATTTAACTTCCATGGTGAGATTATCCATCTCCTTGTGTATTTCAATCTATCCCTTTTCTCAAAATTTCTTTGATTATTACACCCTTAAATGAGTTTTTGAGGAAGTTGTTGCCATATTCCCTGGACATTTACTATGAGAGATGTACTCTATAGATGTGTGTCTCTGTATTGTATGCCTATAAAAGAGAGCATATACTGGTAAGATTTTATTTACACATCTAATAAATATATCAAATGAAATAAGGTATAGGGTTAACTACTGCAGTGCCACATTAGAGTCCCTTCTTCATTAACAATCACTTTTAACAAGCTTGTTCAAATTTGAAACAATACATGCAAGTTTTTGCTATCATCCCGGCTCTTATTATTTTTTTTAACTTCTTTATGAGTGTGTAGAAGACTTTTCAAATTATCCTGGTGAAATGCAGATACCCTAAGATATGATGTTCCTGTCATCTCCCCATTGTAGACACGATTTCAGAAAGGAAATGGGCTTAGTTAGGCATGACTTGCTTTTGTGAGCTCATGCTTGCCTCTAGTTATTTCCGCTCTCTCTAAAACCTCACAAAAGACTGCTTATTAGTGCGTTCTATACATTTACCAAGGACCAATGCCATGATCCCTGTTTTTGTGTTTCCAAAATTTATATTCACTCCATCAAATATCACTGCCCCCTTCATAAAAATTAAGCTATGTTCTTCTTTGCACCTCTCACTTCTTCCCTTGACCATAGTTTCCCAAAGTCTATCAGAACTGTCAATGTGATCACATCTGTACATTCTCAGTAGCTTCGGGTGTAATTTGTCTGGGTCTGGAAACTTGAACTCTTGTAGGCACTTACAGACTCTTTTATTATCTCCTCGTCTATCTTGTGCTTTAATTGTTTTTCCAGTTCAAAGATCATGCTCCTTAGTGGAGAGGTTAAGTAACTTGCCCACAGTCATGCACCTAGTAAATTGACAGAGCTGAGATTTAAATCAACCCTCTCCTATTTGACTCTGCAATCTGGATCTTCACTACAATGCTATGTAGTTTTCAAATACCAAATAATTAGTGAGTTCTATGAGGATTGTAAGTTTCAAAGTGGGAGAAAGCTCTTCCAGCAGGTTTTGTCAAACAGGTAGAATTTGAACTGAATCTTAGATAATGATTACAATTCCAGTAGGAAGGGAGAAGTGATATTTGTATGTGTCAGTATAGATAATGGAGGGGATTGAGAATGGATCTCTGGGAAGAGGACATAATAACAAAAAATAAAGAACTTTAGATCTGCTTCATAGACTACTTGTCTTATCTTTAGGAACACTGATACCACAAATAGTCAAGAGACAGTCAGGATGTTTCTGCTATTCCTTACAAACTATTCATTCAAGCCCTGATGCTTGCTATTTATACACCTTAAGGTGAGGCACAGTTTCTCAGATACATGGTTTCGTGTCCTACAAAATGGGAATAATAACGGTCCTATTTTCGATCATCAGGGTTGGGATTAAATGGCTATCTAATTCACATATCATACTGAGAACTGTAACTGAGGCTCAAAAAAAAGGCTTGCTGTCATTACTATTGTGATTCATTCATTCATTCAATAAACATTTACTGATACTATAATTTGTCAGATGCCATGCTAGGTACACGGATGTAATGTTAATCATCAAGAAACATGATTTCAACCGTCAGTGAACAAAGGTTAATTATTTTTCATCTGTATTTCTGTTCTACTTTTTAGATAAAGTGGTCCCATTTTGATTGTCTCAAACTGATTTTCTTTTTGGCATGTTCATTTGTGTCATTCTCTTTCAGCTCACATTTGGGTAGTTCTGTCAGTGAGACTATACATAGGTAGCTTCTGTAATTACTAGAAATCGCAATCTCGCAGCAAGCTCTCTGACCTTCCAATGTTCTCTGAGCCTTAGGTACAGGAGTGTTTACTAGATGTATCCATTAGGACTGTGATCCACAACTCTGCATTTTGATTGGCTGTGCATTTCTCTAGTGGTCTCTGATGCAAAAAAAAAAAAAAATTCCTTGATGAGGAGTGAAGACCTGTAGGTATAAGGAAAAGCATTGGCAGATTGTTGTTAGGAATCTGGATAGTTTAGTAAATTGATGGTTCTAGGCTCTCCTCCAATAACCATGACTTCACTAGCATCGAGTAGTTAACTTAGTAGTTTTCTAGTAACACATATCATTTCCCCTTTCCCCACCCCAGGAGACCTTAATCCTACACCAATAATTATATGCAGCTAAGGAAAGCTAGGAGTGGGTGATATGGTCTTCCCCAGGGAAGAGCACACCAATCAGCTGTCCAGTGTTGAATGGCCAGCACTGAAAACATACATAAAAGCAATATTATGTGAACTGAACACAATATATTTAGAAATATATATGCATATACTAATACACATATGCATGTAATAACAGTGAAAAAAGGCCATGCATTAAAGGAGAACAGGGAGGGCTATCTGAGATTTGGAGGAGGAAAGGGAGAAATGTAGTTATATAATCTCATAAATTAAATAATAATAAAAATTAAATTCTGACTTTCCTTATCTTTATTTGTTTTTGAGAATTTCATTCATGAGTACTGTATTTAAATCATTTATGCCACTTTTAGCCATCCAAATTTTCTCCCCTCAGTCTCAAATCTTCTGCATCTTAAACGTGTGTGTGTGTGTGTGTGTGTGTGTGTGTGTAGGTATGTATGTATAAATAAAACTTGATAAGTTCACTTTGTGTTGTTCATGTGTACAAGTGTTAAGCTCTAAAGGATAAACTGTCAATGAGCTTATCCCCAGAAAAAAACTGAATATCCCTCTTCTAGCAGCCATTAATTCCATGTAGTTTTATTTTCAATTAGGGATAAAACATTGTGATGTCATTTACACCCATGTGTAATGTTAACTGATATTATCATTGTGCCTTTCTTATTTGGGTGACTATACTGTTAAGATTTCCTGGGAGCAACTCTGTGTCTTACACAGAAAACACTGCCTCAGTGGAGATATCCTTCTCCTCTGTCTCTTCTAAGCATTCTACTCTCTTCTGCAACAATTCCTGACCATTAGATGTAGTCAATGTGTTACAGATGTATCAAGTAGGGCTAGACATGCCACTGTTGTAGACTTCTTTAATGGTTTTCATCTGCTGCCAAAGGAAGTTACTTTAATGTGGGGGTGAGAGCTACATTCATGTGTGGGTATAAAGATGGGTATTTAGAATTCAGCTGCAAAGTATATTATTTTAGGAAAAAATGACTGTAGTAGTTTCTCCTCTAGGGTTCTTGACCTCATCAGCCATAGAAAAGTGGTTAGATTTACCTCCTATTGAATGGGACTTATGCTCAGTTGGAAGACTGTTGGTTACTTCCAAGATACAAGTGCCACTACTGCACCTTGTGGTTGCTTACGTAGCACATTCATATACTGTGAGAGCTCGTCCTCAGGCAGGAAGATTCTAGGTCACTTTTAGCTCAATGCCTCCAAGTGGTGTCTGTTTTCAAATTCCAAAAGGAAAACAAAGACAACAGGAATAGTTTATATTGTTTTGGGATGTCTTGTACTCTCTTAACTAACAACTTTAAAGGAAGTTTCCCATTCCTGGTACTGGAGATTTTGTTAGATAGTCTGTGGTTCTTGGACGCAATATTCATTTAAATTATACACACACACACACACACACACACACACACACACACACACACACACACACACAGCAAACATAAAATAATGTTTTCTTGTGGCTTTTCCAAACACCCTTAGTTTTATTTATTTATCCACCCTCCCTCTCTTTCCCTCTGTATTATCTTCCCTCACTCCTGGTCAGTTAAAGTCCCCCAACCCCCACTTCCTTTTCATAGAATCTGTGTCTTACTATCCCCTCTATAGTGCTCCTACTCTCCCTCACACACACCATGTTCCATTTTTACTTCCCTTATCTTAACCTGACCTTTTACAGAAGTCTCTGGGGTTACCATCAGGGAAACTGTAGATAATATAATAGTCCAATATTTGTGGAACAAATAAGTGGCCACTCTGCCTAGTGCCGCATAGTCTGATGAATTCTACTTCAGTCTTTTCTCAAGTCTTTTGATTCCTCCAGCTTTCTGCCTAGCTGAATCATTTCCTCTATCCTGGGCACTTTCTAACTCTAGCATATAAATCTGAGCTTCTCACTGTGTGCCAATGGTGGTGGTTCGGTGCCCACTAGTGTACCATGGCTCAGCAGTGCAGGGAAGTGCCATTCCCTTTTGACTAACTAGCTGCATTCCCGAAATCTTTTGAGTTTATAACCAACCCCCCCAGGGCCAGTAAAAGTGTGAACAGAAGCCACGAAGAGGATGGGTCCTCAGCTTCCAAAATAAATAGCTTTGTGCCAATGTGGGGTGGAGTTCAACCAAGACTTTGAGAGAGGGTAAATTCATTTCTCCCCTGTTTGGCCTGGTTAACATAAAAATATGCTTCACCAATTAAATCAACAGAACTTCATTTAATTGGGGGAAGCAATTCGTTTGCCTTGTCATCTGTAAGTTGTAGTTTCTCAGTGTGAGTCAACAGAAATCTCTGTCTCTGCTAATTGAAATGAAGAATTTTAATGATTGATAATCTCCGACCATAACAAACTACGTATAGCAGTTCTGCGTCACCGAGGCCTTTCCTCAATCAAAAGATTTGTTTCTCCACTACTTCTCTTCAGCCCACCTTGGCTTTTGTGCTCTGTTTCTCAAGGCTAGACAAAATTTCCAGAAATACAAGTATTAGATTATTAGAAATAGGAGAGGTAATGCTGAGAAAGGTTTCAGTAGATGCAGTTTTTAATATGAGATCTGGGGATGGCAACTCAGGTTGTCAGGCTTGCATGGCATAAACTTACTCCCTGAGCCATATTCTTGGCCCTTGTGAGTATCTATCTGCCTGCCTGCCTACCTGCCTGCCTGCCTGCCTATCATTGTGAGTATCTATCTATCTATCTATCTGTCTGTCTGCCTGCCTGCCTGCCTATCATTGTGAGTATCTATCTATCTATCTATCTATCTATCTATCTATCTATCTATCTATCTATCTGTCTGTCTGCCTGCCTGCCTATCATTGTGAGTATCTATCTATCTGTCTGTCTGTCTGTCTGCCTGCCTGCCTATCATTGTGAGTATCTATCTGTCTGTCTGTCTGTCTGTCTGCCTGCCTGCCTGCCTGCCTGCCTATCTATCTATCTATCTATCTATCTATCTATCTATCTATCTATCTATTATCTATCTAATCTATCTATTTTGTAACAGTTGCTTGGACCTTGAGCATAAAATTTGTAGATGACAACATTGTATCTCAAAGTCAAATTGTTCAACAGTTGCATGTTATCATGCACATACTAACATAAAACATAGCCAAGGTAAGGTCAGCTCCAGTGAATTAAGTTCTGAGTACCAGATAAGAGTGGGCAAAGTTATAAACATAAGACAAAGCAAGAAATCAAGAACTGACATAACCCCAAACTCACAAGTCAGTAAACACTGTGCAAAGCTAAGAGCAAATCCAAAGATCAGTTTCTAACTTTTCAGGGCTGGATGCATGGTTTTGTTAAACCCTCCCCCCTATATTTATTTTAAAGAGACCCCCTTCTTTGATTAGTCTGTCTCACTTTTCTGTAAACTCTCTCTTTAGTTATATAGTCATACTTTCTCCATAAAGCCCCTTTCCTTTGTTACCCATCCAAGCTCTCAGAATAACCAACTTGGTTTTACTTACTGTCGTGTCATACAGGGTCATGCTTAGCTATTCGCCAATGGATCTGGGCATAATGGCACATACTGTGATCCCAACACTTTGGAGGTGGATGCAGGAACATTAAGAAATCAGTTTCAACCTCAGCTGCATACTGAGGTCTTGTAAAAGAAAGGGGGAGGGGGGATAGAGAAATTACTATGTTAATAAATTGCCTGCCATTAAAGCGTGACAACTTGACTTTGTGTTCCCAGCAAACACATAAAAAGTCAAGTATTGTGATGGATATATGTAATTGCAGCATTGTAGGAACAGAAACAGGCAAATCCTGAGAGCTCATTGGCTGGCCAACCCAGCTGAATCAGTGACTCCTGGTTGAGTGAGACCCTATTTCAAAAAATAGGGTGGAGAGTCATAAAGGAAGATACTGACCATCATTGGCCTCAAGCTTCCACATATATATGTACACCCCCACCAACACATGTGCACACATTCATACCACTAAAATAAAATAAAAACCAAAAAAAAATTAAATGTAAGAAGAAATCCTTGAAGGGTAATGGATGGTTCAGTGGCAGAATATGTGTTTTGGATGCCTTGGGTTCAAAAGTATAAAGTAGTATTATCCAATGTTTCCTGTATACATTCACTTAGATTCTATCAGACTGAAAAAACCCTTGATGACCAAAGCTTAGGACTATGCACTTCTGTACTTCTTAAACTGTAAAAGGTTTGGAGAGGCACCAAGTGAGTATGTTAGCAAATACTGGGTAAAGGCTTCTAAAACCATTCATAATGGGAATGAGTAGCAACTTAGAAGGAGACTTAACATTGGTTCATCACACCCACCCACACGTGTGTCTATGTTCACCCTCACAGAGGGGTGAGAGTTGGGGATGGAGGGAGGAGAGAGAATAAAGTTATTTTCTGGTCTAGGAAAAAATGATGGGAATTTATCAGAATTGTACAACCATGCTCAGATCTTTGAAAGCTTATAGAATCAAGAACAAATAGAAGGAAGAAGCTTTGAGTTTCCATTAATCCCGGGGGTGCAATAAAGATGGGGACAGTTGGAAACAAAGAATTATGAAAACTTTCCAACATAGAGGAAAAAAACATATTTTCATCATAGTAAAATGTCATTCATCTGGCTTCCACTGATTTGAGATTTTTTAAAAAATTGAACAAAGGAATACTATAGCTTGTTATGAGAAGAATTTGAAAGAGACTAGTGACTAAACTAATTAAGCTCCTTCCATGCTAGTGGAGGGAGTAGGGGATGGGGAAAGACTTGTTTGTCTTAGCTAAAAGACGTTTTTCCAGTTCCCTCCTAGACTTCTTTGGAAGGATTATTAAACTAATTATAAGCCGTTCTTGTACTCCCTTTCCTTTTGCAAATATTTGAGAGTATTAAGACTTCATTTAAAAATCTAGAATTCTGACTTTTAGGCTTCTTAGATTCCTTTCTACTCCTCAGTTGAAGCCAGAAAGAAAAGGCTATGGTTTCAAAAACCCCAAAATACTGAGAACCTACATGTGGAATTTCATTTCATCTTCATAAAAGAACCCTGTGGCAGAAGTATTGTTTTTCTGGTGTGTGTGTGTGTGTGTGTGTGTGTGTGTGTGTGTGTGTGTGTGTGTGAAATAAGCAGCCTCAAGTCATACAGGAAGGAAATAGTGAGTGTTGCTTTAAAATTATTTAATTCCTTAAAAAAGATTCTTCAAACTCCAAAGTCTCCCTCTTTTCCTTGGGACATGTTGCCTCCAAATTGAAAATAACCATCAGCTGATAGGTGATTCAAAGTCTTTCAAAAGTAATTTTTATGAATCATTTAAGTGCTTGTGAATTAATAAGAATGATTTTTAAATATAACTGAAATGATATTTGTAATAGACTCAACTGGAAACAACACTAGCTTTGAAAATATAGAATAGATTAATGTTTGCCTAGGACTGAAGATGAGTACTTCAGGGGATGGTGGGTGTAACCACAAATGTCCTTCAGATAATAACATTGATCTGTAACATGTCTGTAAGTGGTGACACTTGGGAACTTAATATGATGACAATGTCTAGATCGAAATGCATATATGAAGTTAAGTATAAATACAATGAGTGAGTGAGTTCTGTCAAGGTCACACTGCTATCATAATATGGTTTTACAGATATCAAATTAGATGATATCACAGTAGAATACCCATGATATCACAGAGGAGCTTTACAAAATGTTACGAGTGGGGAAAGCCAAGAAAAGAGTAAACTGGATCTTGGTGCAGTTTCTTAAAACTGAAAAGAAAAATGCAATTATCCTACTTTTTTTTTTTTTTATAAAATAGACAATATGGTTTGAAAAGGTTGGCCCATACCTCCCTTGTCTTCTCTCTAATCTAATGAGCATCTTTTAAAAAAAGATATAGTTATAATGCACTGATCTTTATTGAGCAGTACATCTATGATTTAGAGGCACCTTATTAAGACTTTCAGCTCAAGTCCATTCCCCGAAGGAGTGGCAAAGGTATCTGATCCTGGCTGAATGCAGCAAAATGAGAGTGTGGTGTGAAAGTTGAAGGAGCAGATTTCACAGCTGGGAGCCTTTCCCTCCAGGCTGTAACTTCACAGGTCCTTACAGTTTGTGCTAGGAGAATAAACTCTGCCCCAAGGGATGTGGCTACAGGCTCCAATCGGTTCCAGCCAGAAATGACAATGTACAATTTGGTGGGCTCTGTGCAAAATGAAATGGTGGGGACGCTTTTACCAAATAAGTGAGAATTCAAGACAGCAAACACAAAACATGAAACCAGACACAGCCCCCAGAAGCTCAGAGTCCTATAGGCCTATGCAGGTCTTTCTTGGCCTCTCTGGGTTTGTCTTGACTGACAGAGATAATTAAGACTTAAATCACAGTGCTGGCAATCCCTGCAAACATTTGAGTACTGACTGCTTAGTTTAGTTTAGTTTGGTTTAGTTTAAATAGAGTTGTCTGTTGCTTCAGAGGACCTGAGTTTGGTTCCCAGCACCTTTATGGTGGCTAACAACTGTCGGTAACTACAGAATCAACGGATCCGATACCCCCTTTTATCCCCCAGTGGCAGTGCAAACATGTGGTACACAAATGTATATGAAGACAAAACATAAAAATAAAAATATGAAAAAAATGTACATTTTAAATCCCTGGTAATAACCCTTAACCAAAAAGATATCTTCAGTTGACATCCACTTGCAAAGACAAAACTAGTTTTCTTCACTGGAGTCTCAGTGGATGTATTAACCACTCTTCAGGATAGGCCCTATGACCAACAGTAGATGGCTAACATAAAATGAACTCAATGGTATTTTTGTAAACTGTTTGTCTTCTATTGCTTTTTTGTTTTATTGGTCTTTGCTTGTATATCATGCTTTCTGATTTAATGCACTCTGTGTGTGTGTGTGTGTGTGTGTGTGTGTGTGTGTGCGCGCGCACATGGCTACGCATGCGCGAGCACGTGTGCTTGCCTTGTGGTTTCTATTTTTTGTTTTGTTCTGATTCTGTTTGATTTTTGCTCTATGTCTCCTAAAGAGAGAGAAACGGCAGGCATGGAGTTGTGGGGGTGGAATCTGGAAGAGGTAAGGAAGGGAAAAGCTTGTCCAGAATATATTATATGATTTTTTTTTTCAAAAAAGAATCCCTGGTGATGGATAAATGAGACTGCTGCCACTCTTCTAGGTCAGATCAATTCTCTTAAAACTAAAAAGCTCTAAACATGGCACAACAAACAAATACAGGAAGAAAAGCAAGCAACCTAAGCCCCCAAGGAGAGGAACTATGCAGTTTTAAATTACCTGGGTTTGTTTTTAAAGATCCATATATCTCCGACAAGATGTAGAAGCCCCCAACCAGGAATATGTAGCAGATAGAATAAAAATGCTATAGAGAAAGATTTTTCCCTCTAGCCACACAACTAGGAAAGGCATAAACTAATCATAGAAAAATTTCATGGCAATACCCACCCTATTGCAGCTGACTATCAGTAGAATAAGTGCATGCCACTCCTGTGGGTTTCCATGGAGCTAAGTTGGAGTATGTACGCTCTACCTGTGCAAACACTCAGTATTTCAGTGCCCCAGGAGAATAGTGCCAGTTAGTATAGCAGTGAGCTGAGCTTCCACCTCTATGCAGCTGCAAAGATGGAAAACAGCATGATGTTGGATGAAGCTAATAGTTTTTAATGTGCAATAACCAATTCAGTCCCTCTAAATCAACAGGACTGATGCACATATGAGCTTACAGAGACTGAGGCAGCATGCACAGGGCCTGCATGGGTCTGCGCCACATGGGGTCTCAGTGCTGAAAGGAAAAGTGGACAGGTACCTCGTACCTCTCTATTCCTAACCTTGTCTCCAACTGATAATTACATGCAAATGAAAATTTAGGTTTCTTTGAGAGGGTCTCATGGGGGAAACAAACTACTCTTAATGGCAGCATGCATGTCCAGCACTAGATGGCCAACAGAAAATGAGTCAATTTCATCCTTGGAGATCCCCATGTCTCAATTTCATGTCAGGTCTCTTGTTTTTTAATTTTTAAAATCTTATCATTTTTTTATTTTTATTTTTCTTCTCCCTCTGTATATACTACAGATCATTTGTGTATATATTATGGTTTCCAGGTTAGTGTTTTTATGGGATTTCTGGGTGGTTCTCTGACTCTTGTGCCCTCTCTCAGGCGCTGTTCATTCTGTTTGTCTTTGGTTTATCAAATCATATCCTGTTATATTATTTTATTATTATCCTTTAAAAGACTCTTTGTTTCCTAAAGAGAGATGGAAAGGAGATGGATCCTGATGGCAGGGAGATAAGGAGGGCCTTGGAGGAGTAGAAGTTGGAGAAACCATAATCAAGATATATTATGTAAGAAAAACTATACATTTCCACAGAAAAAGAAAATATTTTAAAAATAGAAATCTTAGGAAATAAACAGAAAATGCAAGTGAACAAAAAGAAGACTAATATATATATGTGTGTGTGTGTATTATACATATATAAATATATTATGATAGTAGAACTCAGAAAATAGATTATACAACCAGTGAGTTGAAAATTGATCAATAAAATTTATTCAATGTAAGGAAAAATAACCATAAGTGGTGTCTTAGTGTTTCTATTTCTGTGAAGAGACAACATGAGCACAGCTCTTACAGAGGAAAACATTTAACTGGGTATGGATTACTGTTTCAGAGATGTAGTTCATTATTGTCATGGTGGCATGCAAGCAGACATGGTGCTGGAGAGGAGCTGAGAATTCTATACCTTGATCTGCAGGCAATAGGAAGTGAACTAAGTCCAACACTGGGCACAGCTTGAGTATATGAGACCTTAAAACTTGTACCTGCAGTTACAAACTTCCTCCAATAAGGCCACACTTCCTAATAGTGCCACTCTTTGTAGGCCAAGCATTCAAACACATGAGTCTGTGGGGGCCATACCTATTCAAACTACCACATGTGGTATTACACACACGCATTTAATACCAGCCTTGGCTACATGTGGTGTTCCAGGTATGCTTAGAACAATACATGATTGGAACATGGACTTGGACATATATGAATAATAGATAATAAAGAGTCTATAATTTGAACCACAGGGATTTCAGAAGGGAAAAAGTAGAAAGAATTGGGCTCAAAATATATAAGAGGTTATATAACTATACATTTTTTTAAAAATCCAATACATAAATTTATTAGTTCAAGGAGCTAACTGAACCTCAAACACAGTGAACCTAAGAAGAAAGTGGAGCAGTATCTCAGCACTACATTGTCAGCCTCACATAGACAAGGACCTAGGTTTGTGTATTAGTTAATTTTCTATTGTATTGACTAAACACAATGACCAAGGCAACATATGAAAGAAAAAATCTGGATGCAGGTTAGCATTCATAATGGTGCTATGTGGATGTAGTGCGTGATAGGTGGCTGAAGGAGCAGCTAAGAGCTCACATTTTAAGCACAAATGGAAAGCAGAAAACTGTGTTCAAATTTCCTTTGAAATGGTACACTTCCTCCACCAAGGTCAAGTCTTCCAATTCTCCACCAAAGCCACAAAATGGAAAGGAATATTCAAATGTAGGGACCAACTACCACATACAGTGATGTTCAATCACTATAATCAAAAAATATAATGATAAGAAAAGAAAAAAAGAAAAGAAATCCATGCCAAGATAAAAGAAAATTAATCTTCTAAAAACTAGGAGTCATAGAAGTCATGATCCAAAAGAAAATCTGATCATACATACATGTTTCCTATGGTAGTATATTAGTCAACCTTTCAAATTCATGGTTAAGAATCTTCTGGATTTTGAAGATACAGGCACAGTTCCTGTCTCCAATGATTAAAAATTAAAACAATTCCTTTTTATTTTAATGGCTTCTTTGTGTTATTTTTAATTACATCAATATGTATGTGTCTGTGTGGGGTGGACATATGTATGTGAGTTCATTGTCTGAAGAGTGCAGAAGAAGACATTGAATCCTCTGGAGTTAAAGTTACAGGTGGTTGTGAATCAGCTTACAATGTTGCTGGCAACCACTCAGATCTGTTGCAAGAGTAGTGAGCATCCTTAAACACTTCTAGGCTTAATTTTTTTTAATGTATTTATTTATTGGGTGAGGCATTGTGTCATGATAAGACACACAGGAACAAAGGATAACTTGTATGTGGGGGTCAGTTCTCTTCTTTTACTATGTGGGTCCCAGGGACTACACACAGGTCTTTAGGCTTAATGGAAAGTTTCTTAACTACTGAGCCATCTCACCAACCCAGCAGTCATCTTTAAAGAAATAATTTTTCATCTCATCATTACTAGCATAAAGGATGGAATTCTATTTCTTTGGACAGGCTAATTACATGCATTATAAAATATGTCTTATCAGTAAGATTCACTTATGAGGAAGTCTGTTTCTCTAAGTTGTCATGTGAGTAGGACTTTGCTCAGTTGAGAATCACTATTTTAGAATACATTGAAAATTGGTGAAAATTGCTGTGTTATTGAAAACTCTTTGGACTTCTCATTACTTCCAGAAAGCCTGCAGAGCCAGCTTTACTTAACTTTCAGCCTTTAGTTATGCTGTCTGGCTGAAGCTAATACGATATTGTACTGAATTATGTCAGCATTTAGCATGCCTTTTCTTTTCCCATGAGTTTCCCATTTGCTCTTTCTGTACCCTGACTACCTTTCCCTGAGCAACTGCCTTAGCACTTTTGATTAAGCTTACTGAAATTGCACATCTCTCACAGGCAATGTGTTTCTTCAACGTTGTCTACCTTCATTGTCACCTCCATAAGCCAGATCTTCTTTGAGGCAAAACTAAACTTCAAACTCATTTTTTTCTCATAGCAGGGCCTAGCTACTTGTGTTATGCTGCTATGACTTTGGGATAGCTAGGCCTTTAAAGCATCCTTTCTCCTTCTTCATCCATTCCATCTGTGTCTCTCTAAAAGCTCTAATTCCTGGAATATCCCATCAATAAGAGCATCAACACCCACAAATGCTTCTGAGATTAGTGTAGTCATTTACCTAAAGCTTCCTGGCTTGCCAGGGATCTCATTTTGTGTAATAGGTGAGTCAAGCTAGAACTGGAAGAAAATTAGGGTCTTTGAGTGAAGAAGGCACCCAAGGCCTGAATTCATGAGGAAATGTGGTGTTGTTTGGGATGGGTTTCACAGTCCATGCTGGAAAACAATTGGAGATCCAACAGGAGAACTAAATGTGGAGCGCGTTTGTATGATATCTTTAAGTTGGTATGTGGAGGCAGGAGCCTGTTTGGCCAAATATAGCTGTAGAGACAGCCATAGATTCGTTGGCTGGGAATCTGGAAATCCTGCCACTGGGTGGGGGTAGGAGTAGAATTTAAATATTTCTGTTACGTTCCTCTGGAATAGACTCATAAACAAGAGCTAGCCAAAATTGTGTACCTTGGGACCCTTCCTGCCTATTTATTTCCCTTACTTCTTCTTCATCCTCTAGCTCCATTCTGCCCTTCTATACACAGAGCCCTTACCTCTTGTCACTGGCCAGATAATAAGATAACCTTCCATAGGAAGCATCTTTTTCTCTCAGCACTTGTCCCTTTCTTTCTTCTACCCAAACAACACCAAGAATTCCCCTCACGTTCCCAATCACAAACAAGAGGCAAAGACTCAGTAAATGGCAGTGGTTGCTCACGCCCTAATAACACTGAAATCTGAAATGGGAGCGTAAAGCTGTTGCTAGAAGCAGGAGCTGACAGGAGACTTGAGGTTTAGAGGTGGGGGTGGTGGGGGTAGGGTGAGCATGAGGGTAGGAATGGAAATCTGAGAAGGGGGACCTTTTAGTGACCTTCACATAAGGATAGCCTGGCTTATTCGTGAACAATTTGGAGCGGTTTCTCCCCCACTCTACCCCCTTTACCACCGCTCCATGTTTTGCCCACCTTCTCCCCTCATTCAAGGATCCTGCCAGAAAGAACTATCTTGATTAAATGGCACTTCTAATGTGGAGAAAATTCTCAATTTGATTTGGTAAAAGAAAATCTTTCCTGTGCTGTCAGGGACTCCAGAGAGCTGATCCTGCTGCTGTTGAAGATCACTTCACAGCTCCCTCGGACACTAAAATTAACAGATGGGACACTTCAATCAGGGGCACAGTTGTCAAAAACCACAGTTTAAATCAGTCACAGACAACTGTTTCATTCCCCACACTTGCCTGGGTGTAACAACTGCAAGAATGTCTCTGCTTAAATTACACCCAGTGACACCACAGGGAGAGAGACATGTCTAGGCTGCATTCATTTCCAGTCCTGTCCAAGCTGCTTTTAGAGCAAGGATCAGCAAACTTTGCACGATGTTGCGCCAAGGTTCTGACCTATGTTCTTTTTTATCAGACCAGCGCACGTGGGCTTACACACTTAAACAATGGTAATGTGGGAGAATGATGAAGTCAAGGACAAAAACAGGAGTTCTGTTCAGTCTCCCAGAAGAGGATGTGGTGACCAGTTAGTAGCCATGGACAGAGCAGACTGGGTAACAACTGAAAAAAAAAAAAGAAATAGTGAGAAAGTTCTTCTACCAGTCTTTCTTAACCTGTGGTCCTGAAATAACTGTTCTCCCACTCTTCAATAATGCCCTGAACCATTCATTAATTCAAACATTTATTGAGTGGCCACTGTGTGTCACACACTGGAAAAACAGACGTGGGTAAGACACTCTTAAGTTCATAATCTAGTTTCTATTCCAGGTAACTGAATTATTCATCTTGCCTAGAAGTTACTGTGATTCGTTCCACTAGATTTTGTTGGTGCCAGACGCTGCCCTGTACTAGTTGATTGTATACAGAAACAGAGAAAACTCAGACAAGGTCCCTTGCCTCAAGAAGCTGCTAGTATAGTCGCATAGACAGAAACAGATGAATGTCCTTTTGCATTTGACATGGTAAAGGATACTAGGCTTAGTTGAGCTTCTAGACAACTTCTGACTTCCCAGATCTAGAGGGCAGATGTCTCAGATTTGAGCAGGGTCAGGCCTGGGGGCGAGGTAGTCCCTCACATATGAGGCTCTCCCTGTAGCAAGTAGGAAGCAGTTTCATATGTGTCTGCTAAACATGAGGTATTTTTCCTCGAGTTCTTCTTAACATCATGCCATTCACAGAGGGAAAAAGAACTCAAGATACTGAAATGTTAGTGAAATGAAGCAGGGAGACATGAACTGAGTCAGTTGTACATGTGGGTTAGTAACTTCAGAGTTTTGTAAACTGATAGTCATCCTTTCAATTTGCTGTCACCTTGTGTTGGCAGCCCTCAATCTGGGATCTCTGAATGTAGTAAGTAGTACCCTTGAGCTGTTTCTCACTGTTCAGGAAATCTAATAGGAATCATATACTCAGCCAAGACAAAGCCACGAAGGGCTAAGTAAGCTCTCATGTTTCTTTGCTTTTGACTGAAATTGTATTAGCTCTGTGTGGTTATCTCAGATGGATTAGAAGCTGAGTGAGTAAAACGTTGGGAAAATGAATTATTCCATAATAAGTGTAGCTTTACCAGATACAAATCTTTCCAAATGTGGGGCTCACAGGGGAAAAATAATAAAGAAAAATATCCTTGGTGGTGAAGAGGCTGCAAATCACTAGCCTTGTCCTCTGGATGCCAGAGTTTGGCTGCAGATTCAAAGCATATGACCACAGAAGCCTGGGATTATTGGCATCTGACACCCCTGATGTGGTTCCTGTTGGAAAAGTAAACATACTCTCTCCCTAGCTTTCTAAAGTGTTATACATTAACCTGCTTACAAAGCTCCATTCACGGGTGGACAGGTTTTTTTTGGATCGCGGTTTACTGTGTTTTTGTGCCTGCAGTGAAAGAACATTTCAGAGGAAGGCACAGGCTTGCCTCAAAGCTATGCTATTGCTGGACAAGCACAGGGCTCCTTATAACTTACAGAGCTGGAACAAGCTGTCCACACCTTCCCCTTCTCATTGACAGCATTCAGCTAGTACATCTGAACACACTCGTTCCATGAACAGATGCAAAACAGACTATGAATAACCACTGGGGATAAGCAAGAGAGACTCTGCAGACTGAAAAGACAGGATGATATGATGGAGGCTGATTGGAGAGTCTTCTCCATTCTTTCCATGGCCTGAAGATTTTGAAGGAGACTTAGCAGAAACACTGAAGAACATTTCAGATAGGGAGGAGCTGAGGTTTCTGGAGAGGGAAAGTACTCCCAAGGGAACATTGACATAGCCTACAGTTTTAAACAATTTTGAAAAAAAAATGCAAGTATGATAAAATCCACACAACATGAATTTTTTGTGTGGGGTGTGTGGGTGTGTGATGCACAAAATGGTGTGTGTGTGTGTGTGTGTGCACATGTGATATGGAATGGCAAACTCAACCTAAATATTCATTTCCTCATATAATTATTACTTTTTGTGCCAAGAACACCAGCTGACATTTTAAATTTTATCAAAGATTCTATCTAATTTATTTATGTATGTACCTGTGTGTCTGTACTGTGTACACATTTGTATGGATCCTGGAAGATGTCAGAAATGGGTATCATATCCCCTGAAGCTAGAGTTACAGGCAGTTGTGAGCCATCATGGTGGCTAGGAATGGGACACAGGTCTTCTGAGAACAGCAAGTGCTCCTAACCACAATGCTATCTCTTCAGCAAGTCCCACCCCCACCTGCTGCTGACATTTTTTTAGACAAAGAAAATGTATCAAAATGGAAAATGAACCCAGCAAGTATGGGGCCCACAAGCCAAAGTTCTAATTAAATGATTTCTTCAAACTCCTTTGAGCTCAACACATTTGTGTTCCAGCCATCTTAGAGATTAGCCTTGTAGTAAGCCTTTGGGAGAATTTCTTTGTCTTCTAATATTAGTTTTAGGTTTCTCAAGAGAAGAGACCTTATGTTTAGTGTTTAGTATTATCTTCCTGTAACTTCTTTGTTGTTGCTGTTTTTCATCCCTATACTGTCTACCTTGTTAGGTGACAAAACATAATGGAGATGCCAACCTCATATCAACTTGTGACTTCTTTGTCATTCCAGGTAGAGCAGATCCAGAATTTTGACTTAATGGCAATCTTAGGCTATGATTTATTGCAGATGTGGTTTATCATTAAAATTATCCAGAGTGATCACAGTCTAAGAGAAAGGTCATTCAATTGTCAGTTCCCAGCTGTGTGCCTATTAACAGGCCACACTACCTTTCTGAGCCTGTTTCCCCTATGTAAGCATGAGAACAATCTCACCTATGTTGCTGAGTTTCATGATGCTTATTCTGGATAGGGCATGGGAGATGTGAGTCACTGTACCTAGCTCAGCAAGGAAGACATGCTCCCTCCAGTTGGCAGCACCTCCCACTTGTCCAGTCTAGCTGTAATACAGCCTGAGCAGCTGAGACTGGGTTCCACTTTGAAAGAGGCAGACACTTAGGTGGGAAGAGGACTTCTGTATCAGCCCCCATCTATTTTCCTTGAGTGCCCGCAGCCTGGGTTCTGTGAGAGCCTGCCTCGGCTCAGCAGGAAGCTCCCAACTGTCCCAGTGTCCTTTAGCTTTGCCTGACTCAGGGTTCACTTTCTCCATCCAGAATGGAAAGTTTTCCTCCCTAGACCTCTCTCAGATTTTGTTGATGCTTCCTCTTCAAAATTTCTGCTTCACCTCCTTTTTGTCTGTACCACCACTACTCTTGTCTCAGCTGCCATAACATATCTTTTAGATCATGCCATCAGCCCCCAATGAACGTCTTGCCTCATGTTCCCATCTCCCCCCCCCCGCCCCAGGCCCAGCCTCCAAATGGCTGCAGGAGGAGAGATTTCTAACTACACTTTTATCTGTTCATCTCACTCTCCTACTCAGAACTCTTTAATGACTCCCCGAGGGCTTGTCAGGGGGAAATCCAAACTCTTTCAATTGGCTGCCAGGTCCGGTATAGTCCGGCCTCCGTGGGCCTCCTTGGTGTCATCTCTCACCACCTTTCCTCTATCTTGCTGCACATTTGAGCCATGGTAGACTTCTTTCAGTTGCTCCAATCTGGAGCTCTTTTTTTTCCTCGGGGACTTCACATATTCCTTTCTCCTCTCTTAGGATATTTTCTTCCCTGCAGCTAACCTATTCACCCGTGTGGGTTTCAGCTAAATTGTTATTTTCTTCTGAAAAGGTTCTCCTAGCCCTAATCAGGTAGATCAGGTATCCTATGTGATTTGGGTATCCTATGTGAGTCATCTGCCATGCTGTGCTTAATTGTGTCACAGCACTTGACACAATGTGCCACAAATCAATGTCTGCTTAGAAATGTTTGGATTTCTACGCTGTGCATGACCATGTTTGTTTACCCTCTAGAGCCTAGCATCATGTTTGTTTACCCTCTAGAGCCTAGCATTTGGGCCTGGCAATTTTTTTTGCATATTTTTCGAAAGAATAATTCCCATTTGATCTTTCCAACATGGTTTCCAACTACTCATACCCTCCTGCACTACATGTCTCAGGCTGCTCTGTCCCGCTGAAGGCCTTTCTGGTTTCTAAACATGTTAGAAATAGATCCCACTTCTCCGTCTTTACTCCTGCGAGTGTTTCTGTCAGAAATGTCCCACCTCGCCCTTTGCCTAACAAACTTCAATTTATTTAAGCCTCAGCTCAAGTTTCACCTCCCGAGTGAAGCCTGTGCTTGAAGGGAACCATTAAAGTAAAGATTTATTCTAGTCAGAGTAATTCTTAGCTCACTTTTCATCATTAATGCTTTGTTAGACTGAAGCTTATATCTCCCAGCCTTCATCACACTACTCCAAAACTCTTCTGGGTTCTCACAGCCCCTTGTAGCACCTGCATCACAGCACCTCCACGGGGCTTTAGTGTGTGTGTGTGTGTGTGTGTGTGTGTGTGTGTGTGTGTGTGTGTGTGTGTGTGTGTGTGTGTGTGTGTGCAAGTCCATGTGTGTTTGCAAGTGTGTGTGTGTGTGTACAAGTTTATGTGTCTCCCTCCCCTAGAAGATGTAGGAGGATATTGTATAGCCATAATTCCTCCCCCCTTTCCCGGCTCTTTGTAAGGAGGCTTTGGCTCATTTCTTCAATTAAAGTGAGACATAAATTTTGTCCCTTCCCCCACCCTTTGTGTTTTTCCTGCCAGTGTACCCACTCATTACTGAGACAAGCCAGGGCTGCTTCTCTTTCAGGAAACATCATTTTCCCAATTAGCCTTTGATTGGAAACAGTGCCGTTTCAGCCAGGGTTCTTTTAGGGTCTGTTGATGATGGGCAGCCTGGTCATATGGAAAGAGCACTGGTTCCGGAGTCAGCAGTCCTCATTGCTAGGCATCTCTACCTCTAACTGTGTTTAAACTTGAATGCGCTGTTTTGATTCCTTATGTCTCCATTTCTTCCTTTCTTTTTATTTTTCTAAGAAGTGTGCCTTGATCTTGGTATTTGGCTACTGAAAGTGCAGCCCATGGACAAGAAGCATAAAAAGTTAATGAGTAGCTCATGAGAACTGCAGAACCTGATTTCCCCACAACACCTAAATCAGACTTTCCCTTTCCATAAGATGCCCAGGTGATACTATCCACAGCAAAGCTGTGGAAGTATGATAAAATCCACAGGGGAAATAGCCCTTAGAACTCTTTTTTTACTGTAAAATCCTCCCAGCCTGCCGGACAGTCTAATGAAGTCAGCCTGGGATGGGATCCTGGACCTGGACTTTATAATAAGCCCTCCATGTAATTTTCCCCCAAGAAACTGAAGAAAACATTGGCTGAATGGTTTATAAAGCCCTGTCTGCCTTTGACAGTCTGCAATTCTATATGCATTGGTGCATTTCAGGAAGGAAAGATCATGGTCCTTAATTCAGAAATGTAGGACTCACCCCTCTGTCGGCCCATGAGGGCATTCTCAGAACTATTCAGGGGTACATAGGCAGGGAAAAGAAAGGATTACAGTCGTTTGCACTGACTCTTCTTGATCGGAGAAAACCAGAAGCCATCAAGGAAAAACTACTTTCTTACTCAATGTTGTCTTTACTGAAAAGGAGGGATTAGAAATGAAGGGAGCACTATACTTCTCCCATTCTGTCACAGACATGGGGGAGTACAGACAGGCTGACAAGGAAACCTGGGGAAAGCCTCTCCCCTAAAAGAATCCTACTTTCCATACCCCTCAGTACAGATGTGTGGCCTGACAAGGGATGTTTTCCAATTTGTGAGTGTATTTATGGAAATTCTTTTTTAGAAATGTATAAAAACAAAAATCACATTTAGTTATATGTTTAACAAATCACCTTTATTTGGAAAAGGGGGAAAATTACATAAGATCAGGCCTGCCCTGGAAAGTTCAGGATAGAAATTTGCCAGTTTTTCTCTATGTTTGGGTTTGTTTTTCTTATAAATATGCCTTGAGTTCCGTTGCTGGTAGGTTTTGGCTACATGTGACATTTAGACAGGTGGAGAAATGTGGAAGGGCATTCAGAGGGTATTTTTCTAGGCAAGGAGAAGAAGGATAGACTGTGTCAGCTAGAGTGAAATGTGAATGGGCATTGTAGCGCCAGGACTGAAGTCAGGGGAGGAGATATGTGAGAAGCTACTGAACTGTCCAGAACAGAAGAGATTCAAGAAACAGGGTGTCAGGGGGCATTCAGGCTGAATTCAATCTAGGTTTTCTCTCTTCCCCAGTTCTTCAATATTCCAGTTGGCTCACTTCTACATCTACAGTACTATAATCACCCTTACCCCACTGCATCTCTGGACTTCATCTCAGAACCCCATCTTGACTCCTTGCAATAGCTGGGAAGAACTTCTTTATTTATGTAAGTTTTGTATTGACTTTTACATATAATATTTCTCTAAAAAGTAAACTATGACTATAAAAATTTTCTGAGAAAAAAAGTCTCTTTCATCTGATTTTTAGGCAGAGATGCAAACACTAAACCCAAATGGCTCATGGGATCATGCATTCTAGCTAAGTCTTGGGGAAGAGGAAATGGAATTCATTATCATCAGAGCAGGGAGATTCCAAATGAGATCTTCAGAACCCTCTGGTTCACCCAGTATCGCTGGGTCCTATTCTCAGAGGTCCTCATTCAGTCTCTGTAGAGAGGGGACTAAGGCTGAGTATCACCCACATGCTTCTTAGGCCATGCTGATGAACAGTCCCTCAGTATGAGGCTGAGAAGTGGATAAAAAATAATCAGAGAGAGGGAATGAGATTGAGTGGTTTTAGGAAAAATTCCCTTTAAATACAAAATACCCAATATTTAAATTTAAATCGGAAACAATCTTATTTTATATATCATTCACAGTTTCCTCTCCCTCCCATCCTCCCATGCTCCCCAACAATCCCCCCCATCCTACACCTCATTTGCTCCCCAGGGAGGATGAGGCCTTCCATGGGGGGAATCATCAAAGTCTTCATATCGTTTGGAGCAGGGCCTAGGCCCACCCCTGTGTATCTAGGCTGAGAGAATATCCCTCTATGTGGAATGGGCTCCCAAAGTCCATTCAAGCACTGGGGATAAATACTGGTTCCACTGCAAGAGACCCATTTTCTTACACCACAATCTATACCCTTTCTACATTTCTTCATTCTTTTAGGGTAAACTAGTGTTTTCCGTAGACTAGAATTTAAAAGAAAAGAGAGAGATTTGACTTCAATCCCTTGTAGGATTGGTCATCTTTTTGTTTGATTGGAATATTAAAAACAAATACCTATTTATTTCCTTGCCCAATTTTTGCAAAAAGAACATTTTCAATACTTAAAATATGAAAAGGATGTGGTTTCAAAACGAAATGTTGTCCTTTAAATTGAGTACATTGCTTCTATGAAACTGAGGCATACACACGGTGCTTACCTGATTGTTCTCTTTCCACCAGAGACCAATGAAATTTTAAAGAAATTTTTATCTAAGAGGCCAACATATAAATTTTATTTGAATTAGGAACACCAAGAAGCTCCATCTTGCTCAACTTTGTCTCCACCAGATTGATGCTCACCACCCAGAGAAGGAATTCCTAATTCTCTCGGTCCTGGAGAACACCTAAGGATGTTTCTTCAACAAAGGTGAGGCAGGGACTGTGTGTTTAGCCCTTACAGAATTGTGCTGATCACAGTGGTCCTGAGATCTCAGCTTCTTCTCTCTGTGCTATTTTTTTTCTCCCACACTTTTCATTAACCTCTTCCCAAGCCTAGTTAAGATCTGATGTAAGAAGTTAGTAATTAACGTCCAAGGATGAATCTGATATTTATTAATTCAACATGTATGTGTTCTTTCTCCCAAAATGGCTGTGCCAGTAACCGCCTGTTGTATAGCAAAGGTATTTTCAAGAACTGTGAAGTCTTTCTTCACTGTCTGAAAGCACAGTAAAAGAAATTGCCTCTTATTTGGTGACACAGACTTACCTCAGCCAAAACATTTTATATAACAAGAGAGATTTGATTCCTTCCCAGCTATAGAGATCCAAGATCTTATATGCTGCAGACATGCTGTGCTGTTAATTATGGTTATTTCCATCATACATTAATTCTCAGCTTCCTCCTCTATAAAATTAAGGGGTTGAACAATATAATGTATAACTTTCCTTCCAGCTTGGACATTTTGTGGTTATATGATCATTGGTTCAATGATTGAAAAAGGAAAATGTCAGCCAGAAATATTGAAATCAAATTTTATTTTTGGAAAATGACATTACACACATCTTGTAAATGTACACATAAATGAGAATGCAATGGAGAACAGATCTTGAGAGCCAAAAAAGATTGCAAGAGCAGCTCTTTGGCTGCCCAATATTGAACACTGCAGATGAACAGTGTTCACAGTTCACAATACCTCACACACATGGGGGAACTTCCCTAGGCAACCTTGAAGTCCTCAAACCAAAGAGCCCTCATCAAATTATGGTGGGGGAGATTAACAGTCACAGGAGATATAAAGGGTCTGCTCTAACCAGCTTACATGGGCCTTGCCTAACATACCATACACCAGTAAACCAAAAAGAAGAGTGTCTTCTTGAAACACTGCCTTTGCATCACTCACAGTCTTAAGAGTGTACTGTGTTGCCAAGGGAAAAGACAGCATCGCATCTAAACACATCATGTCCTTGCCTTTGCTTGACTGAGGGGTAGCTGAGACCCCTGAATATCTGTCAAATGTTTCTGTCTTACGTTTCTTTTCCCCCAATAATTATTGGTCACCACCTTCTGATGTCTCCAGATACCTCAAAATTAATGCAAGGATCAGGCACATCTTTGGGTTGTGTGATTCCAAGAAATGGTCTGTTCTATAATGCAATTTGACAACAAAAGACACCCCCAGTTTTCCTCTTACTTTAACATAAAAGAGAGGTTAGTCTTTAATCAGCATACCATTCCTTGAGAAATGGTCAATAATTTCTGAGAAATTGTCGTAAAATTCTTTTTGGTTTATTTACTCTTTGCTGAGTTTACTTGGCAGGAATTCTTGGCCCCTAGAAAAGTTATTTACAGTTAATTGTAAGAAACCTGGGAGCAGGGAATGGGGAGAGGGAAGAGGGCCACATGGGATAATATATTCTTTTCAGAGGATAAAATGAGTTATTTAAGAAATGTGATGTACAAGACCATGCATTTACTCTCCAAAGGTAGTCACTAGCAAGCTAACACCTCTAACACTACAACCACCAATTACAGCTGTTTTGCTACAGTTACTCAATTCTAACTACAGCTATAGGGCAGAAAGGGTGGGCTGTTTCCATTTTAAACGTTTTCCCTTTGAAAATGGCCATAAAAGCATTTTCTGTACAAGTTTAATGGCACAAAAAGGTGACCAAAAACATTAAAAATAATTTTACTGCACATGAAAAATGCAAAATCCAGTCTCAAACCATGCATTAGCTGTGTACAAGTCACAAGGGGTTGTTGGCTTAATGCTGCAATATAATACACTACCAAACATTGGGTATATTTTAGCATAACCTTACTTTAGAAAGAAAAGTCACTGGAAAATCAGGCAATGCATATGGTATTGCTGAGCAGTGACATTCCCAGCGGTTGTGCACTCTGTTGAATTAATCAGCAGGCTCCTTAAGCCCACTAATTACTCATACATGGTCTGCCTGTGCTAGATCATGAACAGTTGGTGTTATAAGGAAAATGTTTAGGCAAATCTAGTATCAGAAGGACAAATGCCTTTCAACTTAGTAGTTTCTTCTATAGCCTAAATTTGTTAAATACTCTTTTGGCTTAAATTAAACTCAATTGCCTACTAGCTTGGCTTAAACAATTCAACAGGCAGAAAACACATCATAATGTTATAACAGAGAGCTTAATGAGTAGTGGTAAAAGTTTAAACAAATTGTTCCTGCTTCTCCTCCCAACTCAGCCTAACCAAATGACAAAAACAATTACCTGTGGTCTCCTTTGATATTATATTGCAGCTTTCTTAAACTATGAGCAAATTAAATGAAATCAACAGATTATCTAGCCAATTTGAATGGATGGGAGGATTTCTTTCCTGTTCAGCTGATTATTTATCTGAGCACACAACATTGTTGCACAAAAATGGCAGACTGAAAAAAGCTCAAAGTATTCTGTATAACGTTTGCTTAGAATATAAAGACTGGAATATCCATGAGCTGTAACAATGATGCTCGAAAAGATCTGCTGAGACTAAAACAGAAAAGCAGGAAGGGCAAGATTCATGTTGATTTCCACCAACCTAATTGTGGCTAAATAGTGGTGGGACCTGGAATTTTTGAGACTGAAAATAAATTCTCTTCAATCCCAAGGTCAAACTTACGAGCTAAGAAGAAGCATATACCCAATGGTGAGGCAGGGAAGAAGAAAAGGATTCCAAAAGAGGGGGAGGGACTATACAGGTCAAAGAATGGGTGGGTTTTTTGTTTGTTTGTTTGTTTATTTTTACTATGGTATGAGAGATTGATAACAGAGTTTAAACTGAGAACAAAAATAGGCATCTAGATGGAGAAAGGAGATGGCAAGTAGAATGACAAAAAGCCACTTATTTCCTTGAGTTATTGCCCAGAAATGAGAAATTCCGATGCCTTCAGGTCTTTGCTTTAGCTTACAAGATTTTCTTTTCTGACTTTTTCTATTTGACCTTTTCCAACTCACCTGCCCTTCTAACCCAAGCAGCAAAGTACCTTACTTTCCAATGAGAATTTTCTAGCTCCAAGTACCCCTAATAGGTGGAAAAATCACTTCTAATTCCAGAAGATTTTGACATCCATAAACTGAGAAACACTTCAATTCCCAAATGATAGCCAATCTCACAGCAACTTGGTCAAACCCCAAGCTCTGCATTGCTCCTTAAAAAGGAGATATGCGAAACAACACCAAGGCTAGATGCAAAGAATAAATGAGGCTTTCCGTGTGATAGCTAAGAAAACTCCATTTTGTACCCAAGGAAGATGCCCCTCTAATCAAAAAGAAAGCATGAAACGCCGTGAGCATTCCTTGTTCCTGGTGGCCATGCTTTTAAAGAAGAAAAAATTGTACATGACTCCAAGAACAGTGAGTGGTACTACATGTGTGGTTTTAGTGGGGTAGAGGCAGAAGCATGGCAGCTTCTAAATTCCAGAGTAGGGAGAAGTCCTAGCATTTTCAGGGTTCTGTTGCTACAAAAGAGGTCCTAGATCACCTCTGACATGTTTTTAATGGCCAGATCAGTTCTCAGCCTTTATTCTCTAAGGGTTCAAAGTCTAAACCATAGGACTATAGACACTCCTGTGCTCCTATGTGAGCTCCAAGACACCCATGGCCTTCTTTTTAAAAAATAATTTAATGTATGTACATTGATGTTTTTGTGCATGCATGGCTATGTGAGGGTGTCAGAGGCCCTGGAACTTGAGTTACAGTTGTGAGATGCCATGTGGGTATTGGAAATTAAATCTTGGTCCTCTGGAAGAGTAGCCAGTACTCTAAAATGCTAAGCCATTTCTCAAATCCAAGACTTTGACCTTCTTAGGAAACTAGTTTGAGCCTAGAAGCTAAACCTCTTAATGTAGTGAAGGCAATATATAAATGAGGCCTTGATATGGGTCCAAGTGACCTCATGTGCCCAAGGACAAACTCCAATCACCATTCAAAAAACAAAGAAAAAAAGAAGAAAGAAAAAAGGAAAAGAAAGAAAGGAAGGAAGGAAGGAAGGAAGGAAGGAAGCTAGACTACGTGAAGAACTCAGCTAAGCTATGTTGCTATGGGGCTTCTGCTAGAGAATTCTTTTGACACAGTTGATCCTGAGGCAGCCTAGTCTCTTGAAACATTCTCATCACTGCAGAATCTCATTTGGGACACATGGACATGCTACTTCTCCCATGCCATAGGGATGGAGTTTGTATTACTTCTTTGTTTTCTAAAAGGGAAACCCATTTGGAATCAGATGTGAGAGGGAATGTGGAATCACTGCCTAGAACAGGGAAGAGACTGGGGATGGAGACACAGTTGTATACAGATCAAGTGTTGTGTTACTCGCCTTAAACTTGGGCTGGGTGATTCTAAGAAGTATCTGGGATATAGAAGCTACACACCCACTTTAGGATTCACTGGGCACACCCAACTGGAGAGGAGGAGAAATGAGAAGTTCCTGAACATGGGTAAACTTAGTAAGAGGTCTTCTAGAGCTCAATTAATATTAATTAGGTCCTAGAGAGCCTTGTTTCAAAGAAATCCACATGGAGCCAGACTAGTTTTTAAAATGCTAAAAAGAAAAAGTCATCTCAGAAATTCAGGATTAACAAAGCTATTGCTGTGTTCTTTACTTTTTATTTTTCTCTGCTCTGGAAACAAGGAACCACTCCCTTGTCCTGGGAGAAGGAGCAAGTGTGATAATGACATTGAAGTAGTCATTTTCCATTCCACTTGAACAGAGCAGGAGCTCAGGGAGGGGGGCTATTTGGAAGATTCAAGGTGGGGCGTCAACCCTCTGGGCTTCAGTGCCTCCCTCTCTTTGGGGCTATCTGCAACCCATGTGGATGAAACCATGAGAATGTGAGGAGGGAGGACCAGAGTACTTTTCAGAGGGGATTTGTTGCTGAGATCAACAAAGTAGCATATGGATCCAGGATGCAATATGACCCTGGGAAAGAATTTTCAGGAGCCTCACAAAAGACAATACAAGCTAGTTGGAAAAGACTCTGGAATAAGAGCCAAGAGGTGTAGGTTCTAATCCCAGCACTGCCAGCAGGCAGCTGTGTGACCTCGGGGGGGAAATTACTTTACTTCTTTGTCTGTTTCCTGGCCTTAAGAAAGTGAAGAATTTGGAGCAGATGATGTGATCTTAAGCTTCTTTCCAGCTAGAAAATGCTATGATTCAATCTAGGCTAACACCAAGTCCATAAGGACACAAAGCAGTCATGCTAATGGCTATCCTTTCCAAAACAGTTAGGAGAAAAAAAAAATCTTTTCTCTCACTTTAATTCTAATTACCACTACTTACGAAGTTAGCTGTTCACCCGGCCCCCATATATACATTTCCCTTTTTGCCCCTATTTCTATTTCTGTGGGGAAGAAAAGTCAGGAGGTAGGAACAAACAACATGAAGTGTGTGCGTGGTGCGTGTGCGTGCGTGAGTGTGTGTGTGTGTGTGTGTGTGTGTGTGTGTGCGTGCGTGTGTGTGTATGTATAATAGAGAGTGAGACATGGGAAGCAGTGGCAAATAATTGCTGACCTTGTATACTCAACACAGTGGTTCTAAAGTGGTAAAACTGGATTAGGTAAAACAGGGAAAGAATAAGAGGAATGCATGAACTCAGTTTTGCAAAAAAAAAAAAATTACTTGAATATGAGCCAATTTGAAATGATATTATTGGAGACTTGAGTTTTGAGTGACACCAAGCCTTGCTACATGAAGTAACAAAAAACTAAATGTTTTCTTACATGTATACCTGCCTGTCTAAATGAACACTATTTGTAAAAGGTTTCCTTGTAATTAGTTCAAGGAAGAACAGAAAGGGCACTGCTGTCATAGAAGAATGTTCCAAGAACACGCTAAAGAAAATGGGGACTACTGAGAAGCCTAGGCATGAGGGACTTTGAATTTTCTCTGCCCCTACTCTTTCAGTACATCATTAAGCTGTCTGGATCTCTATGTTCTCATCTTCAATGAAGATGATACTACAAATGATTTCTGAAAGATTGGCATGCAGTGTGTTGGAGCATCTAGCCCAGAGGTTTCAAAAATAGACCTCCTACCATAATTTCTATCTGTATAATTTCTATCCATCCAGAATAACCAATTTGCCCCAATTAACTCAGATATTCTGGGAGGGCACTAAGAAAACACTGAGCTTCCAGAAAGAAATAAGGGGTAAATAAAATGGGCTTCTTAATCATTTCATGTGAGTATACACAAAAAGGAAGGGCAAGAGCAGAACCTCATCATTTCAGGTTCTTCAATGACCAGTTTCACCAGAAATCACAACTCCCATCATCTCACTTCTCCTGATCAAAACAAAAATGTTTCTTGTAATCTTGCAATTAAGGACATCGTAAAATTATCAAGGGGCCTCTAACTACCCTTCCCAACCTACTTCCCCCTGAACATCAACAATGCTATCAAGTTGCCATCAATGCACGTTGAGTTGTCCTGCAGTATTTCCTAATTATGAAGCAGCCTAGACACACACACACGCACGCACACACACACACACACACACACACACACACACACACACACACACACACACGAACCCCACACTCATTCTACTTAGAATGGTGGGACAACTACATATCATTCAGCAGCCAAACATCTTGGCTTTGAATGCTGCATCTTTCAAACTAACTGAACAATTGCAAAGAAATAAAAGACATATTCCTATCTATTAAAATCAAACACAGGCTTGGCATGCATGGCTTTCACCTAAATTTAGTTGTCTTGGCTATTATGGGCTATGATTACAGACAAAAATCAGTGTTTCAAAGACTGAGAGTTATTCCAAGTGATCAATCCTTAATAAAGAGAAATCCTTTCTAATGCTAAAGACAAGTGAAAGGTCTCTGCATCTTCAGTATGAAATATTAGGATTATAGATAAAAAAGGGTTACATAAAATATGCCATAACATTTCATTTAAAATATAATTAGAATGTCTGGTCCACGTTGAAATTATTACTGTAAGTGTAACTGTTAAAAAGGTATCAAAAGACTGATTCTATTGAATTGGCCTCTAGTCATTGTGTTTTCTCCCGGAGCTTTCTGTTTGGCAGTGAGAGCATGATTTCTAAACTACAGTATTCTGCTGCAATTTTTTTTTGGTAAATTTTCTGCTTGTGTTTTTTAGACAAATGAAAAAAATCACCAGTTTATAAAAAAGGAGCCTGCAGAGTTTTGCTCCTGAAATACAGACAAGTTTTTATAAAAAAGGATATGGTTTCTTGCTATAAAAAGCTACCAAAGGTGTCAGACCTGAAAAGAAATTCTCACAGTGTTTGTAGTGTTGGTTGTTTACAAGGCATTCAATAGAACAGAGCTAGATGGATACCATACTATTCATGTACTAACTTTGTATGTTAGAAAGCCTCCCGGAGGAATCATATATGTGACATCACTTACCCAAACTCATCATTTTTTATTCCAAATTTCCCCAATAGAGGGGTTGACCAGGAATCTACTGTGCTTTATAAATCCTACTGAAATTTGGGCATTTTTCACCCAATTCTGCCTCATCTCTTTCAGCTAGCCCTGTACTATACTATACTCCTAAGCACATGGTGTCACAATTTAAGTAGCTGGTGTTTCTCCTCCTTGACAGAAAGGATTAGTGCTACACAGAATACTGGGGGCTCAATTAAGAGCATAGAGTGAGGCCAAGGATCAGACTTGCCACCCTCCTGAGATCCTCCAGCATTTTGAAGGTACAGAGGCAAGGGACACTTAGGTTTTTCACTTTTAGATCTGCATATGAATGTTTCCCCCACACACAAACATTTGAAGTGATATGTATGTAAACAGCCTTCCACATAAGAAAGACTAGTATCAGAACAAATTTAGTGGGGAAAATACAAAGGCCCCTAAGCATTCAGTAGAAAGGTCATTCATAGGCTAGCACATTTTGTAGTTCTCAAAAGTCACTCAAAATGATGGTTATCAATCTATCTCTCATTATTGGTAATTGTGAATTAGTGGCCCAGAGGAGAAGTCACAAGAAAATAAACCCTACATACTACAAAGTGTTTTGAAAAATAACAACAACAACAGCGGTTAAGCACCAATAGCCTTGTTGGTCACTTGAGCGAACGAATTCTGCTATAATGATAGGTTTTTAGGTAGCCTCCCATCTTTCACATGGAATCGCCAAGTGAATCAGAGTCATCCAGGGACAGCGGCAGATACAAGTCCTGTAAGAAGATAAGACACCAAGTTAACTCTCCTGTACTTAGTACCTTGAGTTTGGAGGTCATTTTAATTATTTGAAATAGCATGTTTCTGATTTTTATTTTTTAAAAATTAATATATTCACAAGGAGCTTTAAAGGTGTATGTATGGAGAAGTAGTCCTGTATTATACAAATATGTTCCTTACTCAGTTTCCCCTAGAAGTAAGTATCTTGCAGATTGGTATGTTCTCATTTGATTGTGAGTGTACATGTGTGTGCCTAAGAATGACAATGATAAGGAAGAAATAAAAGAAGTGCAAACAACATGTATGAAATTGAACTAAAGCAAAGCAACAGACAGTACAATGAATCTGTAACTGGATTTACTTCACAGTGAAAACTGCTTATGGCCAAAAGCATCTTTGGACTGCAGACTCACAGAAGAATTGTGTAGTGGAGCTCTGAAATTTTAGTTCTCCAGAAGTATTATAACACTCTCAAAATCAACTTTTCCAGAGCTCTGCAAATGAATCAAAGGCTTATACTACAACAATAGCTTTTTTGTTTGCTTGTTTGTTTGTTTCAGGGCAAAAATGGCTGAGTTAAGTAAGACTACTAAGATTTTTGGTGTCCTGGCTTGCCCTGTTTTCATTTTCCCTCTGCCAAACCCCACAGAGTCTTTGAAAACCAGAGACCTCCAATATTAATCAAAACTACAGCCTAAGAGCCACTGGGCAATGCAGTTGTGTTGGGAGAACCCGCGATGCCTTAATTCCAAAGTTGACCTATGTAGAAGCCTTCTGGAAACTCCTTCTCACAGAGTTCCCCTTTATTTGATTTGATTCAGAAAACACTTGCCACAATCAGCATTTTCAGGAAACATTAACCAATACAATTGTTTAAAAATCATAACTTCATAGCCAGGCTCATTGTCATGCTTCATGATTTTAACCCCTTCACCAGGGAGGCAGAGGTAGGCAGATATTTGTGACTTTGAGGGCAGCCTGGACTTTACAGCAGATGCAGTGTATCCAGGGCTAAATTTTGATACCCTCTCTCAAAAATACTATATTTCCAGATTTCTGTAAAGTATGAATTTATCAAGGGGTAAAAGTTAGTCTTAAAACCATATAGGGAAAAGCAGTAAAAATTAGCAGTCCATGGGAAACTTCAAAACTCTTTAACATATATTCCTGGGAATATGTTTTATGTGTTATATATGAGTTGGTGACTGAGTGCACTCTCAGTAATAACACACAAGATTGTCCTAATCTGTAAGCCCCAGATGACTTTGGGGCACTGCACAAACAGCAAGTAGATGCTAATGTAGAGATGTCAACCACCTGATAAATTGTTGAAATCATGACCCAACATTCACAGACACCATCAACAACAAAGTCTTACTGGATCAAAATAGGTAATGAACTCAAGAAAATCCTTTTGAATCCAAATTTTTACTATAAGTAATAAGTGTGGGTATCCCCAATCAGAGTTCACTGCTAGCCTACTTGACGTACAACAAATATTAAAGATAGACTTTCAAGGAGCTATGATAATTCAGACCCTCATTAGAAAAAAAAAAAAACCAATAAGGCAAATTTGCAAATACATTCCAGGAACTCTATACACTAGATGTTGTAATTCTTTTCTTTTAATGTTGATTGATAAACAGAAAAGAACTATGTGACTTCCATAGATATATAGAGAAACAAATATCTATGGAAGTCACATAGTTCTTTTCTTGTATGAGAAGGACAACTAAATATACTTCCTTCATAGGTTTTATTAAATTCAGTGACTTTGTAGACTAGATTTGTATATTTCGGTCTGTTCTGTTCATATAACTTGTCTGTTATGTTATATCTGTTGATATACATGTCCCAGTTTCTCCACTCTCCTAGTCCCTCTGGTAACATATGCTCTGTTCTCCATCTCTGGATATTTGATTTTTTTCTTTAAAAAAAAATCCACACATAAGTGAGATCATGCAATAGTTTTCTTTCTGTGTCTGGTTTATTTCAAACTACAACTGTATGATCTGATAATTACAAAAATGTGTTGATGGACATTTTGTGTATAAAGACATAATTTGTATGTTTATAAGAGGCCAGAGAAAGGGAAAGGAATTGGTGCTACCCTGTAGCAAAACTTTTAGATGGAATTTAAATAAAGAGTGTATTAAGATGGAAATTAAACAATTGAATGAAGCCCAGTGCTTCACTAGGGTAAAAGTCTCCAAGTGGCCTTTATAGTATTCACAGGCTTTATGTATTTCCTGAGAAACTCAAGGAGTTCACTAACTTGCAATACCCATTGCATTCTAGTCTTTTGAAAACAAAGTGCAGTTATTTGGCTCATAGTTTGTAAGTTTACCCTCAATATCATAAAGGACTTACTTGTTGGACTTCTATTTCATGATTCTATTCATTATTCAATTTGAGGTATTGAATTTTTCAGTTAATGCAGTTAGGTTACATTTGGGTTGCCTACCTTAATTCCATCAGTTTCTGTTTCACAAATACTGACACAATGTTCTTAAGGGGTCTACCTTTACTTATACTTACATTTTCTGAAACCATTGACCCTTCCCTTTGCCATCAATAATTTTATTTTCCGTAATAACAATTTTGCTTTTAGATCAATATTTTTCTAACATTTATATTGCCATCATAGCTTTTAGTTACGTATTCTTTGTGTGTTAGAGCTGTATATATATTAATCCAACTTATCTACTGCTTTGTATCTTTTTATCTATATCTTCCTATTTCCTTCATAGCTTTTTTCCCCGTGATTCTTCTCTCAGCATAATTACATCTTTATTCTATATTGCTTCTGTTTTAGACAGCCTAAAGATGGGTTTTGCCTTAAAAAAAAACTATTCTGGCAATCACAAGCTTTTAATTTGAGCCCGTGACTAATCTACTAATATTTAATCTAATATTTAAAGTAATTACTGGTAAATAGGCATTATATCAGCTACCAGTCTCACTCTTTTCTGTCTTGTCTCTTGCTCAGTATTCAATTCTTGGTTTTGTGTTAAATGCATTTTGCTGGGCATTGTTGATTGTTTTTTAAACTATCTTTTATTTTTAAAATGTTATCTATTCTTATTATTATTTGCTCACTTGGTGTAAATAAATATACTAGATTATTGTTGCAGACTTTACCTCAAAAGAAACAAGGAGAGGCTAAGGGTAGAATTGTTAAAACTCTATTTGCAATTGCTGTGACTTAGAGTAAAGATTCAGGCCATGGACAGGACCCATAGGAATAAACCTAGGTATGAACTGCTTTTGTATCTCTATCAATTCACTTCATATTTAAAGCCTGAGGGTTGTAAAATAAGAACAATGTAATTACCTCATCATTCTGTTTTTGTTGATTGACATGTAGAAATACAGAAACACACTTATTGCTTAACAATACAAATAATTTGCACCTGAAATTCATTTGCTTAGTTCCTTGGAGCCCTACAGAACAAAATGTTTGTAACAAATACAGCTGTGCTGGCAATACTGTTGCATTAGAGAAAACAAAAAGTTGGTCTTCAGTCCAAGGAGCTTATAGGCCAAGTCAGGAAGGACATTGAGGAGACCTAGCTTTTGTTAGGTTTGCTGTTTTCCCAACTTATCCTGTGCTTTGTTTGTGGTATAGCATTGCTGTTACTGATGTTTTAAAGCCTGTGTGTCTGTTTATCTCACCAGCCTTTACAAAGCTTATTCAGCCTTCAGGATCCAAGTTAGACATCACCTCTGTGAATTCTTTGTTAATTTCCACCTTCCTTGGGACCCAATCAAATGCCCTTTCCACACTGTTTTGTGCTCTTCCTTATATTAGCCAAAACTACATATGTTCCAGTTGATTGTGCCTGTTACTCTATTCTTCAAACTATCTTTCTGATCACTGCTAGGATGGCAGAAGATATGTGCAAATAGAAGTAAGTGTATATGTAAATGATGTTAGCTATATGTTCAGGCACTATGTCTGAAACATTTTCCTTTCATTGCCACATCGCATAAAATTCTTCAAGTTGAGAACTGTGAGTGAAATCACTAATCTGACAATCATCTTAATGAAATCAAAGAGTTTTTCTATGTTTCTATATTTTTAAACATTTAAAATTGGGTATTAGCTCCAAAAGCAGTCTTAAATATTTGCTAAATCATGTTGAGGCTGCCATTAATCTCTTAACTTTTGCCCTCATCTGTACAAGGGAAGGCTATCTATCTGCCCTTTTTCTCTTTCACAGGGATATTTCAAGGATAAGTGAGAACATGGCTTGTGAAAGGTTAAAGCAGTATAGAAATGCAAACTGAAATGTTGTTCTCATTAACTACCTTAAAATGTGCTGTGTGTCCATATTGCAGCACTTGAGTATGAGGACTTTGGCTAACCTCTTTGCAGCTGCATTAAAGAGGATTCTCCATGAGCTGCCTAAGAGAAGCCAAGCATCTGATTACAGCTTAGAGCCCCAGAACAGCAATCAAAAGTTACCAAGGGGATGCTAGGACTTCAAGATTGTTTCCCATTGCATAGGAGGCAAGAGATTGCCTTGGCCACCTGCTTCCTGTCTCCACCATGACTCACACCTTTCAGATTCACTTGGACAGAAGTTCCGATGAGATCTGCTCTGGCCACCGCCCAGAGATTGCTGGTGCTAAGGCTCAGGTAGCAGGCAGGGTGAAAGGACAGATGCAAAGCTTGGTGCTGAGATTTGGAAGGGTTGAACCAAGATCACAACCAGCTTTTAGCTCAGTCTCCATTTTCGGCCATGTAAATGTGAGGCCATTGCTTCCTGATAAGATGCACAGAAAGGGATGTACATTTCATTTCTAGAATGTACCGTCCTGAAAGATAAAACACTCAGGAACCCTTCCAGATCAAAAAAATACTAAATGAACACTGCCAGATAAATGTAATACTTGATCCTAGATTAGATTCTGGACCAAAAAAATGTCACTGAGGCAATTGATAAATTTTGAATACACACTATAATGTTTTTGTCTTTGTGGAGTAAATCTCATGATGTTGAAAATTGTGCCCTGGTTGTAAACCATTTTTGTCCTTAGGAAATATGCATTTGGGTGTTTCAGTGTATAGGGCATGCTACGTTCAACTTCCTCTCAAATGACTCAAGGTAAATGGAGCAAAATAAAAATGACTGATGAATGTGCATAAAAATAATACAGGATCTTTATTATTACAATTCTTCTGTAAGTCTGAAGAGATAAAAATGTTTTTATAATAACATTATACCAAAATCTAAATGTATATTTAATTTGAAGGTTTGACTAGGAAGGTGTGGTATAATTTGTTGCCTTTGTTTGTTTTTCTATCTTAAGAAAAATTCATCTTAAGAATAGAATACACTGAGAACTGTGCAAAGAAGATAACAGCCCAGCTCTGACAATGCTGCCATTTAGGAGTTTTATCTAGTTCTTCAGTGTCTAAAATTGTTTACAGAATTGAGTGGAAAAATAAACAAGTCACACATGTCTACTAATTCAATCAGGAGAAACAAATTTGACAATGCCAAAACTCACCTGAATGATTTACAAAGAATGGGTCCTCAACCTAAATGAACTGGATATACATGTCAGTCTAAAGGCTGAATGATACAAGTGTGTAGAGGAAATGCTCAAGCTGCTTTCGACACTTTGGGAAAGCTTGATGGAAAGTGCTGGCATAGAGCACATTTCCCAGAAAGGAAAGGAGTTGCAGAAGGACATAAAGTGAAGGTGCACTAAGAAGCAATGTAGTCTAGGCAGATGTTCCTGACACTGAAATATCAGAGACAGGTTGTTACCATCTTGTCACATCTAGATTATCAACTTTTGCTACTTAGAAAATAACAAAAAAAAACTTGACTGTAATGTGATTTTCATCCAACTCACAGCCTCCCAGGAACACAGACTACAGAGACAGTTGAGTGTATTCTGAAATCCAATAGGTCAAGAAGGATAATCCAAAGGTTCTTGTGAGGAGCAATACAAAAAATAAAAGGGCTCATTAAAGGAAAGAAACAGGCATTATTAATAACAGAGCATGCAAAAGCCAAATTAATTAGGAAACTAAAACTGTGCTGTTACAAAAGAGAAAAAAAAAGATAATGGCAAGATTTATTGGATAGTGGTATGCCATGAATATTTTTAAAGTTACATTGTGTGTGTGTGTGTGTGTGTGTGTGTGTGTGTGTACATTTTCCTGTACCACATCACACATAGGGAGGCCAGAGGTCAACTTTTAGGAGTCATTTTTCTCCTGCCATGTGGGTTCTGGGGACTGAGCTGAAGTTGTCAGGCTTGGTAACAAGTGCCTTTACCCCTGAGGCATCATCTCTCTAGTCATGCTGTTAAGTATTTAACAATTAACTTTCTGTGGGGAAAATTATAATCTTATTTGCTGGTTTCTACGGTCCAAATAATCCTACTGTGACCAAGTTAAGACTAAGAGCATGATATCACTACACATATAGTTAAAAGTGAGGCATGTGCGTGCATGCATGCGTGTGTGTGATCAGTGGGTATTATGTGATTTGTATGTTTTCAGGGATAACCATTTGGTATTGGGTAACCAATTAGTGTGCTCTTCCCTGAATAATACTCTTGCTCTCAGCAATCCTTACTTGCCTGTAGTTCTTTTCGTAGGGTTGAGGCCTCATGAGCTCTCTCATTTCCATATTTTCTTTAAAAAATTCAACTCAAAAGCTAGTGTAAACTGACTCTAGCATACCACTAGTGGTGACCTGCATACTAGTTCTGTTGCTAATTCTGTTGCACTAGTAAGGCATCTGGATTAGTTTCTATTTCCTTGTCTATAATAGTCTTATTGAAGTAACTCAATAAAATATTTCCATCTACAAAATCTCCCATTCAGATCATTCTATGTTGGAGTCAAATATATGGTTAAGACATTGATTTCTTGCATCTTACACAAAAGCTTCAGGGCCAAAATCTCAACATAACTTGCTTTCCAGTGTTATAATTAGAGGGAAAAAACACATAACTTGCTTTCCAGTGTTATAATTAAAGGGAAAAAACACATCCATACTATCTAAGGTATAAGAAATTTAAAGCAGTGAACACACCAGATTCTCTACATAAGGCTGATTTCTGGGAAGGAATACGCTTGGAAACAGATGCTATGGATTTGCTAGGGATTTTTTTATGTGCTATTTATTGAATCTAGAGTTTTGTATCCTTTATGCATACACTGCACAAAACTCTCCTTAGTAATGAAGAATGCACACAACAAAACTAGGGTCCATTAGTTCATTGATGTCCAGCAAATCTGAAGAGAGTAACTAGTCACAACCTTTAAAAGAATTGTAAAGTTTATTTGTATCTGAGCATCACATGTGTGCAGTACTTGTTCAGGCTAGAAGAAGGCATCAGATCCTCCAGAATTAGAATTCGATGTGAGTCACATGGTATGGGTGCTCAGAACAGAACCTAGTCCTCTGGAAGGAGAGTACAACTCTTACCTACTGAGCCATCTCTCCAGTTCCAACTCAATGCAAGTTTTAACTACTATATTTATATTACATCCATTGACGGGTGCCTAATGATGTAAGGCACCCTCAGTACTTCCTTTGTCATGTGTTTGAATTGGTGTGGCAAATGCTTGTGGTTTTCTTTCTCTCATTACTTCAGAATAAATATTGGAGACCTTAGTACTACACTTTGGGTGAAATGCTAAAATGGAAAAAAAAATGATAAAGTCAAAGGTTAGAGAAATCAATAAACCTAACTCAAGGCTTGTTCCCTGCTGGAATTCTTGGGACATCAACCTAATGGAGTCAACAAAGGTGAGTTCTAGTTTCAAAAAGAAATGTGCTGTTGAAGCACAATGGGTGAGCAAACCTCCATGCAGCCTTTCAAGAAACTGAGTGCAAAGGGGTTTAGTAAGGTATAAGAGACATAATACCTTGTGCTTCCGCAGGCTTCCTGGACTAGTGGGTGTAGAGATAGGAGACTGCTTCGATTTAGGTGTTGACAGCTGGCTGCTGGATGTTCCATTTGCTAACCCAAGGCAAGAAAAAGGGAAAGAATGAAAATGAACAGCATCAAAAAGAGCAAGTTCTTTCTCCTTTTAAGACACTAAGAACATTCAAACAAGTCAACCAAAGGATTTGTTAGAATCAAACCCAAGGGAAAAGAAACACATTCTTCAAAGGCCCAAGAACTGCCATCCTCACTTAATGTTGTCTGGCACAGTGCAAGGTATCCATACCCTCACCCTGTGTTGCTTCACAGTAACGCTGATTTATTTCTTTCCAAACCTTTTTCATTTTAATCACCAAGTTTTATCCTCACATCTCCCGGGGCAGATTGAAAAAGCTTTCTTTTGCTTTAATTTTGGAAAACAAAGAAAGATAAGATACAGAGAAGGCATGTGCCTTACACTAAGGGAAAGAAATATGAGCACTTTGGCCTAGTATATATCCCTTTTGGAGTCAGTTGAATGAGACTGATGTATGACAGACCCACTATGAACCTCCACCTTTTCTTATTCACCTCCTCTTCCTTTACTACCATTCCCTGGGTAAAAACACAGAAGGAAAGAAACAGAAAGAAGGAAAGAACAGGAAGAGAAAGAAATGAAGAAAGGAAGGAAGAAAGAAAGTCAGAAAGAAGGAAATAAATTGAATGAGAAGCACAAAGTAAATTTTAAAGAAGAGCTCAAATGAACAAAAATGGAGCAGAAGATAGAATAAAAATAGTGAAAGATCTGGAATGGAGACGAAAAAGAAAGGGAGATTAGAATTAAAACATAAGACTAGAGCAATATGCATAGAGACATGGAATAATTCTAGGTAAATGCAAACAACATCAAGGTATAGCCCAAATGTGTCTCAAGTCAAGCACATGATGGAAATGAGATGAGTTTTTTTTTACATCTCTGTGTTCCACTGCAATTTCAAGCTGTTTTCAATCCCCCTGCTAATGAGCACTTTTAATATGAAAAAACAAAGGTGTCATATCAAAATGTGATGAATAAATGGTTTTCCATGACATGTTCTGCTTTCTCATGCTGAAATATTTTTGATCACAGGATCTGCTAGAAAGATATTCTGAAGTATGCTATTAAAACAGAGGGGAGTGGGGCAGAGGGAGAGAACACTTGAGTGTAAAGGTAGTCTAATAAATTGCACTTAGTCCCAAAGATACTCTTTGAACTTCTGTATCATGAATATTCCCTGAGTATATACCTCCTCTCCATCACTTATGATGTTTCCCTAGTTTTGAAAACACGCCCATCCTTCCATGGAAAGGCTACCATAACTGTCCTTCCCGGATAGTGAGATCAACAACTAACTTATCCACCATTATGGAGCCCTCATCTAATACCTGTTGGAAACAGAAGCAAACACTCATACATAAACACTGAGTCGAACTAGAACCCAGATGCAGATGGAGAAGACAAGACCAGGCTGCAGAAACACATAGAGACTGATGGGAGATGTCATTCTGTATATGTTTCTCATACTGGTTAATGAATAAAGCACTGTTGGCCAATAGGAAAGCAAGATAGGCGGGACTAGGAGATGAGGAGGAAAGAGGAAGTAGTAAGTAAGGAGTCAGCATGGAGAGATCAGGGAGACCAGATGCCTGCCCCACTCCCCAGTAGGTGAAACCACGTGGAAATACATAGAAATGGGTTAATACTTAAGGCAGAGCTAGCCGATAAGAAACTAGTACCTGGCCAACAGAATTGTATCTAATACAGAGTCTCTGTGTGTTATTTGGGGCTGGCGGCACAGTGGCAGGACAAGACCAGGCAGCGGGCGAAAAAACCTTACTCCTTACAAGAAACAGCTGACCTGAACAAGGAGGAGCTAACGGGCCCCCAGACTCATAGCTGGGAATCCAGCATGGAACTGACTCAGGCCCCACTGAATATGGGTCTCAGCCAGAAGGACTCAGCAATCTAAGGGACCTCAGACAGTGGAACCAAGATGTATCCCTGGTGCACAAAAGGACCTTGCTAACACATCCCCCATGGAGGGATAACTGCCTTAACCTAGAGACAGGAGAGAAGCCCTAGTCCCTACTTCAAATGACCTGTCTAATCTACATGACCCCAACTGGATGGCATTGCCCTACATGTGGAATTGGGGTGGGGGGATGGGAGGGGAGGGTGGTCAGGTTGCATGTGAGAGGCCAGAGAGGGTAAAAGGGAGGGAGAGAGGGAGGGAGAGAGAGGGAACTGGGATCGACATGTAAAATAATAAATTAAATTTAAAAAAAGAAAGAAAGAAAAGAAAACACCCCCATCAATGGAAGAAGTAGAAATACCAATGCTGCACCGTTGTGGTAGTTGCTCAGATTATCCATGTTCAAATGAACTGAAAATTAACCACTTGGGAACCCACTGACTGACTTTACTCAGTTGTCTGTCATTTAATCCTTTAGAAGCTTTCCTCCCTGCCATTCATACCATTAGCCAATAACCATGGACCACCACCTATGAGACAAGGTTTTGAAAAATAAATACATTGCTTCCTGGGGGGGAGGAAAGCAAGGGTTAAGTAAAGTAAGTAGGTGGATAAAGGCCTGCAAAAGATTTTCTTGAGACCAAAGGACAGAATTTGAAATAAGGGAACTTGGAAATAAACAAGAAACAAGACATGAATATTTGGAAAATTGAATCTGGACTACATAAAAGTCCAGAGCCTGAAAGTAGACTTGTGGCTGCTGCCAGAGCCTGGAAGAGGGAAGAAGTGCAGGAAAGTGCTATGCTTTTGCTAATGATTGGGGGCTTTGTTTTGGAGTCACAGCTATTTTAATGGTGACAAACTCTGCAGCTAACTAAAATCCAGTGTGTTTAAGTTAGGGCATATCAATAAAGCTATGTTTAAGAAAATAAATTAAAAGTAGCTAAGTAAAGAGAGGGCAACGTGTATTTTAGGCATTAGAATTACACCAGAAGGCAAGGGGATGTGAAAGGATACAGTGTGTTTCCCAAATGAAAGTAGCTCACAATAGCTCAAGGGTAGAGTAACAGAAGGAATGTTCAAACAAATACAAGTGAAGACTAAGGATGTGAGCCAGATTTTGGTGGGTCTTTTCTGTGATCCAATAAGACATTTAGAGTGGATCTAGGGCAGTGGAATAGGCCTATAATCTCAGCACTTGAGAGACTAATGCAGGAAGATTGCAAATTTAAGACCAACGCAGGCACCTTAGCAGCACCTCAGGACTTTTCCAACAGTTTAAAGGCTGGGGAAGTAACTCAGCAGGTTACTTCCTAGGTTTATTTTCTAGTTTATAACATAAACGTTTAGGCTTGATCATTGAAGGAAAGTCTCAGGAGCATTTTAAGCTGAAATGTATACAAGCAAATTTAAATTTAAAACTTATCCCAGCCTCTGAAATGAGAGTAGGATGGATAGGATGGCTTCAGAGTAGAGACAATCAGTGTTTATAGCTCCAACTAAGGCAATGTGGAAGGAAAAAATGGAACCTTTGTGTAGATAGAGTTTTAGATGTTACACAAGTATAGAGGAGGGAAGAAGAGGAGCAGGGAGAAGAACATGAGGGATCAGCATGCCTCAGCATTTATCAACTGACTACAGCTATGACTATTCATGTTCTTTAACTTCCAGATATTCTTGCCTGTGTCGTCAGAAACTCTATTCAACCAACAACTTCAGAGGTGGTACATACATATACACTCCATATATGCTTTTCTCTACATCCTCTGCATACATTTAGATGCTTATATAAAGCACTTATATACTGTCTCCATATCCCTATCACACTGGATCAATCTTACATCATCCATAAATAAAGGCCTTTATCATTGACCTTCAACAAGCTTGAACAACAGGTTTTCATAATTTAACTGTCATGTACTACAGTGTTGAAGAACTGAAGATATTCTCCCATGCTTTCTCAGAATTTGGTGATGGGAAAAATTGGAAGATGGACATAGAGAAATGAGAAACTTGTAGATGTGAATCAGCAAACGGAGGGAACCCCTACACTTAAATCATAGATCAAAACGTATTTATATACACATTTTGTCTTTAGTCTGTGAGAAAAACTTTGAAATGATACAATTTGGTATGGAATATAGAGCAAATTCTTACAAATACAAATTAAAATAAGAAGCAGGATGTGATGTAGATGGGGGTCTGATGAATTTTTTGTGTGTTTTTGGACTAGCAAATCCTAAAGAATAGTGATTCTCAACCTTTGGGCCGTGACCCATTCACAAGGATAGCATATTAGATATCCTTCAGATCAGATATTTACATTGCAATTCATAACAGTGGCAGAATGACAGTTGTGAAGTAGCAAAGAAATAATTTTATGGTTGAGGGTCACCACAACATGAGGAATTGTATTAAAGGGTCCCAGCATTAGGAAGATTGGGAACCACTGGTTTATAACATGGCGTGTTGAGAACTACTGTCACAGAAAGACTATGTTGTCTTTCATCTTGAGAATGAATGGAGGTTGTACCACTGACGAATAGCCTTCCTTTTCCCTTACTATCACCTTTCCTTCTCTGATAATTGGGGAACACCCTGGGAGTTCCCATCTGCCTCTTGTCTTTTCTGTTCCTCCTCAGAATAACAAAATAGTCTCACTGCTCTCAGCTTTATGTGTAGACTTCATCCTCTCATTTCTTCTTTTAGTAGAATTCCTTTTTCCTCTTTGCAATGGTATATGCCACACTCATTTCAACCTCTCTGGCTACCTTATCGCTATTTTCAAAAAATATGATTATTCATTTACTGGGTGACAGCACTGCCAACCCTCTCCCTGATTCATATACACATGCACCATGTAGAGGAAATAGAAACAAGATTTGGATGCACAGATTTCTGATTCCAAAGCCTGTGTATACTCTTTTCTCTTTGTTTTCAACATTTTTGTTTGTTCTTTTGTTTTTCGAGATAGTCTTTCTCTGTATGATCCCAGCTGTCCTGCAACTCTCTTTGTAGACCAGGCTGCCCTTGAATTCACAGAGATCTACCTCCTTGAGTGCTGAGATTAAAGGTGTGCCCCACCACCCCCGGCTGTTTTCAACTTTTGTGACATAGGCCTTTACTTTTTTAAACAAATGCTCCTGGGATTTCTTCTTCTGACAGTTCCCCCCCCCCAACAGGGACTAGGGGAAATAGAGAAAGGGATAGCAGAGAAAAAGGAAGGGCCAAGAAGAAAGTAGGAGCAGCAACAAAAGCTGGGGCTCACCTTCAAGAAAACATCTAACCTGTCTGATCTGGTTCAGGTTAGAAAGCAGTTATAATGCATGAGCTTTTCTTCAATGAAGCAAACCAGCTGGGCACATACAAAATGTCACAAAACAATAGCGCACAGGAGAGCCAGCATGGCATAACTCCCCTCCTGTATCTGTGCTCTGTCTGCCAACTCTCTTAGCTGGCACTCTTCAACTGTGCAGCACAATCGCCAAGCTCAACCCCACATGGTCTTGTCTCACAGGATTTTGAGGGTGGTTAGGTCTGTCCTTGGCCCTGCACTCATCTTTACTTTCTTGGACCCATCAATATTTCCTTTCTAAATGGAACAGGGCATGCCCAAACAGGATGGCTGGTTAGGTTAATAGGCTGACCTACCTGGATTTACAAGGATTTAAACACTACAATAAAATGTGTTTGTGTATGTGAAGTGGGAGTTAGGGTGCTAGTTTTCAAAGAACAATAGAAAAGTCAGCTTTCAAGTATGAGTAGTCATAAAAAGAGTGAACAGCAGAGTTCATGCTTAGGTTCTAGGTTGTATGTTCCCCTGTCTGGAGGATACACACATCCCTAAAGACTAAGACATATGTAACTGCACATAAGATGTATCTAAGTGGTCCCAAGTGAGGTAATTAAAGAGTTGTCTAGGTAGTGAGTAATACAAGGTGTATACACTTTCTTAGTTCAAGTTCACTTGACCAGGATGGAACAAAAAAGAAAGGGTATCTTGGCATGTGTTTATTTGATGAGTAGACACCAAACTGACTTTAGTGCTCATTCATTTCATGATGATCCACTCTACCATGATTGGAATACTGGAATACTGACACTGAGACACATTCAAAATCAAGCCTATTGGTTTTTATATGATGTTTATTCTGAAACCAAAAAACTAATTAACTCCAGAGGCCTCCTCCCCTATTAATAGTTGTTGCTCTATGGTTATTTTTTAAAACATTTGTAATATGTGATCTCACATGGTTCCTCTCATTACTAAAATCTCTTTAATCAACAAAGGTACAGATGAGAAGATTTGCCTTGTTCACAGTATGTAATTCATCTCCTTTATGGATGATGGATTCAGGATTGGATCACAGAATCCATTTCACAATCTCCCACTGTGATCCTTGTGTGATTTATTCTCAACCTTATTTTTGTCATCTCTTTAATGCCTTACAGAGGGATATCTCAACCCACAATTCAGTCAGTTTCACATTTTCTCATATTGAGATGCTCTAACATTTCTTTCATTATGGAATAAATATTGCCTGCTTCCTCCATATTCACATAGATTCTTTTTCTGGAAGGCTATCCAAGTGAAGCCAGGGCAGTTCAGACTCACTTCAGAGCAAAGCCAAATGACAGACCTATGGTTGTCACACATCCATTCCAAAGTGCCCTTGGCTGCAGTGTCTGGATCACTTTGGTTAATTGTTTCTGCTAAATAGAAATGTTTTTGTTCCTCTTCCCAGACTCATCCATCAAGGAAGCAAGAACTGAGAGCCCAGAAACAGTTCTTCAGGGATTTGTTCATTGGGCAGTTTCTCAAGCCAAATTCAATCATAGAATGTGAGATACTGTAGATTTACAAGATGAAATGTGGATTTGAAATCTATTTCCTACTGTGTTTTGGAAAATGCAGTGTTGTGAATTCTTTAAACAAAATGGAGAAGAGTTTCCTCTGTCGGAAAACACCTTTATTTACCCAACCTTGTGGGTGGAACCCAGGGCTTCACTTATACTAGGCAAGTGCCCACCACTGACTTATAACTGTGGTTAATATTGCAATATTTTAATACAAATGAGTTTTCCTCAAGAAGGTGAAAACGTGAGAGAGTTTTTGTCTTCATACAGCCCTGCCAAGAATATCAGTTCACCTTGGAGTGACTTTAGAGGAATTAGTAGAATCTATTCAGAGCAGACCATTAGAAACAAAGGCAGCTACTTACCTGCAACACTGTGTTCAATTCAGCACAAGATAATGACCCAGAAACCACCCCAATACCTCTTGGCCTTCCCACACCCTTCACCTGGAGGTGGGCCAGGGAGAAGGACACTAAGAAGCAAGGACCATCGAAAAGAAATCTTTGTGATCACCACACTGAAAATCCCATACCCAGCCTCCAATGCCTGCTGAGAAGATTTCTGGGTTCTGGCTCTTGAATACTAAATAGTTGTACAACATTGGAAAGACCTTGAGAATCTGAACTGCTCCTGAGTTTCTCAATGTTAAAGAAAAACAACCTATATAATTATCCTTTTGTAACTTAATTCATAGTGCTATTCTGATGGACAACAGAGATGATTAAAATGTTTTGGCAAAATAAGGCATAATTGTATTACTTAATAAATAGTCATTCGTCACATTAAAATGTGGCTAATCAGATTTCAGACGTAGGTATTACGTATAAAATTCAGAGCAATTTCAAAGAAGGTAAGCATCTCAATAGTCTCTTATATTGGTCACACACTGGAATGGTTACTGTGCTTACTTTGGCAGCACATATACTAAAACTGAAATGATTACCTTTGAATGGATTAGTAACTAAAATCTATATTAATTGTTTGCTCTTAATTTTAAATGTAACCACTAAATATTTAAACAATATGCATGTGATGATGTCATATGAAACTCATTATTTTGTGCAATTAATAATACAACCTTTGAAACACATGTAGCATACAAAGCTTGCAATATGATCCATATTAGTTCTATTTCATGAAGGTCAGAACACTCAGGGAAGAATGCTTAGGTTTAACTAAGAACAGTTCACAGATTATAGTTCTTTCACAAAATCTTGTTGTTTGTGTCCCTTGGACCAAGAGTTAAGGAGATAGTTACACGTTAAAAAGTCATGGTGGTAGTACATGTTCCTATAATATTAGCACTGAAGAGGCATAGATAGACAATTCCTGCCACATGCAGAACATCTAGCCTAATCAGCAAAGCCCCAAATTCCAGTGAGAGATCTGTCTCAAAAACCAAGGTAGGCAGTTCATGGGGAACATATATGTTTGTCTCCAAACAAGATTTTTTATGTCTCTGAAATGATGGAATTGGTCTTCATGGGGATACTGGTGATCTTAAGGAAGTCTTTTATGTCATGCAGAGGGCATCAGCTTCTACAAATGAAGTTAACATGAACAATAGAAAAAGAACACTCACCGTCTTGGTCGTTACCTGAGTCAGCTGGAGACTTGCTGCGACGCATTGGGCCTGGACTCTTGGCTGATGTCTTTTGAGGTGTTGGGGAAGCTTTTGGGCCAGCTGTGGCAGACGGATTCCCTTTCATGACTCTGCATTCTGGAGACAAAGGATACAAGCAGCTTAAGGGAAGGTAGAACTGAGAATCTCAGCACACTACCAGCATCTCAAGTGGCTCAGAATTACAAGGTATTCCTAATTTTTTTGTAGGAATTATGGCTATGGTAAGGAAGGCATAGGAGATATTTTCAAAAGTCTCTTGGAATAAACCAAGTATTTAAGTTCCTCAATTCTAGAGTAAGAACAGATATTGTAAAGCGAGTCATCTAGATCATGTGTCAGCTTGATCATCTGAAATTGACCAAGCCATACTTGAAAATAGGATCTGTGGAATATTTGCATTTATTTTATTAGAATACAGGTAACATACCTCAGCTATCAAGGCTGCATAAATGCAGAGTCCCTGAGTAAACTCCTACTCGTTGTCTATTATTATTACACATTGTGATAGGTATGTTCATAACATCATGCCATTCCATTTCAAAAACACCATTACTACTGCTATACTGAATTTTGTTTGCTCCAATTTTTATTAGGGTTGATGAACTTCAGTGATCATTGTCAAGAGCCACAGATGAATAGAGAATAAGAAATTGGATACAGAAGCAAACACCCACAACTAAACACTGAGCCAAACTAGAATCCAGATGCAGAGAGGGAGGACAAGACCACACTGTAGAAACACATAGAGATAGCTGACCTGAACAAAGAGGAGCTAATGGCCCCCAGACTGATAGCTGGGAATCCAGCATGGGACTGACTCAGACCCCCTGAATATGGGTCTCAGCTAGAAGGCCTGAGCAGTCTAAGGGACCTCAGACAGTGGACTATACTACATACCAACACGCCAGAGCAGAATGACTAGAAAAAATTGTTTATGTATAGTTCTTTCTTGATGGTGCAGGTTAGTTCACATTCTACAGTATATAGTTCAAGAAATGTGGTCATTATTGGGGCAGATGACAAGTTTCATCTAGTATGAAGTCTTCACTTCTGGGAGATCCAGTTGACCTTTCCCTTAGTGTGTCATGCATTCAAACACAAAAGAGAAATACTAGCAATATCAAGCCTTGAGTTACTGATTTTGAATATTCTCCAGGTCACATAAGTTCATGAAAACCCTAAGGGATGAAAAGAAGCAGAACAAAAATGAAACAAGTCCAATGATGGTGTTTACCGTTCTCATCCAAAGAAAAATCGTCTTGAGCATAGCGGAACTTTTCAGGACCACAAGCAATGAACACATCATCATCACCAAAGAAATCATGGAGACAGGTTACCTATGGTGAAAGCAGAACTATTGGGTTAGTGTCTGATGTCCTTATAGCAATAACTTCACATTGTGTTAACAAGGTCCACAACTTCACACCTAGGCCATCATCACTAACAATCAGGGATTTTTCACTCTTTCTCACAAAATACCTACCATGTTCATAGTCTGCACTATGATCCCTAGTGAGTAAACATAAATGCATCATTGCCTTTCCATGTTATAAATATACTCACCTTGTCTCCATGTCATCAAGACTAAGGTTGAGATGATGCCACAAATGGAATGGTTCCTTCTGAAGAAAAGTCACCTAACACAGGTCCCAACAAATGGTACCTCTTCTAGGACCTCAAAAGTAAAATACTCATGGTCTAGCCAAACTTTAGGTCTAGATAAAGGCAGTTGAGACAGATTGTCTGCAGTTTCTTATGTATAGACCTTGTAGCTGTCCCAAAGTTGGGAATTCTTCTCTTCATATTCATGTGCTCTAAAGGTAGACATTTTTTTAAATTTCTTCAGTCTTACAAAGACCGAACTCTTGGTTTTAAAAAAAATTACTCAGAGTTTCGTTCCACACTGAGAAACTAACAGGAGATCTACCGCTGACCACTTTAAATCTCATCATGGGCAATGGGTCCAATAAAGCTATGTGCCCAGGACCCTTCTTGCCTTTGAATGTGATACTTCTTTATAGTGGAGACAGTCTTCCAGCTCTCTTCCAAAATTAGGATCCCTGGGAAAGTAGCCTGATCCCTTTAGTCTCCCCACTTCTCAGCTTTCCTAATTACATCTGATAATTAGTCCAGCACATCAGGCAAACCCCAGGAGGAACCATGGAGTCAAAAACATGCTTTTCTGACTTCTTGGATTGTAAATGTTCAAAGCCTCTAATTGTTCTAGAATCTCATTCAAGCTGCCAGCAATATCTTTCTACAGGCACAGATCTCGCAAACTAACAACAGCTTGCTGTGTGCAGAAAGCAGTACATTACAATTGAAAAAAATGTTTATATTAATAACATCATCCCCCCACTCAAGATCTTTTCAATCTGTTTCCCCAGCCAGGATGATTGCAAGCCTTACACAAAGAGGGAAATGCTTAAAGATTACACCTTATTGTCTAAGCCTTCCAACCATCTATGAAATGCCAAGGGGAGGAAGGGAGACTTGCAGGACTGCCAGAGTCATTCCTATTAAGCTTCTTCCTAGTTCTGAACCTCAGCCTCACCAAATGCACCCAAGCCCTTTTTCCAGTCAGCTTGTCTAGTCTTCATTGACTTACTACACAGTCATGTAATGGCAATCTGAGCTTTTACTGATTGTGTCCTTACTCTGAGATAGGACCTAGACTTGTCTGACTACTTCTAAAACTGTTATCTCCAATCAGACTCAAAAAAGCTATTGTATTTACTACTTTAGAGATAAGAAGTCTGAACATCAGAAATAAGTAAATTACCCAGCTTTTAAAAAAATCAGTAAATCTAAGCAAACTTCTAATTTAATGTTCCCTCTACCATCCAGTAAAAAGAACACTTATATAGATCTTGGGAGCTGACAAGAACAAGAGTCACAGATATCACACCACAGAACTCACACTCTGATGGAGTGACACACATTGAAACAAAGCACATTTCAACTTAGCTTCAAGGATGAGAGAACCTATATGTCTCATGGAAGCTATTGATTAACAATCATATCCAAGTGACCTAGTCTCTGGTTGACAAGGTTAGTTCAAGGGGCATTCTGCATGTGGTCTGGAATTAACTTCCAATAAAAGAGCTTAGCTACGTGCTTTGAGCTCTACTCCAGATCTCCTAACAATGTCTTGGACACTGAGTCAATACAATCTGGAACTTTTAACTTTTAGAAACTGGCTGGGTCTGCATTGTTTTTGTTTTTGTTTTGTTTTACTGAGACTACACTTCACCCCACTACCTGCCTTCATTTTTGCTCGTGAATGAGGAGTGTCTTCACTCTTGGGCTAGCTTGACTATCTCTAGCAATTAGTAATTTATTTCAAGACCTGTCTGTGTTTTGTGGACATTTACCTTATCCCCACTGGACCACAGTTCAGGTTTGAAACTCCCTCTGAATTTCATTGTGAATCCTGATAAAGAGTTTATGGTCTAATAAGAATTTGGCCTAGCAGTGGAGCCAGGATGTATCCCTGGTGCACAAAAGGACCTTGCAAACACATCTCCCATGGAAGGATAACTGCCTTAACCTAGAGACGGGAGAGAAGCCCTAGTCCCTACTTCACATGACCTGTCAGATCTACATGACCCCAACTGGATCACTTCCCCTACATATGGAATTGGGGTGAGGGGATGGGAGGGGAGGGTGGTTAGGGTGCATGTGAGAGGGCAGAGAGGGAGGGAGGGAGGGAGAGGGAACTGGGACCGACATTTAAAATAATAAATTAAATAAAAAAATTTCTGCATCTTCTTAGAATCCCCCATGACAGCGCCCCTTACCAGCAGGAAGTAGTTTGGAAAGAACGACGCCCAAACTCCCAAATATTGTCTATAAATGTTTGTTTTCATTTAAATGGACTTGGTTATATAAAAGAAAGAAAGGAAGGAAGGAAGGAAGGAAGGAAGGAAGGAAGGAAGGAAGGAAGAAAGAATTTGGCCTAGGCCAGTCATCTTAGAGTGTATACAAAGAAGAGAGGAAGGAGAAATACTCAGAGGACTTTTAATGGGTATAAAAAGAAAAGAAATCTACTGTTGATGGGAACAGATATGACCATTGAGAGACTTTGAAAAGTAACTAAAGCAAAAATTTAAGAACAAAAATGGAGAACCGTCTATAGATTCAGACATTGTTTTTCACACAGATATTGTAATTGTTTTAAAAAAAACATTATTTAATGGATGCTTTCTTTTTTATCTCAGTCAAATGCCATGATAACTTATTCTAGGATAAGAACACAGTACAGATTGTTAGAGTACTTGCAGTTACAACTAATCCTCTGCCAAGCCCAAGTAGCTCCTCCTCCTCTAAGGCTTAGCAAAAAGATTTTGGCTAGCCCTCCCTTTGGGGATCTTATAAGAAAGCCAATGTTCCCTATGCTTTTGACAAACTCACAATGGTGTTCTGGCTTCAAACACATTCATGTTGCAATCCAGCTGTTCAGCATCATGTTTCTTATGTGAACCTGCTCCCTATTTTACTGGCTTCAAAATGTAGACAAACACATCTTGTGTGTGTGGATACCCAGATTTTCCAAATACTTTCAATGCTGAGACATGCAGCCCCCATCTTCGTTATGGGATGAGAAAATAGAATGTTTTCTATCTTTAAAAAATGAGGATCTCAAGGCACAAAAAATCAAAGCTTCCCAGGGTTTCACAGTTGGCTCATGAAAGAGTTGGGACCAATTCTCAGGAGTCCTGCTTCAGTTCAGAACAAAATAATTAAATTGCCTGAGAGAACATGATGCTCTATACCTCTAGGCAGGAGACTAGAGAGTCCAATATACATTCTACTGTCATTTTGAAAACTGAAGTTTCGTTGTTAACCATATTTTTAATCCATGGAATAGAAAAACTTTTCTCTTTAGTGAAAACTGGGTACATAATGGAAAACAGGGACAAGGAGAATGAAGAATTTTAAGAAGCAGAGAAAGAAGGAAAGAAGAAAAGAACAGGATTCAAAATTTGTATGGTGACAATGTGACACAAAGTCCACCTTGGCTCACACTTCAAATGCATAATTTTCTAATTAGCTTTCTTGAAGCAGTCTTTTTAGAATAGAGTGACAACAAATGTGGTAACAGACTACTCACTGCAGTATCAGAGCATCCCCAAGAATAAAGGTCTTGCTGACATCAGCTCAAGTATGAATCATACTTAACCATTAAAGCAGACTAGAGAATACAGAGGCATGACACCCATCTTTATAATTAATCAACTACCAGCACAAAATCAATAAAAATTAACTCACATTAATACTGAATTATTACCTCAATGCTCTTCATAAAAAAGCCAAAACCAAACCAAACAAACAAAAAGCATGTGTAGGGTGAAGAACATCAGCTTCGTTGTATATTAGCATGAACCATATATTTTGTGGATGGCTCCGTGTCTTAAATGTCAAAGGACAAGTAGAGGCAACAGATCACTGTGTGCAAGCACATTGAGTCTATTAGCTGCAAATGGAAAATTCACCATGACTTGATTAGATTCTCCATTCACATATTACAGATAGTGGCTGTTTTTGCATGTGTCTGCTGCTACCATATTCTATGATTCATTTATCTAGTTCTTCAGAAAGAATTGCTCTTCAGTAATATTTATAAATCTGTGAGAGTCACTTCTGACATGTGCAATATTTTTAGTGAAAGCTCAACTCCCCCATACTGGTCATTAAACACTTTCTACAAAGGAACTATGTGAGAAATAAAAAAAAAATGAACAATAAAAGGCCCCTGCTTTCACAACTGACAGTGTAATAAGCATGTGTGAACTACACAAATAATTAGAATACAATGCAGGCCATTGTTAGCACTGTGTGGAGGCGCAAAGAGCATGAAGAATCTCGGCAGACAAAGAAAACAATAAAAAATAAAGATGATCTTGGCTTCACACAGTCATTTACACACATGACATGAAAGTAGAAGTGAGACAGTCTGGAAGAAAGAGTGGGACTAGTAGGGGGCTAGTGAAGACAAACATAGTCAAAGCATGATAATCCTGAATAAAACGTGTGTATAAAACCCATTAATGTCAATAAAAAATGTTTTATAAAGAGAACTGAGGAAGACTTCACAGGAAAGACAACTCACAAACTGAGTTGGGAAACAGAGATGGGATATAGGTTAATAGAAATGGTGTAATCTGGGCAAAGGTAGCTGTGTGAACAAAGGGTGAGAGGCAGGAGCATGCCATTCTCTTAACAGTGTTAGAAAAACCGAGCTACGTCTTAGTAGCTATGGTAACTGGTTTTACCCAACCCAAAAACACTGCACAGTACAGTCACCCAAATCCATATGCTAACCTGATGCACAGACACAACATCCAATTATTTGCCTCCTGCTAGAATTCAGGGTGAAGGAAAGGACAAAGTGTGTCTATGAGGAGAGCTGGCTCTGATGGTGAGGAAGAGGGAACCCCTTTGGCAAAGCAGACAAACCACATTGATTTCTTGGTTTTGCCAACAATGTGCCCTGGCCATAGAGAGTGGCTGGCAAGCTTTGCAAAGTGAGTTAATGAAATATTCAGCAAACATTACCAGTGAGGCTTTCTAGAAGTTACTGCCACTTTTATTCTGGAACATTCCATGCCTGCCAGCTCTGGACGGGCTCCAGTAAGAGGCCAACACTGACTTGGCTTCTTAGTCTGTGCAATGTTTTTAGTGATCCTGATTTTCTTATCAAACTCTTTTTCTTGGAGTTATCTTGGAGTTTTGCTAGTGGGTTTTTCAAAGAAACACTTTTGGGCCTGAATTTCCCTGAAGCCTTTGAGGAAATAAAAACAATAATACTTGTATTTCTACACTATATTTTTTACTGCTTTTGAAACCTTTCTAGGAGGGAAATTATTTGGGAAAATGAAAGTGTTCAGTAAAGAAGTGTTGAGATAGGCAACAAAAATGGTTGTTGTGTTTGATTATGATCAAAAATCATTAAACACACACACATGAAACTATAATGGAATTCTTCATTTTGTACAATGACTGTATGTTGATAAAAGTAAATTGAAAATCTTCCAGCACTTATTCTGTTATATTCTCTTCAACACCTCTAATTCTCATCCCAACCTAATGTAATCAGGATTCCATCTACATCCAGCTCTAGAAAGGCTGCTCTTGCCAAGATCAACAGCAACTTGAATGTTGTCAAATCCAATTCCACTTTCTACCCTCATTTGACACCTAGCAACAATGGTCCTCAAGTGAGCAAGTCTTTGCTCAATATTTTTCTTTTGTAGCTTCTGGAATGATGCATAGTTGCTAGTCTTTTTTTCTTATTCCACCTGAATATTTTATGTGATTTCTTTAGCCAATTCCTAAAGTTATTGATGCTATGGCTCTGACAGTGCTAATGGCTGAAAGTATTTGTTGTTCTTTTTTCTAATGGTGATTTGTTTGTGTGTGTAGTATATTTTATTGTGAGTGTACATCTGGTTGAACTAAATCATTTGGAATCCTGAAGAGAGCTAGTTTGGAGAAAGTTGCATGACACAAAGATTTGAATTTTTAAAGTCAACTTCTGGGTCAGTTTTCCAACCATTTGCTTAAAAACAATATGATCCTTTTCTCAACCTCACGCCTTCCATGGATTGTTTTCGTTTCCCCATCTTTCAACTATGTCTTGAGAATCTTGCCCATGTCTCTCATTTACTTTATTTTCCCTCATGGTGGTGGTAGCTTTTACTTTGACCCATTGCATGGCCCCAGGAAACAATCTTGATGGCTGACTGTGGATGTAGAAATTGATAAACCTTTCCCATTCTCTTGGAATTCCCAACTCTTCTGTCATAGACTTACTTATTCCTATGGCAAGTAATACTGAGCCAACTCACTGTGGTCCTCCAACACTAAACATATTAGATCTCACTCAATATTCCACTGTTAAAGAGTGACTAGTTCTCAAAAGACAAACCCTTTTCGTAGGTAAATAAGAAGTAAAATACCATAAGAAACTTGAGAAATATGTTGTGTTTATCATCAACTGATCTTTCCCTTGGCCTTCTTAGCCCAAAATCCAATGGTGACTCTGTTTACTCCATTCTTGAATTTCCTCAAGACTGAAATGTATCAAGTCAGAATTCAGTTGAGATATTGACACTTGAATTTCTCCTATGCCCAGCCTTTACAGTAGTTGTCTTTGCATGATGAAAGACCACAACCACTCTGCGTAGCTTTTGCTGATTTACATTTGTCAAGTTCTTTCACTCCATTACCTCATCTGGCTCATTAGCCTCCTTTTTAACAAATAAAGCAAAAGGGGCCATCAGGGTTAAGTGACTCTTACAGGTCCCATTTCTAGTTAGCAACACAGCTTACACCAGATCTTGATATAATTTATTCCACTCTGACGCACAGTACCTACGGCATAGAGCAAAGGCTCTTTATACAGCCGGCAGGGAAATACAGTAGGGGATTCAGGACAGCACTGCTTTAAGAAGGAGGAAGCAAAAGAAGAGACAGGAAGAAACAAGACATTCTACTGTATTTTGCCAGGAGCTGGTTTATGATTTAATAACCTGACCTCAGGTGATGCCAGCCCCTTGGAAGCCTTGCAACCCCTGAATACTGAGAGGAGTTCTTTCCTTCGTTTTCTTTTTGCCATTTTCCCAACAGCCTATATCAGCTCCCACTGTAGACCTTTCAGGCATGAGAGCAGCTGCGGAGGTGCTGGAGTTAGGCTGCTGAGTCCATGCCCAGGACTGACACCTGCCTTTACACGGGGCCCTGGGGACAAGTTGGCTCAGAGAAACAGGGAAGAGACAGAACTCCATTCATCAGAGAGAACTGGGGTGGAAAAATCCTGCCTGATCCCTTGGCACCATTAAACTCAAAGATTGGCCCTGGGCCCCACACAATCCCAGGTTCAGTTTAGTAAGGTGAGTTACAAATGTGAGAGTGCATTTGTAGGACCTATTACAGTTATCTATTGCATGGAATAGTTATCTGGTGCCTGCTAAGTTCAAATCGGGGTAAAAGCATAGTTGGAGATTCTAATAGAGTAAAAGAAAAAAAAATCTACACTTAAATTAAGAAAGCGACAGTCTACATTGAAAGTTACAATCTGCCACTGGGTCACTCACTGCCTTCTCTCCAGGCGTAGCTTCCTCTGTTGTGAAATAATGATGCAGGTCCTTCAAGGGTTATGTTGTCTTTATGTCAAGAGTGGACTGGAGAATTTGACAAAAGTTATGTCTTCTCCCCGGGGTGGGGGGGAAGTGTACCTAGACAGTTAAGTGTCAATGGAAGTGGAGATGGGGGAGGGTTGCTAGGAATTTCCCTGAAGGCCATCTAGAGACTATAAGAGTCTCTGGACTGGTTGATTTCCGAGGATGCTTCAAGCTCTGACAGTATGAAACATTCCAGGTTGGACACAGTTAATGAGCAGATACACTGTAGCCAGAATGCTGGCAGCTGTTGTGGAATCCCAGAGGCTTAACTGTACCCCCCTTCCCAGGCTTCCTGAGACTATTCCAAAGGAAGCCAAAGGATATAAACTCATTCTCTGCAAACTAAGTCCAAGGGAAGCAAAGGAGTGCAAACTGATTTACAGCAAAGCAAAGACCCAAATGTGCCTCAGGCCATCGCCTCCCAGCTTGCTGGAGTTTAACAAGGATACTGACTTTGCTTGAGTCAGTAGGCAGTCGAGTCATGGCCTCTAATGTTTCTCATGGCTGATTGAGGATAGGACAAAAAGAATGACTGTTCAATTGGTAAAGGGCAGACAGCACTGTGATAACTGTTCTGAGATTTTTCTTAGGAACTTTTGGTCTCAACATGACCAGACAGCACAGCGACGGCCAAAAAACTTCAACATTTCCTCACACATTACCTTCTTCTTTGCGTTTTACTGTCCCTGCCCTAAAATGTCAAGGGAGAAACCAATCAAGCAGTTCGATAGGATTTTCCATCAAGGTTTCTGTAGAAAACATAGGAAACAGAGGGGGGATACACAGAGTTTAACAAAGCGGGTAGATTGGAGAGGTAGAGCAAGAATACAGAGAAATCAGAGGAGATATTGTAGTATCACAGGTACATCAACAGGGGTGTCCGTTACCAGCCTTAGGCCTAAAGGAAAAGGAGCAGCTGCCAGAACCCAGAGAGGAGAGAGTGAGAGTTATATGAAGAGGACTCCCTGAGAGGAGTCATGACCTTTAGTATAGATAGCCAGTGATTTCTCAGGCAGGGTGCCAGGGAATAGACAGCCGAATTTCACTCGCTTTTTTCCTCCCTGCCTATGCTCAGCTGGCCAAGCACCACTGTAATAAAAAAGACAAGGGAGCCTACTCATTAGGCTCACTGACAAGGTAATAGAGCAGTGAAGAATATGATAGAGTATAGAATGTGCCTGGAGGGGAAAACTTGGATGCATGCATGTACAATTGTAGAAAAGAGGAAGAACTTTTGTACCCTGAAACAGAGAAGGGGTGGGAGTCCCACTTAAGCAATACTAATAGTGTTTTACCCATGCTATTCTCGCTTCTTCTATATCTCAGGCTATGACAGTTTCTTCCTTTCTTCTTTCAGGCACAGTTCATGCAGTCACGAAACTCTCCTAGCCAAAATCCTTTCCCTGACCTTTGTAGCACAAAGGATGTGGTTGAATGAAATCAAGGAAAGAAAGGGAAATGAAGAAACGACAGCTAAGCTCAAGAATATAGAGTGTCCTTATATGTTTTAGAACACAGTTATCAAAAGTAAAAGGGTGTTCACAATTGTCTTCAACCTAAATATAAACAATATAGTGTTCAAAACTGAAACCAGGAGCAGGGACTTGAGTGTACTTAAGTGACACACGAGGAAATTCTGGCAGTTCCACTAAAGAAAGAGATAAGCCAAATGTGGGAGAACATTTAGGAAGAACAAGTTATCTACACCAATTATTCTATGCCTGCTGCTTGCAGGACGATTTAGAAAATGGTAAATCCTAAAAGCTTCCAGGCCAATCGTAGAGTAGAGCAGTTACATTGTGTAATATTTGGACACTATTTCGTTTGTAATAACTTGGGGGTGTGCTATCTGACATTTAGTATGTACAAGCTGTGCATGCCACTAAATGCACCACACTTCACAGGGCATCTCCTTGTAGCTGTTCCTATTGTCTGTTGCTAGGTGCTTTTTGACCCTTGGCCTTACTTAAACCTCTAATAAAAGCGTATTTCCTAGTTTCCAACTGCTTTACTGGTTAACCACTCAGCCTGCCTAGACCTCTGGTTTTTGGAAGTTCTTCTAGCTTAGACATGCTTCTAAAGTTCATGATTTCACTGCAGCCCTGATTTACTCATTCTATTCTGATAGACCAGTAGGACTTTGGGTTGGCAATTACAATGAAGCTGGTTCATCTGAAATCTCTGTGAAGAAAATGACAATTCTAGGGAAAAAAAGTCAATAACCTATCACTAGTACAAGACAGACACATGAACTGGGATGGGGGAGACATCCTGAAACATCACATTTCAAAGGGCTTCCATGTCAGTTGACATAAGCAGAGACAGGATGTTTTTACACAATGGCACTATACGGCCAGTTAACAGCAATATTACATTTGAAGAAAGCTGGGAGTAGATGTTGAGACAATTTCTAGTTTGGCCATTTCATGTGTCAGTCTCATGTGCCTAAAACGTAGAATACTGGAGGAATTTCAAACAATTCCCAGAAGAATTACTATGAAGACACTAGAACTAGCTGCTATTTCCCTATCAAACCTTTCTTCCAGAATTGTGAAACATGGGAGGTTTGGTCCCACAGAACAGTGTGATCAGGGACAAGTTACTTAAACGAGACATCTCAGGTCTTTACCTAATAAGTGATGTAAATGCACTGGGACTACCTATGAGGTATTTTTTTTCAGATTAGAACATAAACATTCTTTGTTTCTGTACCTTGAAAATCATCAGTACTTCGTGACAAATTATTAGAGCTACCTCACAAAAAAAAAAAAAAAAAACTTGCAAACTTGCAAGGAATCATAGCCATCAACTGAAGGAGGTGAAGTGAATCCTATTTTAGAGGAAGGGGAAAGGCAGGGAGTGAGGAATGAAAGATGCAAAGAAGAAGACACGAGCAATGGAGATCTACTTTACTTCTTGTCCCCATGGGGTGCCTGACTTCCTTGCTTAGTAGTGCTTTTAAAAAATTATTATTCTTTGAAGCATCTGCAGATAATGATCTAGCTGATTACTAACACACTTCAGAATTAATCCTTTAGTCAAAAATTTATTTTCAAGCTTCATTTAGTGCTCACACTATAGTGACTATTAGGAGAGAATAAAGACATGCTTCCTGTCCCCCAAGGAGCACATTTTCTGGACATTGTTTTCATTTGACTTGCTCCTTGTACAATTTAATTCTCTTCTTGTGTACAGTCTACATTTAATCTTCCAAAACTTAAAATTTGGACACTGTTTATACAATCATCCAAATTGCTTGGGTATTCCAACTTTCATCTCACACCAGTTGCTTTTTGAGCCTTTTAAGATTGTGGCATACAGAATTAAAGTCATCCTCATGTGGCATGGGGTCTAGGTCCAATGCTTTGGCAATGACCAAGGACTGATTGCTGAGAAAGGGTCAGTTGGCTGTAGAATTCTAAGCTCATTCGTGCTGGAGTACTCTTTCTTAGTTCTCTCTAGAAACCCTCACAACCCTGGACAGGATACAGACCCCAGAGAGGACCAGAACTGAACTTGATGTCATAAAATTATAATAGCAGAATCCCATGTCCCTAAAATTTGGAAAAAGGCGTCACGGAGCAATGATTTTACGTTAACACACCCTTTGCATGTAGACCATCTTTAGAACTAGTTCCACTTCTGTTAGATGATCTCCATGATTTTTCAATCTAATGAGCCAAATTCATTTAAGCTGAGAAAAAACATCAAATGTTTGAGGAACTAAGGCTAACGTCTGTAGTAAAAGAGTTTCTCCACCAATTTTCAAAAATGCAAGGGGACAAAATGTTTGGCTGAAGATACATCAGAGTGATGCTAAGTTAAAGTTCTGTATTCTCCCCCCTCACAAAGGGCCCTTTCTTTTCCACCCTCTAAATCCATTCTACCTCCCACACAGAGAAGCAGACCTAGTGGCAAGTTCCAGCAGGAATGCAAATTGAGGGATGTGTACAAGACAGAAATAGACTTCATAAAATGGCCACCAGTGTGATCGCCTGGAAAGCACTCAACTCAAACCTTTCCACTTTGAGCAAAGGAGTGTTGTTTGCATTTGCCCCTTTGAATGGGCTGCTGGGATCAAGAGTCCAGCTTTCAGGCTTAGAGCAGCAGATCAAACCCTTAGAGAACCACAGCCTGCTTCTCACTGCAGGACTTACCTAAATAAGTGGTAAGTTCCATGGTGAAGGGCCAAGAACTTTAACTAGACTGAATACGTATAATTTGATTTCGAAGTCTCTATAACAATCAGGCCTATTACATTGGATTAGGAGACAAACTGCAGGCTGTTCAAGTTCATTTTCTTCACATTTACAGTAGATCAAGGGTCATTTAACTAACACATATTTGCAACAGACTTTGGATGGATTTTATTTTCCAGTCACTGGAGGCTAACCTTTTAAAATATTCACTTGGATTTTAGTTTCAAATGTAAAAGAAAATGCTTTAAAAATAATCTGTCATTCTTTTACTAAGGTAGAAAATGTTTAAAGTGTTGCAACATATTTAATATTATGTCTCTGTGTACTCAATATCTAATACAGAACAGGATGCATAGTAGGTTCTCAGCAAAATATGTTATATTTAGGATTGCAGTGACTTAGTACTTTGAGGTTTTTTTGTCCACTTAGTGGATGCCACTTCTTTAAAATATATATATATATGTATGTATATATATATATATATATGTGTGTGTGTGTGTGAGTGTAACTACATATATGTAGTAAAATAGAAAATATAAATATATATTGAGCATATGTATATGTGTTATAAAGTATGTCAATTATTAGTATACTTTATTAATTTCTTGAAATCATTTCCTGTTTTGCTTATTATCTATGTCATGAACATATCCTGACCTAGAACCTAATTGGAAATGCTAGTGCAGATGTGCATTTTTCTGGTCCCTTTTGTGTTGATGCTCTAACCATCCAAGTTCAGCTCAGAGGAATCAAAGTACAGCAATGAGGAGAATGTACAGCCAAAATAATGGGAAAGAAGAAAGATGAGAGGCCCATCAGAAATGCTTGTTGGACCACGGTTCAGAGAAAACTGCCTTCCTAGACTTGGCTCTCTTTTTAAGCCAGGCCTCTGTCAATAACACATTTATTGGCCATCCTGACTTTCAGCCTCTGATTTGCCCAATTCAAATACACTTTTTCCAAGAAACAGCTCTCCTAGTCATGGCCCCTGACCATTACAAACAATGCTGTTGAAAGGTTCAAGTGAAAGAGGCCATTTTCTCCAAATGAGTCACCACCACCTGGAAAGTTCTTGGAAAATGGAAGAGAAGCCAAAAGGCTAAACACAAGAAAATATTGTCCTAATTTTCGCAAAATAGAAGAAGCATATCTTAGAAAATATAAATTATTAACTTGATGTTAATACCCAGAAAAAATAGAAAATTATCATTAGAGTATAAATTTTTAGCACTCCTTAGATTTTTTATGTCAGTGGATACAATGATTGAAGCAAGGCATACCTAGCAAACTCTTCTTTTGATAAAATGACATCTGGTTGTGAGGGGAAAGTCCATTGAAAAATACAGTATTTTTAATTACTGATCGTGCTCTAGCAAAATATCTCCTCCTAAGTTCATCCTTTCCCAATAAGTTCCTACACTATGTCACAGTTTTTCTGAATACTGTTTGCTTCGCCAGCCCTGGGCTTGGAAGTATAATGAATATAAGAGACACTTAAAGAATTTTTAGTATAGTAGAGGAATTTTTTTAGGTGTTATTCTCCTGTTCTAGTATAGAAACAGGGCCCGTGTGCTCTCTTTGAAAAATAGAAACTAGTAGCTTATATATACTTCACAAACTAAGGGACATTGGAAATAGGTTTCAATGGTGTAGGGAGCATTCGCCAGAAATATGAGACTGAAATTTCTGAAAATAATCATATCTTGATTATATATTTGTTGGCAAAGCAATTAATTTAAGTACAATGAGTTAACTACAATTTAACAGTCTTGTCAAAAGAAACAAAATAAATCAAATGACTGATGTTAGATGAAAAATCAAAATTTAGGAAGTTTTACAAGGGCAGGACAGATGGAACAAAGTAAAAGATGTTTACCATCTCTAAATTCTGGAGGCATTATACTGGATACATTTAATAGATACAAATTTTGACATTTGCGTTTTGAAAATTCAGTTGCACAAGATGAACTAAAATAGAAGCTCTTGGGAGCTAGCCTATCTTCAGGTTAATAGGAATCTTCAAAATGAGAGGTTAACAGTAATGGGGGGACATACGTAAGTAACACATTAAAAGGGACTCTGAGATGGAAAGAAGGAACCCAAACTTTAGTTCCATCTATCCTGATAAGTAAGAGGATGGTCTGGGGATGCTATTTTGCCTCTTGGGGGAAAACATGGAAGAAGTTGAAGTTCATTAGTGGTCTACAAGCTATGTTCTCCACATCCTTAAGATCCCTTTCAGGCCACTTTGTGAGACAAGAAGGAAGCTAAAATGAAGATTCTAGAATTGTTCATCCTCTTTTCATTTCAATGAGGGAAATCCTACTCTTAGTTACTTTAAGAACTGGGATTCTGGCTAAGATCTCATTTCTAAAGTACTCTATTGCAAGCGATAATCATTTGAAGCATTTTAGTCTAACACTGAAATCTTGGACTTGTAGGTACACTATGGGCTGATTAATAAAACCAATTCCTATGAATTCCCAATGGATAGACAATACCTGAGTTTTCTTCTACTCAACACTATGTGTTGGGAGAAACATTCACAGAATTGAGTGTGTTTAGGGAAAGATGAATACAGTGAAAAATAATGTGGGAATATTTATACCATATATTTAAGATTGCTTGTTCTGGAAAATAAGATGGGGCTTAGAAAATAGCCATCATAAGAATACCCAAAATATCTGAAGGGTCATCCCATGAAAGAGGATTCTCATTACTCGTTTGAACCCTGGAGAGAAAATTTTCAGTGCAGATTTCATGTTAACTTCACATAATAAAGGGGTACATGACTCTATTTAAGAAGATATATAGTTATGATTTCTTTATGTGTAAATTAGAGTTTCCCAAACTTAATATTACTTTGTGTGTGTGTGTGTGTGTGTGTGTGTGTGTGTGTTTTAAAGATAATAATGAATAATAGCTTCCTGTTCTTAGAGATGGGCACAATTTATGAAGTTTTTGTTTTACATGGTAGATGAGACTAGATGGGCCCATAAAATTTACTCTTGCACCATAAAGTATTTCATGCTTCTAGAAAAAAAAAAACCACTCTCCTTCAGTACGTTTTAAGGTTGATGAAATCAAACTGCATCAAACTCCTCAACTGGTATAATAAATCCAATATGCAGGCCTGTGGGGACCTATCTCCTTGTAAACTGTGAAAAATAAACCAATCCAAATACACAACTAAGCAAATAATCAAGTTATCTTCCATCACAGGCTTTTTGTTTCCTCTATAACTGGCTTTAAATCATAGATGCATTTCATTTATGGTAAAATTTACTGCCATAATGCACAATGCTAAGGCAGAGTTTGCTCTTATCGTAGCTGACTTGTTCTTGTCATTCAGTGAATGATGGCAAACATAAGCATGAAAATGAAATTAGTGATACTCAAGCCAACTGCTTTATCCAGCTTCTGAGTTTATGAGATTAGCATGGTCTCACTGGAAATTGTTGGCTCTGGGAACAAGCACTATTCTGATGAGTGGCAACTGTGGAGCTGATATGGTTAAATAATTCAAGGTTTCAGCCCTTGTTCCTGTACATCATAACATGAGCCACGTGTGAAAGGCTACACAAATAGTTAGAAGAACTGTAGTGGGGGTAGAAATAGAGGTTTGCAAAATAAGCAAAAAAAGGATGGCTTGAAAGAGTTGAAAACATCATCATGTCAGCTTCTGTTTTCTTAAATCAATGTTTCAGTCAAGTTTCTTCTGAACACTAGCCGGCTCTATTTTCAGCTTCTCTACAGAGCCCTTACTATTCCCTGCCTTCTATGTCATTTTCTCTGAGAATCATGGGAATGGTGTCTTGGATGATTCTCAGGGAAATTATGACCCAATAAATGTACCAATATGTCTAAGTTTCAAACGTAAGAGAAATGTATTCCCCAAATCACTCAGTTCCCCTACTATTCCAGCTTCACAACTTGATTGTACAGTTTCCTTGGGCTCCAAGGAGCAAGATGGATTTGTGCCTGCTAATAGATACCTGTCCTCGGGAAGACAGTGGATTTGAAATAGTAGGGACATAGTAAACTGTTGAAGGAAGCCTTCACTTCATCCATTCCCAAACATCCTAGGCAATAGTGCTGTTGTCAAAGTTGAAGGACAATTGTGCCTGGAGACAGCCTTACTCACAGCTGGACTGGGAAGCCACAGAATGAGATGTGTTCTTTGTGGTGAGAGTAGAGAGTTAGTGAGCCACTTTTCCCCTCACAAATCCATTTCCCCAATTCCCTTGCCTGAGTGTCTCTTACTTTCCTTTGTCCTCAGAACTTCAGCGACACAGACATTTACTTAAATTATTTATTGACCAAATGCTAGTCAGCCATTAACATGTGACAGACGTTTGGGATAAGTGATGAAGATTTACTGAGAAACAAAAACTAATGTGGTCCCTGATCCTTTGTTGTTTACAGACTGATGGTGAAAACTGATTGTGACCAAATAGTCACTCAAATAAATGTAAAGCTAAAACCAGTACGGTTATGAAGGTGAGGTGTTTGCAACATATAACAAAAGAATCATTTGCCTACTCATGTGTCCACCCCCAACAAAACCCTTCGTTGCTACATTAGAAAAGCCAAGCATCAACATGTGTGTATGTGTGGATGGTCAGGAAAAGCCTAACCTGTGTATGCTCCAGCTAGAGTAAGGAAGCACTGGCCTTCTCCAGCATCACTTCTGGACCTAGTATGAACATTTCTGACGTCTACAACTGAATAAAAGCAAGATAAGGGGTGTAGCCAGATAGAAACAAGGGAGAATCAGATAGCTAGCAAGTTTGAAGAGATCTAAAGTCCATAAAAATCCACAGTTCTGTAGCAGACAACACAGCTCCAAGGGTACTCACTAGGAGGATGTGTGGGACAGGATAAACCAAAAGGATGGGGGTGAACAGAAAAGCTAGATCTGATAGCCTAATTCAGGCATACTCAATCTCGAAGACAAGATTTGGTCGACCCTTTGGAGCTTTCCCATTCAGGAGCACCTTCAAGCCTTACAAGACAGATAGTAGCATAATATCTATCTACCTAATAATACGTCTGTCTACCTGCCTGCCTGCCTACCTACCTATCTATATATCTATTTGTCTATCTCTCTATAGAGTCAGCATCTCATATGGCCCAGTTTGCCTAGTACTTATTATGTAGCCAAAGATGAATTTGCATTCATGATACTCCTACTTTTATCTCTCAAGTGCTGGGATTGCAGGAATGCCCAACTGGCCCATGCTAGCACCGTGAAGAAGGTCTGCTATTTGTTATATATTACATACTTTATGTACCACATCTCCTTCAGCTTAATGTCTAACATGGTGAAAAACTAGTGTATAAAACTATTTGTAGAGGTCATGGTCACCCAACCCCATCTTTGGCTTTCTCATGCATGCTAGACAACAGATGTTCTTAATGAAGATTAAGTGAAATTTAATGGTCCTAATTGCCATTTGCACGGGGCACAGATACCATCCAGTTCACACGCTGCTTTTCATGGTCTTTATGCTTTACCACATAACACATTTGTATGTGGCTGGAGCGAATCTGACTGGCAGTAACTGCTGGCTGCTCAGTGTCCAGATACTGGTTCAGTCCAGAGAAGTAAGAAAAACTGGCGGGAATAGACTTGGGTGTTTTGGTTCATAATATAGCTGCTTTGTTTGGGGCTCTTATTAATGGCAAGAAAAAGTGACTTTGGTATGAGACAGACTTAGGATCTAACTAGCGAGATTAGGAAAGACACTGGATAAGCTGACTTCTGTGTTTTCTTTGCAAACCTGCTCCTTCTTTCTTTATTTCGTAAAGATTAAGAAAGGGACTACAATAGAACTGCAAGCAAAATGTGTGAATACCACTATTCGTAGTAGAGACTATGTGACAGGTTCAATAAATGCAAGAGGAGGATCTCAGGTCTGTCAGTGACAAGAAAAATGCAAACTAACTCCAAAACAAGATACTATTTTTATCTAACTGATTGGCAAATTGTGTACAAGGTAGATATGCATCTACTGTTGTTGAAGATGTGGAGAAATTAAATCTGTGGGTGATTTGGAAGGCAATTAGCTGACAAAAATCTTAAATATGCTGTTTCTGTGGCCCAGCAACTTTATATCTCCATGCCCACTTTAGGATGCCTTTGCAAGTACATTCAATGAGGCACGTACAATGCAGCTGTTAAAGATTGGCAAAAATTCTACATATTTTCTATATAGCTGCACATAATATATGTGTAAACATGTGGATTAAGCTCCTAGAGGCCAAAACCACAATTCTCATACTGTGGGAAGGGCACACAAGTGGAAAAATACCTTCAATCTCAAGTGTGACACTTAATAAGCAGGATATACATTCACATATTACTTATGTGACTGTTTTCAATTTAAAGGCAACCTAGTTTTATTAGAAACTCTGTCAAAGAAAAGGTAAAAAAGATTCATAATTCTGTCATCTAGAAATATCCACTGAAGCTGGTATGGTGTATTATTGTTCGAGTCTTGTTTTCATCTCTGTAAATTTTATAATTGCTATCTGTAATCTGAATCTTGCTTCTTTACTTACTGCAAGTCTTCTCAACCATAGCACTATGAACATTGTGGGTCAGCTAATTTTGTGCTGTGTGCAGCTGTTCAAACCACTGTAGGATGTTGACCAGCATCCCAGGCCTCTATCTGCTACATGCCAGTAGTACAGCCACAGTCAATATAATCAATAATGTCTGAAGACATTGTTAAATTTCATTAGTTGAACAAAATAATTCCTGATCAAGAATTATTGATCAAAGTATAATTAGTATAATGTCATGGTATGAATCTTTACAATGTAGCCCATGTTTTCAAACATAATACCATCAGATGCTCATCTAAATAAATATATTCAGCCTAAATTTAACAAATTCTTCCTTATCCTTTCTAAATCAGTTGGTTTGGGATTTTATCATCTAGTAGTGCATGGTGACTCCTCACTACCAAAACAATTAAACAGTAAACCCCAAGTATCTTTTCTTGATGGCTGTAGGCTAATGATTTGCTCCAGGGTCGAAGAGTAAGGCTAGTAATCAAGAAATCCAATAAGGGCTTGGGAGCATACAACCATGTGTGAGATACGTTCATTAAGGAAATGTTCAATGCTACCACATATCAAATTCTGTCCTAGGTGCTGGGGAAGCAAATGTGACTCTGGAATTTTATAGTCTAAAATCTACTTAAGGCACAATATCCAGAGATATTCAGAAACAAACTGTAAAAGCAGTGACAACATCCCTTATTTAGAACACTGAAATAGACCATGCACCCCTTATCTGTTGTGAATCTGTCCTCAGTGTTTCATTTTGCCTCTCACCACCAGAAAGTGTAGAGGGCTAATTGTTCTGTGAGATTCTGTGGCTCAGACTTCCAGGGGTTCAAGGAGGGAGCTGAGTTCATTTTGAGAGCACAGGGATGGTATCAGATTTCACTGTGTGAGCTTACAACATGGGAATTTGAATTTCTGGCTCCCCACACTCCCCCAGTGTGCCCCTGCCCTGGATTCTCCAGCTCTGAGGTAGGTTGAATGTCTGTCTGTCTGTCTTTCTGTCTGGGTAATGTGCCAGCACCGTGGGAGAGCAAGGCCAGGTTGAACACTTAATTTCATCAGGGGCTGGATCACTTCCCTGTCTGCCCATCTGGCTTTTCCCTGACAAGATGTTCCCTGGTTATTTGAAGTCTACAGCCATAATGAACTTGAGCCAAATGAGAATGACCCTGGTGTGACAATCTAGAAATGTGATAAAATCTCTTCCTAGGAGAAAAGGTAGTTTTGCAAGATATCAATATGCCTTGTAAATAAGCCAGCTCCTCTGAAAAGCAAGACCAGTTCAGGCAGTGAACAATACTTCCACAATGCTATCTTGAATTTGGGGACTTTATTGTACCTAGGGTCAGGCTCTGGCCAAATGCTGCACTATTTCCAGTTGGCATTCAGTGGAGATAATGATTTGCTTGAAGCACAGTATGTAGTAACTCTGCCATGTGCCCATTCCCTTTGTCTTCTGTAATCTTCCTTTGTCCTGCATGTCTCTGGCATTAGGGAAAAATCTAAAGAAGTGACAAATTCTGGGCAATGTGCTGTATAATAGTTCTTTGGTGGTCAATGTCACCATTGTGAATCTCCGTGAAATCCCTATCTCAGTTTGTGTTTTATCCATCCAGAAATCACTGGCCATGCACATAAAGAAAGTCTGGAGCAAAAGCAACTACAATGTGTTTATTGTCTTAGTTTCCTAATGTCTTACTTTTTTTTTTTTTTTACATTGATTTCCCTTAGTTACACGCCTTTTTTTTTTTTTTAATTCAGGTTAGCCAAATGATCATTAACAAAATATAAATGCTGATGGTAGCTTCATATGTTACTATTTACTTTTCAAGGCATTACAAGTTACAACATGGAGTAAAGAAATACTGTCTACCATGGTTAAAAATCATACTACTTCTATGTCCAACTAGCATTAGCCAGAACTAGAAATGGGAGTTCTGGGTCCTGTATTCTGCCATTTCCATATCTTAAATACCTTATTGAATCGAACCTGCTGTCTCTGCTCCCGTTGTGTCATGCTAACTATGCTAAGTTGCAGCTTCATGGGAAACTACATGTGGACAGAGGGTCTCACTATGGCTGTGGATATGAAACTAAAGTGACAGGAGACAATTCAGATACTGTGGGTCTTTAGAAAACAATAGCGATTTCAGTGTTCTGACCTTATTTAAAGAGCTTCCAGAGTCTATGATGGTGTCCAATTCTAATTTCTAGTAACAATGTTATTTTTTTTATTGTAGGATATCTGGCTTTCTATGTTCACTGTATTCAAGCATTTCCTGGCTATGTTTCCAAGCACAATGTTGAATACTTTTATGACAGTTGGGATTATTGTCAATTAGATTTGAAGTAATAGAAGTGGGTTAATGGAATGTTCAAATGGTAAATATGTATCCCTCACCTGTGTCCATGTTTACCTTCCTGTTTGTAGAATCACCTCTTCTCCCCTACCATGTAGAACTCCAGATTTCCTTCAGGTATCCATTCAGTTAATCTGTATCCTCGAGTTTAACCCACACATTCATATACAATAGTTTTATTGAATATGTTTTATTTACTGCACAGTTAACTTACCCTGCACAACTCAGTCGGCTCTGACATGCTCATAGATTTGTGCAACTAACCAAAAAAATCAATTTTCGGATGAGCTTATTGCTCAAAACAAAATCCTTTTGTCCTTTTCCCCTCTCAACCCAATAGAAGACAATCAATTAACTTTCTCTTCCCATGGTAATTTATATATTTAAGTAATGAGCTAATTCTATTTCAGGGTATTAAACACAGCCTCCCAGGTAAGTATTTGCTCTGTCTTTACAACACAACTTCAGCCTTGAACTTATCTATTTTAGTAGAAACCATTAGAAAACCACATTATTCAGGAAGACGGCACCAAAGGGGCTACTTTAAGGTACTATGGCAGACCTTTACATGGCTAATGTGAAGCAAAGATGTTCCTCCAGTTATGAAACAGCAAATCATATCTATTAGCATACACTTCCAAGTATGGCGTCAAAAGGCCCTGACAACACGAAAAAAAGCCAGCACTACTACATGACACCTTTCTTCACTAGCTCAGTTCCTTCTCCCAAAGTCTTGGTCTTCTGTCCCATTCCCAAAAGAAAGAGAACAAGCAAAGTGCCCCTCACCCTCAAGTCACCCTGCTGTGTATTTCTCTTAACTTACAACATGAAAGAAGAAAAACACACAACTATTTTAATTGCTCCCATCTAAGGATTGAGGAAAGAGCTGAATTCCCAAGGATGCAGCCATTTGATAGCTATTGTTTCAAGTGGGGAGTTACTGAAGTGCATTCTTTTCTTGATTTCCAACATCCATAACAGTGTCTTGCTTTCTTGGATGCCCGTGTTTACTCTTGTAGCATCCTCTTTATAACTGGTTCAACAGTGGTTCAAGCATCTATTATGAGCCAGACATTGTTCTGGGAACCATGGATATGAAACTACATAAGACTGCTGGACACATCTAGCCTTTGTGGAAAACTCTGCTTTAAAAGCCTGCCCTAGAACAAAATATCTATTTAAATAAGCTCAATTCCTGAAATTTGTGTTGACATTAGCTTTTGGTTTCAGACATTAATGGACCCACCAATGACAATAAACAAATTAATCTGTATCCATCCATTTACTAACCCCCTTGCTTCTCAAAGTAGTCAGTCCTACAGTATATCCAAGAGAGGATGGGAATTTCAAATAGGCACAGTTTGTTAGAAATATAAAGATGATAAGATATAGGTCCTGGATCTTCAATGTGTAGATCTTTACACTGACAACCTGGGCATCACTTCGTGGCTTGTCAGGAAAAGGCAAACTCTTAGACCTCACCTCACATTTCCTGAATTAAATACCTGTTTTAACACTTTTAACATTTTAAACAATTTCTCTGTGACTCTCATATACTTTTCGGTTTGAAAGACACAGGTCTATAATAGTGTTTCTCAGTTCTGGCTACTAACATTTTAGGATGGACAATTCTTTACATTATAGAACGGGGCCTCCATATGCATATTACTCACTGGAGTTATGAAACTATTGGGTCTGTCAGGACCCTTTCTGACAGTTTCCTGTTTGGAACCCAGAGGTACTTATTAGGAGCTGGCTTGCCTGACATTTACTAAGAAGTCCTAAATTCATTATACTACACACCAAACTGTAACTTAACAATTGTTTTCAACCTTCAATATGTATTGAGTCACCTGGGGAGCTTCAAAAACAAAAACAAAAAACAAGCAAAGGAAAAATAGACACCTTATAGCTGTGTCATACTCTAAAATTTGGAGGGACCCCCAGGCACCAATGTTAAAACAAAACAAAACGGAAAACCAAAACCTTTTCCAGGTGATCCTTAATTTCTTCTTTGAACACTTTATGAAAAATCTTAAATACATAGTGAAATATGATTAGCTCATTTCTACAGTTAACATTTGGTATAGTTGATTTAGCTACCCCTTTATTAATCTGTCTTATTTTTGATATTGCCCTAAAAAGGACACTTCATCTTTAAAACTTCTGAGGGTAGATCATTAATGAGAATTCAGTATTTGTTCGGAATTCCTTTTACTAGGTAAGTTTTACAGACTGAGAAGTGCAAAAATTCTAAGTGTACCATCTGAGCTTTTAGAACTATTGTATTCCCACTGATGTCCATCCCATCACCACTTTGAGAAACAACACAATCAAACTATCTACCGACACATTCACCAATATGGTTGTGCCGACCAACACACAAAGCACTCAGTGACAACAGCATCCTGGAAGGAAGAAGTGGAAAAAGCACCTCTCCCCATTAACACATTCAGCTCCCCATGCTCTGTTCCGCAGCTGTGCTGCACTCCCTCAGACAAAGGGCTTGCTGCAAACTCGGTTACATCATCAGCTTCAGTGCTGGCAGACGTGCCAGGAGCAGCGTGATTAACATCTCCACAGAGCCAGAGAATGAGCAGGGTTTGGATTCACTCAGGCTACATTATGCTACCGGTCCACTTAATGAATACCCCATTAAGTCCGACAATTATCCATATTTGTTTGAGGTGGCTGTTTATGCACATTGGGGGCCATTTCTTGCTAAGAAAGGCAGCTTCCCTTGGAAGCATCTTATCACTCAATGTCCCCTAATGGCTCATTCAGTCTGCCCTCATGGATTGAATTATGTTACTTGGTTTGGCATGGGGAAGAGAAGGACATGCTCTGGGAAGAGCAGTGAGTGAGTATCTAGTAGAACACTCTATAGCTGAGCCATAAAAAGGAAGCATGATGACAGCTAGAATGTCTTTTGTCACCATCAGGCACCTACCAGTGGCTACTAAATCCATTTCAAAGCTTTGGATATTCACATCAGTAAGCAAGCAACAAAAGAGGGACAAGAATAAATAGGAGTTCCAAGCCTTTGAGCTCAGCAGCTCCTCTGGATTTTCAGGCTTCTTTTACTTTTGTAAAGGACTATTGCATATTCTTGTATCCAGGAAAGTAAATGGACGACAGTTTAACAAACTGAGTGTCTGAGTTTTTATGGAATCAGCAATCAAATGATGCTTTCCAATAGAGGAAAGCTACCACCCAATGCAATGTAAAGTAGTTCTCTTAGGAAAGTTAATATTTCATTATCACAGAACCCACAGACTTAAAATCTGCCCTTTCCATCATTATCCTTCTAGTATAGGAGTTGGTCCAACATAAAGTTGGGCAAGAGAGGGATCAAGGTTAAGCCACAATAAAGCCCTCTCCTGGTTCATGATTCCACAGAAGAGGTAAATTATATTTACATAAATATTTATCAAAATGAACATCCTATACTTCTATGACATTTTACCTGTATGTATACTTTGTGTTTCAAGCTATGCAATCACGTATTTGGAGGATGGCTCTGGTCTTCATGCCTGCTGATCCAAGGATTGGACTAGTTGTGTTACTCTTTTCTCTTGGAATAATGGCGTGTTTCTGGAACATATTTGCTAGACATGCTAAGAACTAACATTAGATAGAATCATCTTCTAGCCAAGAAAAAGATCCTGATTCACCATGCAAGGCCCAGATGAATTCAGGTTTCCTTAGAAGTGAAATTTGCCAATAAAACTGCTGGGTAGTAGGTATCGTATAGTAATGCTATATAATTATTACAATAGCCCTGTGAATTAGGAATTATTGCTGGCAAATAATACCTACTAAATAAACAGTACCCATTCATTATTACTCTACCCATTTTACAGAAAATAACACTGGGTTCTGAAAGACTTAGTAACTTATTTAGGGTCACAACACATGTTTACATATAATACTCGAAGCTGATTTGGTGGTGGATTCCTTCTACCTTGTTTTGTCATACTCAAGCCAAGTCCTTTAGAAGACTAGGTATGGGTATCCTCAGTTTGTCCTTTACCTAGTACACAGCAAATTTAAAGACTGTAAAATTATATCAAAATCTGAGTATGTGCCCATGTGTGTCATAACACAGTGTACTATAAACATATAAAACTTTACTCCAGGTGTTATTAAAATAGTGTCAATGCCATGTTGAGAATCTTAAAATAGGTGAAAAGAAGCAGGTCAGCACTAGAGAACATGTTAAGGTTGGGCTATTCCCTACCATCACTCTGAATTCATCTGCCCATTTGAACATAAGCCGCCCATTTGAACATAAGCCAAGAGTAGTTTTTAAAAATGATGTGTTAACATATTCACAGAGAATCCAGGCATTGGAGAATGTATGGACCCATGGATTCTTTTACATTGCTTATATTGTTATATATGAATACAATTTCCTTGTAAACAATGTGTCATTTTATAAAATTGTACATTTGAAAATGCTGTTTTGTAGATTTTGAACCTAAATACTCTCAAATTTACTCATTAATCAAAAACATGCTCTATTTTTAAAGAAATGAACTGTTGCTGACTACATATTTGGGTGCCTATGGTACTTCATTTTCAATTGTGCTCACTGAATGGAAAAATACAGATGTAAAATTGATGGCAAGAGGAAGACACCAAGGGATCTATTAACCAGAGACCTCCTATGCTGCCATTTTAGATAGCATCCCCTCTGGTGGCCATAGTTCTTACAGAAGACCAGTTCCTACAGAAAAGCTGCTAATGAGTCTATTTCTATTGAATTACTTTGGCCCTGAGATCTGGTGACACTTTTTGTTTCTCCTAATTTCACATTTATTTAAGCCAACCATGGTTGTGTGTGCTTAAAATGCCAGCACTTGGGAGGCCGAGAAAGAAGCGGATTGCCATGATTATGAGGTCATACAAGATTATATAGTAAGTTCCATGTCATTCTGGGAGAGATAGAAAGACTTTATCTTTTAAAAAGTCTGTATTTACACATTCAAATACAAATGAATGTATATAAGCTTGATCGTATCTGAATAGGACATGTGAACTGTACAATCCTTTGTCCTTGTGTAAATACACACTCTACATCAAATCTTCTTTGTTAGAATAAAGTACAATTACTCAAGATATGAGTACTATTTCCCTGCTACTCCAACAGAAAAGCTCCAAAGGAAGGCAGTAATCTATAAAATGCATAATGACTCTGGTCATCTTGGCTAAGTGGAATAATTTGATTGTCAAATTCATTAGGTTGTCTCCTTTGGGAAATGAAGCAGGAAAAGGACAGACCACTACAAGAATCCAGCATCTCTTCCTTTGCTTATCTGTATTTCTCAGAGTCCTTTGTTTAACATAAACAACCACATTCAGCACCATGGACAACACACTGGGTGCCAGCTATCATGGTAAGCAGGCTGGGGGTGGTCATTAGCTCCATGAGTTGCCCTCTTGAATCAGCGTCCCTTCCTTTAAAAATAAAATACTTATAAACACAGCAGGATGCGATTTTTATAACCTTGTAGGAAGAATCATGAATGAGAAAAGGAAAGTACTTTGGGAAACATTAAGTCTTTAAAGAAAAACAGAATCAAAGTCAGCTATAGATCATATCAACTGAAGCAGATGTGTCCTTAGTCATTTCTTCTACATGCCAACACCCTCGTTAAATGCCAAATTTTGTCTAGAGGCAATATGAAACATGCACTAGCAGTCAGAGAACTTACTGAACCTTACAGAAACCTTCATGGATCTTAGAATACCTGGCCAAAACTGCCTAAGGAGAACAGGGTATGTCAGAAAATAAGAGAAACTACAAGGACAAATGAAGTTATAAAGAAAATTTCTATGCTAGACATAAATCCCACCCACAAACTAATTTAGAGCAAATCCCTGAGAATGAGAATAAAATGACAAAGGCACTTTTAAATAAGCCACCAAACACTGGAGCTTGACATTACTAACCAGAACCAATGAAGGTGAAGTGGTCTCCACAGTCCTCTCACTCAGTGGGTTTCAAATGTGTTTGCTTTAAATCACCAGAATGGTTGGGAAAAATAGGTTGTGTGCCAAAATACCCACTTTCTCATTCCAAATATCTAACTTGTAGCCTGATATTCCACTTTTATAACAAAACCCCAGATTTGCTCATGCTGTTGATAGAAGAAGAAACACATTTGCAAAACCAGTATTTTATGATTTGGCAGTCGTAAAAGAACAATATCTTCCCAGTGTCACTCAGCTGATTGAGCCCATCCATCCAGTTCTATAATTCATACTCCCTGATTTGCAGTCTTTTGTTTCTCACAGTGTGCCACATTTAAGTTTAATCATCACACTAATATATGATGAATAACTAGAAAGAAAACAAAGTACTAAAAGAAGATTTTTGCCTTTTCTTTATGTGGCTCTCTGAAAATCCCTCTGGTTTCAGCCTACTGTGTTCAGCAGTACTAGACACCAAACTCAGGGACTCTCACATGCTATGCAAACAACCTACCAGTGAGCTATAGCTACAGTCCTTGACTTATATTTCTACCAGACCCCATAGTCATCCGTTTCTTTGCTTATATTATTTTTGTATCAATTACATACAAACTTCATACCAAATTTATTTCATGCTGATTAGGGCTAATATATTTATCAAATAAAAATGCAAGCTGCCATTTATCTTGCATGTCCCTCGTTTTTATACAGCTAATTTCTGGGACAGGATCTCACTAACAGGCAGATACTGCCCTCCAACTCAGTAACATCTTTGCCTCATAGTCACAAGACCTGAATTGTAGGTGAATACTAGCATACCCAGCTTGAGTCCAAAAATCTAAAGGCATTATATATTATTTAATTTTGCAGCTCACATCCAAAAAAAAAAAAAAAAAAAAAAAAAAAAAAAAAAAAAAAAGGTCAATGGGTTAACTCAGCTCATAGTTCAGCATTCAGCAGTGTTTGTGCTGCCTCGGGAAGGCAGTCAAAAGCTAAAGAACACCTGACCTCCACCTCCAGCCTTCACTTCTAGCCTGCTCAGCTTGTTGGGGCTGTGTAGAACCAGAGTAGAAAGGCTGTGATTTGGATATCAGCAAAATGAAAAAGAAAAAAAAAATCAAAGCAGCAGCAGCTGAACTGATACTCTCCAGCAGTTTTCATTTCTATGAAAAGTTTGATTCTGGTTTTATGCCCTGTGATTAACCAAAACAAGAGGAAGACAAATAAAAATTCTGTACAGCTGTTTCATACTGACAGCCCTGACCTTCCCAGCTGAGGGTTCTTTGTGCTGAGAAATTGTTTCCTAGCAACGAGGCCTCGCAGCTGCCAGACTGCAAACACTGAAAGCATGACTTCGAGAAAGAAAGCCAGGAGAAGAAGGGTGGGGTGGGGCCTGCATCAATCTGAGCTTTGTCTTGGGGGTCTAATACTATGCTAGAGTGGGAGAAGATAAGCAGGAACTAAAGCCCCCTCCTGTTGTGAACCAATGCCAAAGCAGCCTGCTTGGGTTAAGCTTTCTGTCACCTCCACCTGCTCTAGCAATCGCCTCTAGGTGTGAAAATGAGAGAGTTAAGGGAAGGTGGGTGGAAGTGCAGATGTTTCCCAGTAATAGCAAATACTGTGTTGCACATTGCTTTTATTCTACACCAATGATGCACATCTTCCATATTTGATGATTGAACCCATCTCCGCCTCTCCCTTTCGCCTCTTCCTTCCTCTCTTCTCTCCTCTGCCTCTGCCTCTTTTTCCTTGCCTCTTCATGCCCCTTTATCCTGTCCTACTCTTCCACTTTTATGCAGAAAAGAACTGTAGAAACCAACACCAAAAGACCTAAGAGTACTTGACTTACTCTGAACAACTTGAAATCTCACTCTGCTATGGCTTCTCCATCTAAGAACTCAGATCATCTGACCCCAGCTTTTCAATATGTGGGTCTGACATTTCTTCATTTCCTTGTCACCTCTAGTTAGGGTTCTAGGACTCAAGCCATGTGAGGATGCAGTACTACGCAAACAAATCTTATTTAGCAGGTCTGGGATAAAATCTTTTTTTTTTTTTTTCTAGATTGGCCTGGAATGTTCTACATATACCAGGCTAGCCTTGAGCTCACAGAGCTCTGACTTCCTCTGCTTCCCAAGTGCTGGGATTAAAGACAACATGTGCCACCATACCAGGTCTAGAGTTCATTTTTAACTAACATTTTCAATAAAATTGCCATATGGATCCTGATATCTATGGCCTGTGTGCAACAGAGCAAAACATTAGCTTATAATTTTTCTTAACAGATTTTCTTAATACAGCCAAATAATATTCTTCGCATCACCAGATAACTCCAAAAGATCTAATTTCGCATTCCATATCATGCCCACGCTGTGTCTTGCTTTGTTATTCTATTTTGAGTTTTAAGATTAGCTTACCAGTTTCTGCAAAGAAACCAGTTAGTATTTTGACTTAGATCGTTACCATCTTAGCAATATTGTAGATTCACATTGGAGCTTCTTTTAATGCCTCTTTAGTTTTTATCCTTGATTTTCAGCTAGTGTGTGTGTGTGTGTGTGTGAGTTATGATTTTATCCTTTTTGAAAAAGACTTTTATTTGTGGCTTAGTTAAAGCTAGCTTGCTTATCTCTTGCCATTGATGTGGAAACTCACATTATAAGAGACTAAATGACTGCCTAATTGGTTGAACAGCAACATATTAATTGAACTGCAATTTAAGCCCTTGCTTTCTCACTCACAGTCAAGGTCTTTTCCACAGCTCACCCATTCTTTGTTCCTGAATAATAGGTGTTTTGTTATGTGTATTGGCTTGCTTTCATTTAGGTTTGAGTTTTGAGACAGGGCCTTGCTAGGTGCTTACTACAGGGCTCAGGCAGGCCTCAAACTCATTATTACATGGCCTTCAGCTAACCAGTGTTGAAATTACAGAAATGCACCACAATGCACTGCTAAAATAAAGATTTTTATGAAAAAGATGTCAGTTTGTGCTTGGAATATAATTCTTTTTTTTTTTTAACGTCTTTCCTATATTCCTATTGACTGAGCCTATTTGGTGTCCTGATATTTTTAGCACTATATTTATTTTGGCTAAAGTTGTCATGGTTCAAAAATTTGTGTAGCATTTGTTTCCCGGGTCAAAGTGTTTATGGAGAACATAAAATGTAATACAAAGACTTGGACAGGGTATAACGTCAAATGGCAGTACTGGTGAATAGTTCGTAGCATAGAAACCCCCAGAGGCACATGTATCTTCAGGAAGAACTTTGAATTTGGGGTCATAGAATTTTCCCTGTGTGTAACAGTATTAATGGAAGGTTTTTGTAGGAGCGAGTGGAGAAACTGGCATGGAATGAAAGAACATTGCCCTCAAGACTCAAGCAGGTATCTAGTTATTTCATCTATTTTATGAAGAAGATGGCTCCATTCAGAATGTATTTTTTAAAAAGGAAGTCCTCGTTTTTGAAAAACAATGTATTTTGTATGTTCATTCTCTGGTGTTTATTTGCAAATAGGAAATGTCTATAATAAACTGTAAGTCCTAGTAACTGTGCTTGTCCAAATTTGAAATTCCTCAGCACCTACGTGCTCTGAAAAACAAAATCCAACAAGGCCTCCAGTTTCAGCCTGCATTGAAAGATGTAGGTTCTTATTTCTAATCCACTCTAAAGAGCTTTGGACAATACAAAAATATTATTCCAATTTCCTAATGTAGCTATCAAATGCAAACCTTTGATTCTTGAAATGTACGTGTAATCCAACTGCCTGCCAGTAGTTGATAAGGTTTCAGATACATCGAAATTCAAAACAGAGAAATTGAGCTGTGCCTCTCTGACAAACGCTGTGTGCAGACGAAGAAAAGCTGCATAGGTTTAAGATGTTTCAAAAAGATTACAGCTTGCTTCACATCTGTGTTTGCAGGAACGTAATTAGCATGCAGTGAACTTTGGGCAAGGATTTTGCTTGATCAGTAAGCTTGCTATGGGAAAAGAACACTGACCTAGGGGGTCAAGAGATCTGAATTCTAGAACTGACTCTGTTATGGATCAGTTCTGTGATACTGGGTGAGGTCATGTCATGGAAGATCATCAGATTCTGTGTCTGGCAAGTGGAGAGAATTATGTTTAGTCAACCCCATTTGTGTTGCTGTGACAATTGATAAGAAATAAAAAATGAAGTACAAGACAAGCAGAAACCTGGCATCACTATTCAACCCCCTTCTTCCAGCTGTTATGAAGGGAATGTTTGCCAAGACTCAGGCACTACAGGGAACCACTGTACACAGCTGATGTCAGAAGAGGGAACAAGCTGCTTAATTCACATCATAATCAACATGCATTTCACCTCACAGAGCATTTTTACATACATAATCTTATATAAGAACCCTTCTTCATTTGGTAGGGCAGCAGTGGCTTCCTCAAAGGCAGAAAATGAAAATGCAGCTCACATGTTTTAATATATTCCTAGCACACAGTGAAATGTCAGGCAGAATACATGTTTGTTAAATTGGTATGTACTATTTCCTCTGCATTTTACAGATGGGAAACCAAAGGCAAGAGAAAGTGATAGATATGCTGGGAAGATGAGTTCAAAAATACTCAGAAAAATAACATAACAAGGGTATGATAAGCTCTCTGATATCCTCAGTATAATTGACACCAAAACAAGTCTTGTAGATCAAGAAATTTCACTAAATGAAGTAAGAATGCATCAAGCCTCATCTTGCACTCTGTCATTTTGCCCTTAGAAAATTATACAACAAAAATGATCGCTCAGACAGTGACAAATATAGCTCAGCAACACGAAACTAAATAAGGAAATCAGAAAATCCACTTAACATTGAATTTCTCATTTTGGTACAGAAGTATGAGAGACAGAGTGGATTTAATTAAGTACATAATAGGTGGAAATTGGGAAGCATCTTCTGTAGTAACTACCTTGGATTTCCAGGATTTGGGATGTGGTACCTAAAAGCTAACTTGAGCAAGCTGACATGAACCAGGAGCAAATGGAAGTTCCCTCTCACTCAGAAAACCATGTCTCATACTAGGCTAATTCTACTTCCAATAACGTTTATGCCCCAGACAGACAATTTTATTACAAATTTGCTAAAGCTGGCTAAATAACATCCCCTGCTATGTATCTGTGTCATTATATGTTTTCCCCCTGGGGGAAAAATGTGAATTTTTAGGACAATGTGTATCATCCTTATTTAATAGGAATTCGATCCAATGGTTCCCAATGATTCATATTCTGGCATTTAAAATAGAACATTTATTGCTTAGAGAAAACAGGAAAGTGGGGTGAATAATAAGATTTTGCCCATAGTACTTTAATTTCATTTAGTGACTGAGGAACACTTTAATTGATAATTAATATTTTGGTGCTATGATGATCTCTTACAAATGAATGCCATGCTACTCAGACCACTTTTATGGGTATTTTCATATAGAAGGTACATTGTATGTCTAAAATGTTATGATCTAAAATTGGTCTTTATGGTCCTGACATTCCTTCAGTCCATACTACTCACAACTCTTCCTCAGGTCATTCCTTCATCCTATCTACACATTGAACCTATCATAGCTTTTAAACAGTGCCCGAGCTTTTGAGGAAACATTCATGCTCAAGGCCAATACCTATGTCTACAATTGTATGTTCACCTGAAATATTAAATACTTTTTATAGCCTTTCCATTGTCTCCATTTACCAAATTATGAACACTTCAAGGCTTACTACTTTTCCTTCTGCTGCCTATATAGAGTAGAATAGTGCTGTACTTAGCAATCACAAAGAGCTGCCAGACATAGTTCTCATTAATGAAATCTACTATTGAAAATGACGTGAGCAAATTGGAAAAACAAGGCATTTTGCTTATTCTTTCGTTAATGATAATTAAAATTGATTGATTGTCAGAACTGTTATGAGTCTAGAACTACTTCTAGACGTTGCCAGAAGGTGCATTAAGCTGAACTATTTCAATTCTTCCAAATCTGAGTTTTGGAACCACAGAACTTTAATTGTACAGGGAATTGAATGTGCAGAATTGTTTCATTGTGGAAGGAAGTTTGGGAAAGTCTATTTTATGGACAGAAACAGATGAATACTAAGGGAAGACTAAGATGAAGACTAAGCAGAAGCTTAGTCTACATTAGTCCAGCTCTTTAGTAGCAGAGCAACTATCCATGGTTTCCTTATTTAAGGCCCTTTGCACTATTTCTTGTTGAACTTCAAGGCTTTTCTCATGTTATCTGCCAAGTACTTTAGACTCCAAATTGAAGACTCTTCTCTGGGTTTTTAGCCTGCTTGCTTGTTCTATGTTTCAACTTTATTGGTCTCCCTAATCACATTATCCACTTTCAAAAAATAAAATCTCTGTGTATTGATCTATACCCTATGAGTTCTATTCCTCTATAGAATTCTGATAACACATAATTAATATAATAAACACATTGGAGAAGAAGATTAAGTTCTATGGCTCTATAACTAAAAATAATGCATTGTGACAGCTCCCAAACTGCTATAGAAAACTTTTAGTAAATCAGCACAAAGAAACAAGAAATGTTTCAGGGGATAGGAATACTAATTACTCACAATTTCATTGTGGTACAATGCACACATATATCATGTACACATGTATAAAAATGTGTTGATCATTGCAAAAATATACACATATATCAAACTGAGTTTTACACCGTAAATATAGACAATAATGTGTCAACAAAAAAAATCAGATGTGTGGTGGTGCATGGTCTCTGTCACATGATTTTTATCACTCTCTTTTAAAACCTAGCATTTAATGACCTCTAATCAATCTACTTTATTTTGAATAACAGAAAATCAAGTTCTTCTATATATTCCTAGAGACTGCAAACTCTGATCAACTTTAATTCTTTGTAATTGTATTCAGTCTGATTACTCTCATTTCATATTCCCACTAGCTCTGCCTTTTGTATGAAGACTTCCAGGGCCCATATCCTTTACACTTATGCTGTATGTATTACATACACAAACCCAGCTACTCCATACCATTCTGTTCTATTTCATGCTGGGGTTTGACAAGGGCAAGGGCAATATGGAACAGATGCTGTCATTCTTGAAAGCCACATTCAGCTGGGGAAATAGGAGCCTATTGATTTAAACAGATTTTTTTACTCTGCAAGAAGGGAGGAAGATGATTGCTACCTGACCTCTAGGTCTCCAGCAAGGTCCCTTTAGACTAACCTAAATCGATACTCCTTATTGAACTGAATCAGAGCCAGGGCTGTTAAACTGGTTGACGACGGGTGTGTGAATTTTTTCCTGTTAGGTTATAGCAATTGCCTCTAGAGTCTTGTTTAAGAAAATTTTAAATCAAGTATAGCTATGTAAAGTAAATTCCCATGAGAGAATCCCATAACTTCTTATCCATATTAGCTCATCCCCAATCTCAACTTCCACCAGCTTCCAGATGGGGTTTATTGGTAATCTTTTAGCCAACAAACACTATCAGCCAATATAACATTTGTGTAGCATTCAGAAACTTATGTCAGACTGGGTGGCTGCTGCTATGAAATTTTATGGTTGGAGTTGAGATAAAAGTATTTATATTAGTTGCCACTAAATACAGACACAGGATGAAGACATCCTCTTCTCTCTGATAAATAGCAATAATCCATCTTATTGCTAATCAACTTTAATTCCACCTTCAGAGATGTCTTCTCCAGATTGGCAGGCTAAATGACAGAAGCAATTCCATCCAGGAAATGGATATGTACCATCCATCAGTCCTAGGAATCTTTTGTGAAAGATGCTAGGAAGCAGATCTCTATTTCCTACCTTGAGACTATCAAGCCATAGAAAGTCCCTAATGGTAATGACATAAAATATATTAGAACTAGAGAGAAAGAAAGCTCTTTCTTGGCAATTCTCAATCATCGACTTGTAGAACCAAGAAGCTACTGCAATTTTGGATTGATTTTTCAGGCCAGAAGTCACATTCACTACTTAGTGCAAGTGAGCTCACAATGTGAATCTAGACATCAGCTTGCCCAGAGCTCGTTATCTACTAGGAACAATAGTCATGGTGCCTGGCTTGGGTGCACAATACTTTTATGGGCCAATAACATGTATCTGATTTCTTTTCAGGACATAAACACATGAGGGTTGAAGATATAGCTTAGTTGATAGAGTGCCTATCTAGCAAATATGAAGCCTTGAGTTTGGTTCCTAGCTCCATACAAAACATGAATACAGTGGCACATGCCAATAATCTTAGCACTTGGAAAGAAGAGGCAGAAGGTTCAAAGTTCAAGGTCATCCTCCTGTATCTAATGAGTTCAGTGCTTTTCTAGCCTACATGAGATATGGGCTATGCATTTCAAAAACAAAACATAAAAGAAACATAAGTGAACTTAGATTGGAGAAAATGTTGAGACACATAATATTTGTATATTCCCCTCTATACCAAACACATTGGTAAGTTTTTTTTTTTAATGCAGAGAGAATTCATAAAAAACAAAAGTGCTTAGAGCCAGGAAAAATTGCAATGCATTGCAAAGTATATCAACTATTCTAGAAGATCCAAAATCTTAAGGGTATATTGCCCACTAGAGAAAAATCTGGGAAAATACAAACATCAGTTCTCAGTAGGTAACAAGTCAAATACAAAACATGAAGCAAAGCAAGGATACATCCTATTTGAGAACAGTGAGAGGAAGCTCCCCTACCAACTGCCATAGTACATAAACTGTGGAAGTAAATATTTTAGCTTTCTAGCAAGGCTTATTCAGAACTGTCCAGACATACAAAAGCTTATATTTGCATTCAATGGAACAAGGTAGCCGATACTCAAAAGAAACAGGGGCATGCATGTGTGTACATAGATGCAGATTGACTTCAGAAAGTACTGATCTCTGGCTCCAAACCTTGTATAACTGTACAGTGTAGTTAATTAGTACCTCCTACAGAAGTTAGCACTGACTAATAACCCTGTTTGACTTCCCCCACTGACTCCACAGCATGGCCTCATGGAAGGGGTGCTGGTCTGTACAGGACTACATCTAGTAGCAAATTGATGTTGTCATCTCTTTAGCATGGTGCTTAGAGAAGCTAAAGTTTGAGGCCCAAGACCAAAGGATTTACCTAATGTCTTTTGACTTTAGAGGGTTTTAAATATATTATCTTAAAAAAAAACCCACCCCATTTTTTTCAATCTTTATGATTCTAGAGACTGAGTCAGAGATGGGTGCTCTCAAGCTTTGTCTGTCCTGGGGAAGGGTGGGTGTTCCCCCTGTGACTAGCAATGTTCTATCTAAAACAGCCTTCCTCTTCCACATTTTAAGCCCTGTCAAGATGCAGTGGTGCCTGTGTCCTTTCCTTGTAATTATTTCTCTGTGTCTTTAAGGTTTTTCTTTTCCAAGATGCTCTAATTAAAATGCAAATAAATACCTACAGCAGAGGCCAGTGATTCCCCATGTGCATTTCACCATATGGTCACCTATTATTTTAGGCTTTGTTGTTCAAAAATAGTTTGGGGAATACTGGCTTAAACAAAATCAAGCAGGTTTCTTTGAAGATGCCTTCTTTTAATCTTGATATAATAAAACAATATACTGTGCAATGCTATTTATTTGGCTAGAGAATATTCTATGTGTTGCATATGACATAATTTAGGACATGTGCCCTCAATTGATCAGTGCTGATCTTGTGCTGAAATTAAATTATTAGAGCTTTATCAACGAAATCTGTGTACTGAAATCAATGTCCTGAGAAAGTCAGACAAAAAATGAGTGTGGTCCATCCAGGGGTAGGGCATCAATTGATAATATAGAACAAGAACACTGTGGAGGCTAAGAGCTAGCTTTGCATGTTAAAGTGAATACATAGAGTGAGGTGTACAGCTATATGAAATGGTATTTCAGCCAACCCAGGTCCATTTGTAGCTCTTCTGGAGTTTTTGCTTTGACATGGCAAAGCCCCAAAACTCAGTTTATTGCAACTGATCTCCTCAGTCTCCTTGAATGGCCCCACTATCCAGTCACATCTTATACATAAACCTCAGAATCACTTGGATTCTTTCTGCACCTTTGATAAATATAATTCTAAGAATGATCACTTCAATGGTGCTTATCTTTGCATAATTTCATTTCTTCCAATTATCATTATAGTGAAATGTCATCATTTTGTGTTGCATGGCAAAACATTTTACAGTGTTATTAAGGCTACTAATTAATTGACATTGCATTAATCAAAGGGGAAACATTGGGGAAGAATGAATGAAATATAAATATTAAGTCAGTGAAACAAAATAGTGTACAAACCATTAGGCAAAGTAACAAAAAAGAAAAAGAGGGAAGAACCAGATTAATAAAATCATGAAAAAAATGTGAATACATTACAACAGATAACAATGAAATGTAGAAAACCATTAGGTCATACCTTTTAAGGAAAGTAACAGAAATGGATGGTTTTCTATCTGCATATCAACTTCCAAAATTGAACCGAGATGAAATAAGCAATTTAAACAGATCTATAAGGAGCAATAAAGTTAAAAAAAAAAAGTCCAGACCCACATCTTAGTACACCAGACCTTTAAAAAAGAACACAAAGGCTTCCGAAACTATTACATACATTAGAAAAGGAATGACTAGTGCAGCTCTTTTTATAAAGCCAGTGTTACCCTTATACCAAAACCAGATAAAGAAACAACCACCAAGAAAAACGTAAGCTAATCTGCTTGGTGAAGATAGCTGTAAAAATTCTCCTTTTTCTTCTCAACAAGTGATACTGGAAAAATTAGATATTTATGAAAAGAAGAGGGAGAGGTAATGGGGAATGAATGTGATCAAATTGCAAAGTCATACAGGCACAAAATTGTCATAATGAAACACATTTCTTGCACAACAAATAATAACACCAGTAAATGTTTTAAAATGTAACAAATAGTGATGGCATATGGGATTCTCACCACCCACACAAAACAATCATCCTTATTTAGCCCTGTGGTACTGTGGTGCTGCCACACTTCTAATAGTCTGCCCATTTTCTTGCTTTCCTTCGTGAATCTTCTACTTTCTATCCCTTACACCATCCCCATTTGGAAAGAACGTGAAGTCAAAACTTACAAGTCAGAAAAATCTCCTTTTATTATGGCACTTTAGGTAGCAAGAATGACCTTAATATAAGATTGATGCAAATACCTTTTAGAGACCATCTTGTAGAATAGCAGATTAAGGTGGTAGAATCAGGAAGCAGAGGCAGGAGGTTTTCTGAGAGTTCAAGGCCATTTCAACCTCCAGGACTACATAGAGAGACAGTCTCAAACACACACACACACACACACACACACACACACACACGCCAAAATGAAAATATGAGGCTCATAAAATTGACATGATTGGCCGCACATCACTTAGCTAGTGCCTAAAAACTGAAAAGCTTGAATTGCAGTCTAGGTTTCTTTCCAGTTGATGAATGTCAGAAAATGACTGTCACTATGGGAGATTAGAATACCAGTCCCAATCTTCTGATTGAATTAGTCAATTACTGTTTCTATTGCTGTCCATTCAGCATCACTTTTGTTTCTGTACTTAAACACCATTATCATATCCTGGTATGGTATTGTAGCATATTTTGTAGCATTTTCCCTTTAAGAAATTGTAACTGATGCTTGAAGACACTGGAGAGTATTTTCTATTCATTGGACATAGGCTTGCTCACTTAAGATTTATACGTTACCTTTTACACGTTATCAGGAGCAGTCAAGAATACCAAGGAATGATCCATCTTCACATAATACTGGAAACCCATACTAAAAATCACAGAGGTAAAGTAGACGAAGAGCACTAATGCTTATTAAGTGATATGTGAATACCAACAAATTTATTTGATAATGAACTGCATATTAATATAGAGGGCTAAGCTTTTTTAAAATAGTGTTTGGGTGTGTGTCTATGAATATTTGTGGTGTGTGTGTGTGAATGTTTGTGTATGCTTGTGGTGTGTGTGTGTGTGTGAAGGCTTGTTGGGGTATGTGTATATGTATGAATGTTTGGTGTGTGTGCATGTGTGTGTATGCTTATAGTATGTTTGGTTGATGAGTGAATGCTTATGGTGAGTGCACTTGTGTTCATGTGAATGGTTTGGGGAGTGTGTGTGTGTGCACACTGTGAAAATGCTCATGGTGTGTGTGAATGCTTGTGATGCAAATGGGAACATTTGTTGTGTGGGAATCCTCGTGGCATATTGTGAATTCTTGTAGTATGTGTTTGTACAAATGCTTCTGCTGTGTGCATGTGTGTGAATGCTGTGGTGTATGTGAATTCTTGTGGTGTTTGTGTGTATATGCTTGTGATGTGAGAGAGAGAGAGAGATGATGCTCATGGGGTGTTGTGTGTGTGTGGCACATGTACCCATGTTTGTGCAAAGGACAGAAGAAGACAATAAGAATCATGCTCTACCACTCTCTGCCTATTCACTTGAGTCAGTATCTCAGTGAACCTGGACTATAACCTATGGTTCTAGACATCATGAAGCACAAAAAGATGAGAAGAAAGAAGACACAAATTTATCAAAATTGCAAAATGTAGAGCATATAAGTGATTTTTCCTGAAACTTAAAATCCTGTAGCATGCAATACATATCGATAATTATGGGGAAAAGCATACTTCTGTGCTTAAATATCCATCAGTCATTTTGATGTACAGAAATCTAAATCTAACTCTACATTTTAGAAACTCTGTAATTGTTCAGTTATGAAAGATATTTTAAGAGATATGGACTGATAATCCACACTTGTCTTCTAGATGGGTAAGCAAAATGACCTTTTGAACTAATAGAACTAGCCACTGTTACAACTCTCTTGGAACATTTATGTTACATATTTACAGATTTCTATATTCAAGAGAACCATGCATCTGTTGTAAGGAGACGTCTGGCTGCATTCTTTTCCAGATACTAATATAGGTGGCACTTCAGTAGTGTAACCAATGACATGAAGAACCTGATTTGGAAGGGAACAGATGGTAGCATCTTTCTTGGGCTAAGTTTAGAATCCTGAAATAGTTCCTTTCTCTCACAAGCTATCCATGAAACCAAATTTAAAAAGCTATGTCACATGGGAAGGGGAGAGAAATATATATCTCAGTGCAAGGAAAAGACAATGCAGCACAAGTTTCAGTGCTTTCCTCTTGCTTGCCTCATATAAATATAAAGGTCACTTCAATTTCCTTCCATCCAAATGGATGCAAAACACCAGCATGGGAGTATTTTTTAAAATGAGTGGGACAAACCATACTTTTAGTCATATATAATAAAATGATCAAGGTTGACCCATGATTATATACATACATACATACATACATACATACATACATACATACATACATACATGGAAAACCAAGTTTTGCAAACTTTTTTTAGTGAATAAACATCTGTAGGCTAACTGGCTACTATGCCTGATAAATCAAAAGTAAAATGAATTTCAAAGCAGGCATGCCTATTTCCAGTTCACTGCTTTGTCTGTTGAGAAAATCTTTCTCCCAAATGAGACAAAGTATCAATTAAGGATGAAAAGCTATGGAGAGAAAAACCCTCAACCATGAATAATGGTTTAGGTATAAAATGAGCATCTAAAACAGTGGTTCTCAACTTTCCTAATGATGTTTTAATACAGTTCCTCTTGTTGTGGTGACCCCCAATTATAAAATTATTTTCATTTATTTTACAGTGTTTTGCTACTGTTATGAATAGTAATGTAAATATCTGTGTTTTCCAATGATCTTAGGACCCCTGTGAAAGGGTCATGACCCCACAGGTTGAGAAACACTGATCTAAAGAGTTGAGAAAATGAAAAAATACTTTGTACATGCACTGACCTGCTTTCCATCAAGGGTGTACAGTTTTTTGACGACTCCGGTTTCAAGCTTGATTGCTTCTGTGATATCAGTGAGAACCTGCTCGAACGAGTGGGCTGTTTTCTTGTTGAGAAGCACACGCACTGCCTTCCGGGGTTTCACGCCGCTGCGGATGATGGTCACAAGTTTGGGGCGCACAAAGTCCTTGTTCTCTCTGGCTTGAGCACTGTTGCTGCTAGCCAAGGACTGGGGAGCTTTCATATTGGCAGATGTTTTTACGTTGACGGACCAATTGGGATTGACATTCTTGGTGTACTCAACCTTTTTAAAGAAGTTGTCTGAAGAACAGACATAGCTTTCCCCTAAGGGAAGAAAGAAAAGGTTAGTTGATAAGTCCCACAGTATATATGCAGATGCAAATCAAGCTACTATATGCTCACACTGCAATAAGGCTTTTAGTGAAATGTTGAGAAAATAACCAACCTTATGTCCAGTTCCTAAACTTGACTTACTCAAATTCAAAAGTAATCAGCTAATCATTTTTTCAGTAGAATGACATTGCTAAAGAACCTTGTAAATCTAAGGGTTATTAAACCAGCTAGCACCTCTATGTAAGATTTAATAAGTGGAATTCCCACAATCGACATTATGCTACTGGGCTGTAAATATCTTTCACCTTCTATGGCGTTCATTAACTCCCATGTAGCACTGGAGCATGTCTAACTTGTTTCTATGTCCTGATGGCCCTGTGTTAGTTTTGCACTCATAGTCTCATCCTTTTGCTGATGCTAATTTATCTTTATTTCAAATTGAAGTAAACCAAACTACCTTATATACCAGACATTCAGTACAAACTTGATCAAAAGCAAAGCAAAACGATCCTTTGCACAGACTATTGGGCTAAATGGCAGAATTGTTGAAATGTAAAGGGTATGTTTGTGTGTATGTGTATGTGTTTGTACATGAGTTTAATGTCTAAATGTATGTATAAGTGTGTTATCTACTGCTTATCCTTCTCCAAATGAAGAAAGTATCTAAATGAACTACACACAGAGAGAGAGACAGAGAGAGCATTTTTAGTGTCTGTAAGTCTGGCTCTTCCTTAGAAAATATGTTTTTCTATTTCCACTACTCCTTTGCATCTTTCTCCATCTTTCTAAATATTGCCCATTACATCTGTGTATTTGATGCCATCTCCATCAGTTGCTTTGGGTTGCTACAGTAATGAGTGGGAGAGTGCATTATGCAGCCTGACTAAACTGAAAAAGGTCTAGTATGAGTTTTACATTCACCGTAGGCTGGTGGAAATGACTAATGCAATGGAAGAAATGCAGTGGCCAGAGGCAAGAGGAGGGCATTAGACACATGGAACTAGAAACTAAAAAAAAAAAATTAGGAAAGAGTTAGGCTTAGCCTGAAGGAGAAGTATATTGACAAAAAAAAAAAAAAGCTGAAATTGCTGAGTAAAGCACATTAGCCTTGAGGTATACAGAAGTTCATCCAGAGGTTGAACTGTAGAAACAGTGATTTTTATCAGGCTTTAAGTTATCAGTAATAAAATTAATATGTAGACAAATATATAATCCTTAGCCAGTACAAAAAAAAAAAGATTAAACACAATTAAAGTCAGATGGCTCTTCTACTTCCTTTGGTCTCAATAGGAAAACTACACAAAGACATTCAGAAATACCAGGCTGACAGTTTGTCCCCTTTGCAAATAGTGATTGCACCAAATCCTTTAAGTCATGAGAATTAATAAATTTCTCAGTTAGTTCAAAGATTCAGTTCAAAGATTCAGTGGCAATCTCTAGGGTACTTTGAGGGCATGATGCTTAATCTCACTTATGGTCTGTTACAGTAGGGAAACCAAGACATGGATTACAGGCCATCATAGGTACTGGCCCTACTTGGTACACAGGTGTTTAGTCAGGATAGGAATTGAAATTGCAAGCTAAAAGACTCTGATTTTCTTAGCCTCGTGACATGCAAATCCAGCGCAACCCCAGTGTTCAGAGGCTGGGACCTATAAAGTGTGACACAAGGATAAAGGCCATTCATTTCTTTTGTATACTCATATCCAACATCCGTCCCACCACATACACTAGAAATGGCCTCTTGCCTCTCTGCTTCATCATATCCGTGGGCATCTTCCAGGGGATCACTGCCTTTGAGTCAGATATTTTCCATTACTTGCCATACACTTTCAAACTCTGTCAGACAACTGGTGGAGTGGAAACATCCAGGGCTTTATATTTATGATTTCACTCATCCACAGGCTCTTCTGAAGAGTCAGCTGTGTCGCCCTATTAAACCTCTAAGCCTCTGAACTACAAGAATGATTAACTACCCCCAGATGAAAATGAATATGATGGCAAATAATTAGAGTATCATATGGCACCCGAGAACTTTCCACAGGGCTCAGCCCTCAGCCAAATCTATGTTGAGCACCTTCTGAGGGTACATTTTAATCACTCCACTACTTTTGGCCTGAATACATAGCAGTGGAAAAAGAACAGCTGGTATGATGTCAGTCAGATTGCGATCCCTAACACTTTCTAGCTGGATGACCTTTGGCAAATTACCTGACTTCCTTGGCAGCAGTCTCTTGTCTGCGAGGTGGGGGGTGCTAATAATAAGCCCTACCTTATAGGGTAGCTGTGGGGCACAAGTCCAGTGAAAGATGACAAATGCTGAGACAAGAGACTGATGCATAGTAAGCACTTTGTAAACTCTCCTCATTATCATTAAGCCCCTCGTCTAAAGGGCAGATAACAAGGAGGAAAATGGAAAGAGGAAAAGGAAGAAGTATGAGCTGAGAGAAGGGGGTGTAGGGTGAGGAGGGACCAAAGCTAAAGAAGAACAAAAATGCATCAGGGTCAGCTGTCTCTGACTTGAGCTGTGCTGACTGTGTGCTGTGAGTATTTCTGGAGTCCTGTGCCTCAAAGATAAGATTGCCTTCTATAGGCGGGACATGGAGGTACATTCCTGTAATCCCCAACCTCAGGAAACAGGAAAGTGAGGGTCTCTGTGAGCTGAAGGCAGTCTGCTTCACAGTGAGTTCCTGGCCAAAGAAGGCCTACCTAATGAGACCTTGTCAATTAACTAATTAATTAATTAATTATGTTCCTAGAAAAGAAGCCTCGTAGAGTTGTAAATTATCAATGCACGGGCTTTATAGCTCACACACAGCAAAACCATTGCTGCCTGCTGCAATTGCTGATGCCCACTTAGGGCCAGACATTTATGATGATTAAGAATAGTGATTTAGCCAGGCAAGGTCATACAAATCTATAATCCCAGCACTTTCAAGAGGTAGGAGGGGAAGTTGTTCAAGGTCACCCTCAGCTACATAGCAGGCTTGAACTACAGGAGACTGAAAGAAACAACAAAAGCACTAGTGCCTTATAGCAGAGCACGGTGGCCCCTGCTTGTAAATCTCAGCAGTATGGAGAAGGAAGACAGACCTTAATTCAAATCCTAACCAGGCACTTAGGAGCCATATGACCTCAGGCATGCCACTTAATCGCCATAAGTCTTGACTTCTTTGTCTACAAACTGAAGGCATTTCACTGCATGATAGCAGTCCCTTGTGGGCCTAAAGATGTATAAGAGGGAATTTCTTTTCTCTTTTCAATCTCAAACAGGCTTGACGAAAGAGTTATTGCAGTAATCAAATGCAAAAACACAGATGCCAATCCCCAAGGACCTTCTAGTCCTATTATTGGAAAGGCCTAGATGTGTTGCTTGGTTAAGGACAAGATTTCCTGGTTCTGATCTTGCAAAATTTTCCCAGGTCTATTTTTCAGAGCCTGGCATTTCCTACATGGTTACCTAGCACTTGGAGCTGGGTGAGGCATATTGCACCTTTCCGCAACTGAGTCTCCACCCTGCCACAGCCTCCAGTGGCTAGTTTCCACCCTCTGGGAACCTATGAAGAAAGCTGTTTCTCAGCCAAGCAAATTGGAATTCACCTGCATCAGGATGAAGGGTAAGGGAAGTGAAATGGTGGAAACACAGCTACAAAGACATAAAGGGGGCAGATGTGAGGTTCAAAATGATCCAATGAGTACGCTTCTTCACCTTTAGGAAGGCTCCATTTTCCAAGGAGTCATATGCATTTATAATCTCTTAATGCAAAAACACTTTTCCCTGTGCTTTCTATTCTTTCCTGGGGATTCCTAACTCAAGAAAGAAAATATTGAATGATACTTCATTGCATTATTACATCGAAATATTAAAAGATGGCTTCTTATATTATCATGCTAACACATCACTCCTGAGTATCCTAAAATCCCTGCTTTGGGTGATGCACTTGCTTTAGTATCAAGAGACTTAGTAAAAAGGCGGTTTCATCTCATTGGAACAAGTGCACTATGGTAAAGAAGCTGGGTCTCACAGTGTCACTATATAGCTCAAATTATCCCAGACACTTTGAAGTATTCCTCCAATGTTCTGCATAATTAATAGTGTTCAAACTTGTCTTAATACACAAAAACTGGGCTGGTCATAAGTATAAGCCTTAAATCAATGAGTGTATATAAACATGGACGTGAATAAAAGATTAGATATGATGGAAATAGACATTGATTCTCTAATGAGATATAAATAAAAGACAAACAAAAGGAAATACCACTGACAGATCTCCTTCATTGACCAGCTGGGGACACAGTTAATGAGGGCCACATCCTCTGTGGTTTTGCCAAGACCCTTGTTGTATGCAAGAAGCTGTGGAAAGGCTGACATGAAAAATGGGGTTTAGACTCAAAATGTTTCCCTTGATGCTTTCCACATCTAGCAGCAGACAGTTGACTAGAGTCACCAAACAAAAGGAGCAACAGAGGTGTCATAAGGTCAGAGCGATTCACATTTGATTTTTATTTTACCTAATTTTAGGCTAAACATTTAATATTCTGATCATTTTGGAAACATATATTGTGTTATCTACAAAACAAAAAAGGAACAGAAGTGAGGATTTGTACAGCTAGGAACTCTGTATCACAGTTGTTAATGGAAAGGACTCATCAAAATCACTTCATTTAACACTCCAAGTTTTAATGCTAAAAAGAATTTTTCAAGAAAGAGTGTCAACATGAATTCAGAGGCTCTAAACCTTGAGGTTCTGTCTCAGTTGATTTGCAATGTATTCCAGGACCACTGTAGCCCAGGCTGGCCTCAAACCCACTATCCTCCTGCCTCAGACTCTTAATACTTGGCTTGAAAGATGTGAACCACTGGACCAGACTAAAGCAATTATTTTTAAAGAGAAAACGTTAGTATCATTGATGATAGAGACAGTCCTGTAATCATGTAGCTAACCAGGTACAGATTAGGATGACACAGGCAGTAAGAGCTATCATTTATTGAATATCACTGCGTATTGAAGAAAAATAGAAAGCATCTCATAGTTCTTAATTGATTTTCAGAGCAACTGATTTCACTTCATACACCTAAACTGATTTCCGCAAGTTTCTACAGGCCAGATGCTAACAGATCGGAATTCGAAACAAATCTCATTCCCAGTATTTCACTTTCCATAGTAACCTGTTCTAAGATGGGAACCCGATATTCCTGATTCTTCACCTGGAATCCTTCCAAACATCCTCAGTTTAAATCTTAACTGGAAACAGTGTGCATTAATAATTTTTGCTCTTCCATTTACATTCTTCTAAAAGTAGACAAAATTAAGGGATTTCTAATCTTTTATCCTAGAAAAGAGACTCTGACAAAATGAGAACAAAGAAAGCCCTTTCATGTCTTCCTCACCCCAGTGCTTTTCCACTTAGCTATATGTTAGTTTGGAAAAATTGTCACATTACCAACACTCCCCCATAAATACCTCTGGTTTTCTCAACATATGACTGAAGAAGCATTGGCATCCACTGTTGCTTGGGCTTGTAAGAAGACAAGATGAGCCCCAAGACAGCGCCCCTTACCAGCAGGAATTAGCTTGGAAAGAACGACGCCCAAATTCCCAAATATTGTGTATAAATATTTGTTTTCATTTAATTGGACTTTGTTATATAAAATTAAAAATTAAATTAAATTAAATAAAAAAGAAGACAAGATGAGTAAATTTAATTGATCCCTATACATATTCTATACTAATTGGGAATACATCAGGAAATACCATTGCATCCAGAAGTGGTATATGGTTCCAATTTAGCAGGGACCAGGAGAACACAGGTGGGAATAAAGCTATAATCTGTTTTTAAAGTTCATACCGATCACCTATGCAGATTAAATTGAGATGGTTTATCATCACTTTTTCTCAATACACACACACACACACACACACACACACACACACACGGGTGGGGGCAAATTTGTATAATATGGAGGGAAACCTGTGCAAAACATTGATATTAAATATAACATTTTCACTCTTACTCAGAATACTATGTCTAGCTCAGATTCTGGCCTAGCATGTAGTATGGTCTTCAAATGTTCATAAGATAGTAGATATTAAGACAAACTGGGAAAATCGGTGTGCTTTATAACAGGTATTACAGCGAAATCCCTCAACTTGGACTGAAATATAGATTTCACAGCAACTGAAGACACACATCTTATTGATTACTCTGTTGGACAGCTCCCTCGACAGAGCATCCAAATTTGGAATAGACCCCAACTGGCCTCCTTTTATTTTCAGATATGCCCTAGAACAATTAACCCTTTGATGATCACGACAGTCTAGTATCAATGTTTGCCTACCCTCCCTGAGTATGATCTAAACATCCTCCTCCAAGTGGATTTTCAAGGTCAGCTATGTAGAAAACCCTTAGATTTGAGTCCTGAGAGTCAGATGGAACCATTATGTGGATATTGTCTCTTATAAGTTACTTACCCAAATCACTTTACATTACTACTTTGAAAACAACAGCTACATGAATAGGACCTTGCATAAGGGAAACCTTCATGTCCCTTTGTCTAAGAACATAGGAAAACTTAACACAATGAGGAAGAGCTGGGATACTCCTACTAAGTCACCATATGCACAACATATGCACAGTTTCTTTTTCCTTGTTGGATATTTATAATCTAGATTCCCTAGAGATCTGTTTGCACTGACTCACCTCTGCTCAGAGATTGGGAGCAATGGGGGAGGGATGGAGGGTCTGAATAATGTAGGAGAGATTGGAAGAACCTTTTCATTGTCTCTATTCCTTGAGGCTATCCTTTAAAGTAGCTATGAGTTAAATTGATCACAATAATTTATATGACAATATAAAATATTAACAATATGACACAAGATCAATTTTCTAAATATCTATAAAAAAGAAAATATGGTTGAACAAGTTTTGTGGAGAGGTGGGATTTTATCTCTATTATCACGGGGGTCCACAAGTTGTCAAGGTTTTCAGCAGCCAACTCAGAAATTTCAGTTGCAATCCCAAACTATAGAGAAGATCTGAAAGGATTTAGGTAGAGTGACTCATTCCTACTCTAATAGAAATGGCATTCATTAAAATACCAGACATACCTACAGCTTTCCTTCTGTATTTCTCCTAGTGATCTCAGCCTCTCAGACACACCCTGAAGTGAATTTTTTAGAAGCAACAGCTGAGCAGCCACCACTTACCTAAAAGTCTAATCCTCTGTGAACATATCCAGGAAGTCCTGCATTGGGGCGTGTATTTCTAATGAGCAGCAATCCCCAAACAATATCTCAGCAGTTCATAGGAAATATGGGCACAAATGTTTTATCTGTTAAACCAACCAAATATTCTTCCTTCCTCTAATGATTTCATGGCATGCTTTGATACTGCCACACAGTTAAATATGAACAAGATCTAAGTGAATGCCACAATTCATATTTTTCCTTTGTTTACTCAGGCAGACAAGCATATTTAGCATTAGCAACTCCATGTACATTTCAACCTCAATAGAGATGGAACCCCATGAAGAGTGACAGCTAATGGTCCTGTTGGTGACTTTGAAATCAGAAACCTGAACCATCAGTCAGCCTAGTGTTTTGGCAGACAAATAGCTTAGTTTCTTTCAAGGAAGACTAAAAGTGTAATCATAAACAAGAACATCCTTTTCCTCCAAGGGCTGCCACCCACTACTTAAATTACCTTCTTCCAATTCATCCATGCTTCCGATTTTCCTGGATCCATCGATGGTGTAAATATAGCGCACTCCCTGAGGCAGGTTGATGTTGTCCGACAAGGATCGAGTCAGGTCAGCCAGCAATGCGTCAAAACTACGGAAACGGTCAGAAGAAACAGCGTACACAATCCCCTTGAAGTATCGATCCCCATTGCGGTAGAAACGTACCTTCTTGGCCTTCTTCTCATTACTTAGTGCCTGCAAGGTTCTGGTTCTATAGAAGCTACAGTGGGCACTGTGAGTGGGACTTGGAAGGCCATTCATCCGTGTCCCTCTCATATTCCTAGATGCCTTGTCTCTTTCGTCAAAATGTCCAAAATCAAGTTCCATATTTTTATGGAACCACGGCAACCTGATTGTTAGAGAAAGGGGTGGGGATAAGGAGAGGCAAAGAATAAGGAAGGGTAAGAGAGAAAAAAAAAGGAATTCAAATATTAGCCAGATCCAGAGCTGCAATCTGCTGCCTGTGAAAAGAACTGGTTGAAAAAAGCCTGTGACCCATCTGCTGCTGGTCCCTGACCTACAGGAATATTGATCTTAATAGAGAAAAAGGAGGGGGCTGGGCAGTTGGAATGAATGCTGGGGAGGGGGACAGGAGCAAGAGATATAAAGGGTGGCACTTTTGGCACTGTTCCAAATTTGGGAGGAGGTGTTGAAATGGCTTAAAAACCCTGGAACTTACTGACAGTGACTCCTATCAAATTGTAACTTGGGGCAAAATACATTAAAACTGGCATCTGCTACTTCACACATGGCCACATGACTAACAGTTGTAAATAAATTCCTAGCCTGACAAAATTCCCCTTGAAGAGAAATAGGGAACTAGCCAAGGAAGGTTAGGAAGCAGGCTTTGCAGCGCAATACAATGACTAGGAAGAGGAATATTTTAATTTTATTCCAAATCCTTTTTTTCCTACTCTAATATGTGTATTCCCCTCCCCCAGAATAAACTAGGATTCTCTTTTAAAGGGACAGCCTCGAGGGAAAACCCAGTGTCTTTGTGCTATTCATCAAACGCTCTCCCATCAAGCTGGTGCTGCTATACAGCATTCATAAGAAATAAGCTGGGGTTTGAAAAGGGGGAGGAGGATGTCGAAAAACCAGTTATTTAACAAGCTATTAGCCCTGCTTTCTTCTTCTTGCTTCTATTTGGTCACAGAATCCCTTTTTGTCTTTTCAGGTGTTGCATCCCCTCCCCACCAATGCAGTGGCACCTTTTAATGGAATAATTTAATTGTGGAAAGATTAGCATATGGGACCTTTACAAGCAAGTGCACCTCTCATTGTTCTGGTTTTCTACCGACCGGAGGAACATTTTGCCCCTGCAGCAGGCAATTCGTTTCAAACTTGTCTATTGCCTAGGTACATTGATAGAGGCAAAAAAAAATGGTCATTTGTCATGCTTTGATCTCCCCACCCCCCACAGACACACACATGGCTGAACCCCTCCCCACTAGATAAAAAGCACCAAAACAATGGAAACATGCAACCAAATAATACAATCAAAGCCCGGAACGCTCACAAAGGTAATGTGTCATACAAGGAATCAAACTATTAGCATTCACCTCACAGATGGATGGAGAGAAGACTCACAAAGCAAGAGGGCTCAGCTGCTACATAACTGCCACATCAAGATTTACAAGGGACCAGGGAGACAGGAGGAAAAGGGGGACTGGTAGCTGGTGTATTTGCCAGACTCAGTTCCTTTTTCCAGTGTCACCATGACCTATGCTGAGCTCAGCATTGTCTCTGTCAGACAACCTGCAGTAGTAAGACCCCACCTCCTCAAGACAAGTATCAAGCATTTCCCCCAGGCGCGCTGTGCAAATAAAGCTTATGCTTTAGAATCAGAAGTGCTACTATTCTAAATTAGCATCATAGTGAAAACAAAGGAACAACAAACTCACTTTTCCAAAGGAAAAAAATCCCAGGTAATTCTTAGAGAACCAAAATCCTATAGAATAAGACAAAGAAAAGAAAAGAAGACAGAGACAGACACACACAGAAAGAGAGCTGTGTGCCTTGTGCTTTTCCCGTTTGACATCTGTTTCATTCTGCTTGAAAATCACTCGAAAGCCCCACTCACCGGTTTTCTGCTGGTTGGGTGGAGATGCTGAGAGAAAGAAAACCAATCTCTCTATGCCTTTGTTGTCTGAGCTCCAAGCAAGAAATTCCTGCCAGGGTGGATAGTTGCCTTCTAGGTCCTAGTGCCTTGTCCAGCTTTTCCCCTGTAACTCAAGCTTAGCGAGCACCCCCAACCTCCTATGATTAATTACATGCTTTTTTCTTCAATTCACAGCCTGCATTAACAGCTAGAAAGGTTTCATTTATAACCCACAGGAAATTGCAGGGTAGCAAAAAAAAAAAAAAAAAAAAAAAAAAAAAAGATTGCACAGGCAAGCTCAGAATGCTCTAATGAGCAATGTGCTAGCCCTTTCTTTTAGAAAATTGGCAAGGCTAAAACCTTGGCCTAATCTGCCTAATGGCTAGATGCAGCAAGCCAAACCAAGTTTCTTAGAAATCCCAGCTTTCTTTCTTTTACCTTCTTCAGAGAAAATAAAAACCTGTAAATGTTTTGACATTGAGCTAGTGTATACAACACTGATTCTATGGGAAACAAAGTAATCAGGGATAGCAAATGAGCAATATATGGAGAAATCTTTACAGAAATTATGAAAAGTGACATTCCTCCAAGTTTTCATTCAGTTGTCTTATTGAGATGGGTTCCATCTTTGTAGTCCTAGTTGACCTGGAACTCACCATGTATCCCAGGCTGACCTCTGACTTGCTGAAAATTTTCTTCCCCTGTTCTGCACTAGTATTTGTCAGTATTTGGGCCACAATGCCCAGCATCTCTCCAAAAACATTTTAGGCTGATGTAAAATATTGGTTAATGGTTCACCTTCCCACTCCTGGGAATATACCCAGGAGACAATAGCCTACCACAGAGACACTTACACATCTGTGTTTACTGCTCTTCTATTCATAAAAGTCAGAAAATGGAAACAGCCTAGATGTCCATTAACAGATGAGTAGATAACGAAACTACAAGGTATTTGTACAATTTTAACCATTCATAGGTAAAAATAGAAATTATGTGATTTTCAAATTGAGTGGAGTTGAAAATACTATACTGAGTGAGGTGTCCTAGGATGAGAGAGACACAAGCAATTGTTTTCGCTTGTGTAACTCCAGGCTTATAACGTCTTGGGGTGGAAGGGAATGAGTATAGATAGAGGCCATGAAACTACAAAGGAGCCTACAAGAAGGGAAATGATTTTTAAGACTGAGGTCTACTCCACAGAATGGAATTCATCTGGTTCTATAAAACTGGCCAAAAGTCGGTGTCTGTGGCAGTCATAAGCCCTATAAAGAAACCAATTACTGTTATTTTGCTTAGTGGACACATGTCAAACAACCTTCTAAGTGTTTATGTCTCCACCTAAAGATTAAAGATTAATTAAAGATATGGCTGCTGTCAGTCATGGTCAGAGCAATTTCTGTTTGCAGTTGTCAACAGCTAATGTGGAGATTCATAATTGGTCCATGTGCTGAGAACAAGTAACTTTTGAATGCTCAGCCCTAACTGTGACATTTCTACCACCCCTCCAGGGTTCAGGAAGCATCATTGAAGAGAGGGCTGTAAGAGCATAAGAGGTGGTAAGCTGAGGAGTTTCTCCCGGATATGGCACTTATGAACTCACAATAGCTATTGTTACTTGAAGAAGACCAGTACAAGATCAGGACCTCAGCATTCCATTATGGAAGGGGCAGGAACTTAGGAGGATCTACTTACTGTTCCCCGAGGAATTATGGGCAGTTAATGGCTGCTGGGAGAAAAGGACTCGGACCATGCTCATAGTAAGACACAAAGATATCCCATAGGATCCTTCCCCAAAGTCATCTATACATTTCAAGAAAAAGTCGACTAAGAATTTTTTCTAAAGCAGAGCATTGGTGGTGCATGTCTTTAATCCCAGCACTCAGGAGGCAGAGGCAAGAGGATCTCTGTGAGTTCGAGGCCAGACTGGTCTACAGAGCTAGTTCCAGGGCAGGCTCCAAATCAATCCAGAGAAACCCTGTCATGGAAGAAAAAAGAATTTTTTTGAAATACCAAAAAGATGTTAAAATTGTCATGATAGAATATAAGCTTTAAATATAGTGAAGATGACAGAGAGAGAATGATTATGAATAAAGATTTAATCTGCCAAGATTTGTTATAAAGCTGTGGAAATGAACATATCTTGCCATAGCATTGGCTTGGAAGACAGATCTTTGGGACAAAACAGAAATCAGCATCAATAGGATCTTAGTATTGGAAAGCATAATGGTGAGAGTATGAACTTTGAGCCAGACTACCTGGGTTCAAATTCTGTTTCTTCTAATGTTTAGGTGGTGATTTTGGGTGAGACTACGAAGAGGTGAGTCCTTTGGTGACGTGGTAAGGTATTGAGTATCTCCCTATCTCCCTCCTGAATGAGATTAATCCTTTTTTTTTCCACTTTTTGGAAATAGGATTTTATTCTGAGGCCCTGGCAGACCTGGAACTCACTATAATAGTGTAGGCTGGCCACAAAAAAAAATGTGATTATTCTGAATCACCACTCCTACCTGGAATTAATGTTTTTACAAAATCTATTGAAGAGAGCAACATAGGAAATTTTTTTAGCCTTCCACCAAGTCCATAGGTTCATTGATCTTGGGCTTCCTTCTCATTGGAACCATTGAATGAATTTCTATGATTTTTAGCTTACCCATTCTGCTGTAGTTTGTTATTGTAGTAGTGACAGACTAAGCAACTATCCAAGAAAAGCTCATACACAAGTTAAAGAAAACAGCTACAACTACATCCATTAAAGTATTCTTTAAAATGTTGAAGTAATTGAAACAACCCAAATATCTATTGTTAGTACACTAATCTGATGACCTTTTCAAATATGAGATTTCACAGACAATAAATAGACTACAGATGAGCTACACCAAAGTTGTAGAATGACAAAGTTTCTTCTCAGCATCCATTCAACTTCCTTTAAATTGAACCCTCAAATTGCAGACGTTTAAAAGATGAAAACTATTAAGAAACTTAGGTTCCTGGGATTGGTATGTAAAATAAGAGAAGATTCTTTTAAAATAGACTAAAAAATAATTTTTAAGCCCTATAATAAAGCAACCAGAAAAAAGAAAAGCAATAGGTTCCTCCCATTATGCACATTTGCATGAGATGTAGAATGGGGAAGAAAAATTGATGCTATTCTCCTTCCTAATGATCTGATTATTCACCCTAGCAAAGAAAGTCATAGATGGCCAGGACATTGCTACAACAGCCTTACAATGTCCAATTAGCAACTTTCTGAGAATCAAAGGGCATGGTTATAACAGCAGTAGAGGTCTGATCCCAGGAAGTATGTCACTGCTCTTGTTTGCTCCAGTGGTGGCCTCTTACCTCATTCTTTCCTTAATGTAATAAAGGTCACAAATCCTTAGCATATGCTTCCTCAGTTTTATAAATATCTGATTTCCTGAATTAAATCCTTCTTCCTCATCTTCTTTTCTTCTTCCTTCCTCTTCCTTCTTCTTCTCCTCCTCCTCCTCCTTCTTCTTCCTCTATCTCTCTCCCCTCCACTAATACGACTATATATAATAGGCTGGTCATGAACTGATACTCCAACCCTGACCTCATAAGGTGATTATGACAGAAATGATCTTTAGCAACAGATTACTAAAGATGGATCTCTTGGATGTGGTATCTGACTACTTGTGCTTGAAGGTGAACTTTTGACATGAAATTTGGTTGTCTCAACATAGTTTTAAGCTAGGATAATGTTTCTAAGGGAGTTAATATGCTTAGGGCAAGGTTTCAAATTCTCAGCTCTCTGCATAGTTTTATGATTAGTCTAAAATAATCTTATAAGATTTGAGTCATAAAATTTGTAGCTTAAAGTGAGACTCAGAGCTGAAAGTGACTGAGTTACAGCCTAACTTCATAGGCCTTAAGTTTGTATGTTTTTAACTTTCATTTTCTTAGAGCACACTTGATATTTACTAACTTTGTATACATTTTTCTATTAGCTTAAATCTTTTCTTTAGACTAAAAGGGGAATAAGAGTGAGATATATGCGCCACCTGCCCCTGTTGCACTGAACACACCCATTGGGGTAAGGGGACAGGTGCGGGTGTGACCTGAAGGAACCCTGTTGCTTCCTGGTCAGAGACAGAGAGCGTCTGGAAGCACCCTTGTGACAGGAACGTGCTGGCGGTCATCTGTTTCTAGTATACATGATTTCTCCCCAAATAAACATCCATCAACCTATTCATTTTCCCAGATTCTTACTTATCCATGATAAAACTTGGATTTCAGTCTCTTCCATTTTCTACCCAGATACTGACTTTGCTTTAGTGTGTAAGCTGTGTCCTCTTTCTATAAGAATATGTTTCTCACATCTAATAAAGTTGCTCTTGCCTTGATATGACATCAGGTAATAAGTTTGTCCAACTAGGTGTTGTATACCTAGATACTAGTTTGTTTTCATCTCAACCTTTACTAGCCTAATAATGCTTCTGGAACTATAACAAGGGTGAGATCTCAGTATTACTCAATGAGCAAGTCTTCAAATGTTGTTTCAACAAATAAGCATAATCCTTAGAACCTTACATATAGCTACAATCTGTTGGTGTTGTCTCTATCTTTATATGAACATCTCCACAGCATACACAGTACTGACAGGATCTGGCTGATCCAGCCTGTTTTTGCCACTAGGTCTTTATGACTCAACAAAACAGTGGTGGCCACTGTAACCATAGCAACCCAGGGTGTGATACAGTTGACAGCAAGTCCCAATAGGTGGCAGAAAGGGGTATCAGGAATGGAAGAGGGGAAGGGATAAAACAAAGAGATGAGTGTAGAAGAAAGGTAGTAGAGGTGAAAAGGGGGTAAGGAAGAAAGGAAAGGAGGGGAGGTATAGGCAGGAAGAGGGAAGGAGAAGAGAAAGAAATTTGAAGAGGGAAAAGGAAGGGGAGGAGGTGTCGTGAGGGAGAGGAGGAGGAAGCTTGGGAAGGCAGCAGAGGAAAAGAAACTGTAGGAAAAGGGAAATGGAAGAAAAGAAGGGGATGTGAGAAGGGGATAAAGTGAGTAGTAAAGGAGGGGAGCGTAAAGGAAGAGGGGGAAAGAGTAATGGAGATGGAGGGAAGGGAAGAGGGAAGGGAAAGGTGGCAGGAAAGGAGAAAGGGAAGAAGAGAGGAGAGGAGAGAATTGGAGAAGAATGGAAGGGAGTAGAGGAAGGGAACAGGGAAGATAATGGCTAGCAGAGGGGTATAGAAGATAAAAAGGAGGGTGAGAGAGGAAGGGGTTAGGGAATGGGTGAATGGCAGGAAATTGGTAGAAGAGGAAGGGGAAGGAAAGAAAGGAGGGGGTGAGATTGCAGGAGGGTAAGGAAAGGGAAAGCGAGGAAGGAGAATGAGGGAGGATGGAGGG